>NW_026555343.1:26755500-27355500 GCF_029017545.1 Prosopis cineraria
ACACCTTTTAGAGATGGCTCAAAGTCTAATTTTTCATTCTGGTCTTCCTCTAAAAATTCTAGGGCAAAGCTATTAAATGTGCATCTTATTTGATTAATGGAACACCTAATAAGGTTTTGAAATTTAAAACTCCATATGAATTGATTTATAATAGATGTCCAGATATATTATCTCTGGATATTTGGTTGTCTGGCTTTTGCATCTAAATTGCATGATGTTGACAAATCTAAATCTAGGGCTAAAGCTTGTGTCTTCCTTGGTTACCCAAAGACTAGTAAGGCTATCTATTATACAATTTAGCAAATAAATCTATCTTTATTAGTAGGCATGTTGTTTCTTCTAGAAATAGATTTCCTTTCAAGGATCATCCCAGTACAGATCAAGGGGGAGCAAAATTACAAGTTAGAGATCCCTTTATTTGTGAACTAGATTTTTCTCAAGATATTTAGAATGATGAACAACCATAATATAACAATGACACATAGTTAACCCCACCTATAGATGATCAACCACAATCGTGCCAATCTCAAGAACAGCAATAGCCATTAGAATCTCCAAAACCAGTGTTCAAATAGACTTGTGAGGCATATTAAGCCTCCAGCATGGATGAGGGAGTATGAGTGCTCTTCTCTCAAACCTCCTTACCCCTCAAATGAGCAAATACAATATGCTCAGTTTGAAGATAAAAGAAAAGGAGTCTCTATTCTTTATCTTATTCAAAGTTTCTTGTCATATTCCCATATCTCTCCATCATATGAGCATTATTGGTTTGTGCTAATTCTATTAATGAACCAGGAACTTATGATGATGCCATAAAGGATACTCGATGGGTACAAGCCATAAAAGAAGAATTAGAAGTATTACAGAGTAATCGGCTTGGAGAATTGTGGATTTGCCCCCAGGAAAGAAATCTATAGGCTGCAAATAGGTCTATAAAGCTGACAGAAGCTTGGACAAACTCAAGGCATGTCTTGTGTTTAAAGGCTATAGTCAAAAATAAGGAGTAGATTATTTAGAAACCTTCTCCCCTGTTGTGAAAATGGTAACACTCAAAACTATTTTAAAATTCACAGCAATGCATAAATGGCCCATTTTTCAAATGGATGTCCACAATGCATTTCTTCAAGGAGATCTTAAGAAGGAAGTTTACATGAGTGTACCTCAAGGTCTTGAATATGGTAAATCTAATAAGGTGTGCAAACTTGTTAAGTCCTTATATGGACTTAAACAAGCATCTAAGTAGTGGAATGTCAAGCTAACTAAAGCTTTGATAAATGGAGGTTTTAGGCAAAGCAAGTACGATTACTCATTGTTTATTAGACATAAGGGAGATCAACTTATTGTTGTATTTGTTTATGTTGATGACTTAATCATAACAAGAAATAGCTTGGTATAAATGAAATAAAGAGGCATTTGCATAATAATTTTAAAATCAAATATTTGGGGAGTTTTAAGATATTTTTTTATATTAGAAGTAGCTAAATTTGATAGAGGTATTGTTCTAAATCAACAGAAGGATGTGTGCTGGATTTACTGGCAGATATAGGTATGAGTGGGGCAAAGCCTATATCTACTCCTATGGAGCAGAATGTACATCTTTATTGTGATATTCAGAAGAAAACCCAAAAACAAAAAAGGAAAATAAAGAAAGATAAACCTGATTATTTTCTTAATGATCCAGAGCCTTACAGAAGATTAATAGGAAGGTTGTTATATTTGACTATGGCAAGAATTGATATTGCTTTTATTGTGCAGGTTCTTAGCTAGTATATGCAGAAAACCAAAGAGATCCCACATGGATGCTACAATGAGGATAGTGTGATATCTCAAGGGAAATCCAAGATTGAGAATCTTGCTGTCTTCACATAAAGATATGAATTTAACATGCTACTGTGATTCAGATTGGGGACCTATTTAGATTTAAGGAGTTTAGTCATTGGATGTATTGTGAAACTTGAAGATTCACTTATCTCGTGGAAATCCAAGAAGCAGAACACGATTTCTTGGTCCTCAACAGAAGCAAAATATCGTGCTCTAGCAACTATGACAGTAGAGGTAATTTGGATTTCAAAGTTATTGTTTGACTTAAATGTCACAAATGTTATAAAATTAGCTCCTGCTAATATTTTTAGTGACAGCAAGGCTGCTTTATATATCAAATAACCCTATTTTTCATGAGCGTACAAAGCACATAGAAATCGATTATCATTTTGTACACAAAAAAGTTGCATGGGAGGTTAATCAATCTTTAACATATAAGATCGCAAGATCAGCAAGCTGATATACTGATTAAGGCACTTATAAGTGATGATTTTGTAAGGTTATTACTCAAGTTAGTGTTTTTTTAATTTGTATGACCCTAGCTTAAAGGAGGAGTATTAGGTTGTATTAGTTTGGGTTGATAAATGTAGTTGGGCTATCAGCATAGGCCCAATGTTAATCAGTGTTTATATATATTGAGTCTATGAGTCTGTATGGAGTACCCAGTGCGTAATGTACACATTTTACAATTGATCAATAAGGGATTATTCAAAAATACTGGATCCAATATAGTATTAGCCACCGTGAAAAACCTAACTAAGAAGGTATATAGAATCCTTATAAGGGAGTTACCTTGGTGATTTAAATATCCAAATCACCTCCAAGTTTGGGTTTGTGCATGCCCTATCAAACCCACACTACAGCTCTCTTGTTCTCTCTTTTCTTTTCTTTTCTTTTTAATTTCTATTTGTCTTTGTGATCTAAATAATATGATTTTCAAGTATTCACCATGGTAGATGATACAAAGGAACCTAAGTACCCCAATTCACTCTTTAGTCCAAATCCAATTCTACAAACAAGTCCAATAAACCTAAAGGTCATCTTTAAATTATTTTTCACTCTGAATTAACCTCAAATTACAATTTATCCTAAGCAATCTAGAATTAAGAATTTGAGAGATGTTACACCAACTATTCATTCAAGAATGTCTAGTTTTCTATACTTATTTATGGTGTAACTTTCCCATTAAACACTTAAAATTGTGCATTAATTACTTTGCTATTAAAAATGTTAATTTTGACCATTACTTGACCTAAAAATTTCAAAAAAACAATGATCTAAAAAATTATGGAAAATGATCTAGAAGAGTACAATATATGTCATAAAAGAAAAGTAATACCAATTAAGTCTCTCCTAAATTTACAAATAAACACCGATAGAAGTCCTGTAAAATAACTAGTGTAAAAAATGCTTTCGTTTATTACTCACATATACACTAGTTAAGTGATAAATTTATGAAAAATTTGTAATTATCAAAATTTAAACTTGTAAAAATATGCTGTGAATATTCGTAAATAAATCTCACCATAATTATCAACAACTTTTACTAATAAAAATTTTAACTAATACTAATTGCTTCTCATATGCCAAAGTCAGGGATGACATTATACTACAGAACATGATATATTGGTATTAGGTTGGTCTATTAAAATTTGATAATTGCTATGGCTGAGCTTAAGATTTAAGTTCTAAAATAGCTAGAAAATGAGGCTTGATCCTAATTGTTTGAGGGCTTAAACAAGCCTTATGAGGCATAGTTCTAATAGTTTGGGGGCCTAAACGGGGTTGAGGGCCACCACATTTAGTTCTTTTATTTATTTAATTTAAAAAATATTATTGATTATGCTAATATTATTGATATTTTGACTTTATTGATAATGCTTCAAATATTTAGTTGTTATTTTTTTTTTTATTAGAATTGAACCTTGCATAATGATTTGAAGCTTGTTTGGACAATTCTCAAAAGTACATTCAAATTACATTTGAGATGTGCTTTTGCCAAATCTAATAGATAATTGGATCCTTTAAATGTATTTTTTACTAGATATAAACTAGAATCCAAATGGATACATGGTTTATTTAATAGGTTAAAGATTTAATTTATCCATAAATTTTTTTTAGAAATGTTAAGCACCCTATAATGAAGTGTGACCAATATCCCCTTAAATATTTTTTTGAAGGAGCAACATTATCCCTACCTTAAACATCCATTGATTTGATCATTAGTTATCTCAAAAGATTATAGAAAATGACTTAAAAAATTATAAAAAATGATCCAAAAATTATATAAAAGGACATTATAGAAAATTTTAATAGATTAGTATTATTTTTCACCCATATAAAATATAAAAATATCATTTTAACCTGACTAGCACCGGGTGATTATGAAATCACTAATATGTGATAGGGGAAATTTATGTACTCATATTAAATGTGAATTTCGTGCAAGTAAAGTGATTGTGGGTGACAGATTTCTAGAGAAAAGAAGATAGACACAGTATAAGTGACAGGGAAATGCATACGTGAGTGAGAGTGTTAGGAGAGTCCGTGAAGATGAGCGGTGGGTGTCAGCCTCAGCCCCAACATCGCTTTTGTCTTATCTTCGTGACATGCAGTTGTGTCACGGCAGCTTCCGTCCCAACGCACACCCTCATTTTTTTAATTCACAAAAAAATTATATTGGAAAGGTAAAAAGAAGTACATGACAAGCATAAATAAATTGAAGTTACAAATGGGATTGCATCTAATGAAAATTATTAATCCTTTGTAATATAACAATTAATATTTAAATTCTCATAAGTGCCTACATTTAATATATGATAGTATCTTAAACATAATTGACTATAATAGGAGGATACCTATAGGTAATTAAAAAAATTAAATTAAAAATAAAGACATATGGAATTAGGGGGATTGAAGAAAGGGAATAAACTAGCTGTTAAGACATAGAAGATCCGTGCGCTGCTCATGTGTAATAGTGATGTAAACAATTCCATTCTTTTTAATATTTTTACGTAGCTGAAAAGACAAAATTAAAAGACATACAGCTAGACATTTGCAAAGCAAGAAATAAACAGTAACTGCACAATAATTTTGCTGTGCAAGATGCCTACAAAAATCAAGTAATAAGTCAATATAAATGGTGAATTTGTGAAAACTTCTCACCAATAGACTTTTTACACCCCTTAACAATGATTTTTAACTGTTTATGGAATCGTACGTGCAGGAACGATTGGTGTAAAAATTCCAGATTGTATACACCAATTATTCATCAACTGGTATAGAACATGATTTTTTTTTTTTTGGGCATCGATTATGACTTCAACTGGTGTAGAGTTAGAATTAATGATACCTTTTTGTACTGGTTAAAATTACAAACGTTGGAAAATGTCTACTACTAAAAGTTCAGCTAATTAACAACATCGGTTTGTTTTTAACTAATGTAAAATTCTGGTAAAAAAGTATTTTTTGTTTGCTGATGTCTGTTTAACTGGTAGCTAACTTTTTATATTTACTAGTTACTAATTTATTTTTTTTAAATATGTGTAATTTAAATAATGGAATTTATGAGAAAATTTATGAGATTAAAGCTAGTTTTACATTCTTCTATTTAACACAATATTTTAAAAGCTGGACTAAACATTAAACTAATTGCAAAAGTAGTGGCTCTCGGTTTTTATGATCTAACTTAGACTAACCATTGAACCAGCTGTATAATAATTAAATAAAAATAATATTAAAATATAAAAAAATATATACTATGTTAATAAAATGATATAATATGATTGTAAATTAATTATATTATAAATTATAATTTTATAACTTATTAAATATAGATAGATCTTGATTAAATTAGATATAAATAAACTTAAAAGTATTTGTATTTACTCCTATAACTATCAACATTTTTATAAAAAATAATTTTAAATTATATTTTATACATATGAATTGTTTAAAAATAAAGTTTTCTTTTAAGAGGATCTAATTTTTTAATTTTCTAGTTTTCTAATTTTTAAGCTTTTTTAAAATTATACTTAAAACTGCTTGATTTTTTAAAAATTTTTGATTTTCGATTCAACTCCAGTTTTCTAACTTAATAGTAGCTTAATTTCAATCTAATTCAGATCAATTATAAAAACAGTTTTTTAATCTAAAGCAAAATTAATAGTTGGTCTGACTGTTTGGTTCAATTAATTTTTAAATTACTGATTTAACACATCGATTGACGAAGGAGAAAGAGACAAAAGATGACTCATATTTGTAATTATGGATCTAAACACAGAGCTTCACCAACCAGACAAAATAAATATAAATTAATAAGCTTAGAGGGTCATGGACAATGATCTACCTATTTACATAGTAAAATTGGCTGATATATAATAAAAAATTATCCAATAATATCCTTGTCGTCTATAAAATTAATAATCTAATTTGGAGTTATTTAGCAGTTTTTTTAATCCTAATTTTTTGAATGAGACTTAATTATTCATTGTCATTCTGACTGAAAAAAAATATAACACCATTACAATTAATCATATATGCTACTGGTGTTTGATTCTCTTTGACATACAAGCCCTTGTTCATCAAGAGTAATTGGGTTGAATGAAATGAACTCATGTTTATTTTTTAAGAGAAAGAAACAATGTTTTAAATTTTAGTAATAATGACAATAAAATCCATTTGAATTATATAAATAACAATCTCGTCTTTTAAAATGTTATAATTTCACCTAAATTTTTAAGAACTTTTATGTCATTAATAAATTTATATAAATGACTAAGTTACCCTCATAGCAATATTAAGAATTTGACATGCGAATTTATAATTTCTTATTATATTGTTATGAATATAAAAAGTAAAATTATGATTATTTAAATAGAACTTGTAATCATTTTATTTTCAATAAGGGCAATTTGTTCATTCAGACAAATTCATTGATGACATAAAGTCCTTAAGGGCTTTAATAGAATTATGATATTTTAAAAGATTAAATTTATCATTTATATAATTTAAATGGATTTCATTATCATTTTCCCTAAATCTTACAGCATTGTAAATTTAAAAAACCTATATACTGAAAGAATTACCCTTAGTTGAAACTTGACAATGCTGAAATCCAAAATAGTGCTGATCATGAAGTCCAACTAATGACCTCTAATCATATGTTAATAGAGCCACTCTTATATGTTGATTCTTACTTCGCTGTTTAAGAAGCATCGATACAAATACATGTATCAGGTATATGATACAACTATGATACGTCTACATTTTATTATAGGAGCACAAGAAGATATATGTTATATATTTCAATATTTTGGAGAACGAGGGTGGGTCTTGGGTTTTAAACAATAATTTCTTAAATAATATAAAAATATTTATAATAATAAACCAAAATATTAATTTTTTAGTTTTAAAGTCATCTAAAAATGTTTTGACAAAAAATATAGTAATGCAAAGGCAGAATATATGATAAATGTATGTATTATGAAGTACAGCACATGTATCATATCTGATATATAGTATTAGATACGAGCAATATATCATTAACAGATTAATAATTCCGATATATAAGAATATCAAATGAGATGCAATTTTGATTTCTCACTCTTACAAAATAACCAAATTTATTTCTACCTTTACTCTTCCTTATAAAAATGACATACAAATTAAAATAATTATTTTTGAAAGTATTATTATTGCTTAACCATTTTTTGTGTACATAGAGGCCTTATATATTTGAAAAATAGTGGTGATATATATATATATATATATATATTAAAAAACTGTATAATGATTATTTTTAGGAATATAACTCAAAACTGAAACAACTTATATAATCATTTTTTAAAAAAACTATTATATATATTTCAACTATATAATGATTAAAAATTGCCATATATTTGCTTAAGAAATATATTGCGTCAAATTATATAATGGTTAAAAATTGTTTTATATTAACAAAAATAACATATACTACCTCCATTAAAAAATATAAAGTATTTTTTGAGAAGTTGGATGTTTACAAATGTAAGGCATTTTTAATTTTTTTGAAGTATAATCATTGCATTTTTTCAAAAGTGTCCCTATTGATAGTAACTTTATATTTATTATAGGGTATTTAATAGGGATAAATATAAAAAAATATAGTTAGTTTTGAAGTAGATAATTACTTTATTGAAGGATAAATTTAATTAAAAATGCCTTATATTTTTAAACAAAGGAAGTGCGAGAATGCAGGGAACTTTGCTAGGTCTTAGTGTTTTGGCTCTTTTTGTTTTTGTTTTGTCTTTGAAGCTTCCAATTTCATTGGCATGTGCTTCTAGCTTGTTCTTCCTCCCCTCTATCTCATTTTTCTTGGATTTAATCAATCAGATGGTTGGGTAATTGGGTTATGGATGATTTTGAATCCCAATTAGTTTCTAGCAATTAAAATGATTTAGATAGAATTAATGTAGGTCTATTTAAGTCTTAATCGGAACGAATTGTGATGTTTTAGAGGATTTTAGATTTCAACAATAATCAATTTTAAAAATTAAAATCATAATTTTATGAAAATATATTTCAATACATCTATTATACATGTCAAAGTAAATGATTATAAAAATGAGGTGGAATAGTTTCTTGTACTCTCAAATAAAATTATAAAAGTCGAGTGTTTTTTTTTCCCCTGGAATTATTGGTCTTGAGTTCCAATAATCAAACATTATATTGATTTGTTCCAATCAAATTACATTATTATAGTTTGACAAAAAAGCCCTTTGGCTGAGAGGGGGAAAAAGGAGAGAGATAGGAAGATCAACGTTGGAAAATCGAGTACATGTTTATATCAAACACAATAATTAACGAAAGATGTAGACACGGGTGCTTCACATGAAAGTGTAAACAGCATGAAGGCATTAATTAGTGAATTATTCTGAGCCGTAAGATTTACTTTCAAAAGTGTGTTTTGGGATCAAAGAGTCCCCACTGAATCCAATCATATTATCCTTTTATATGGACGAGAGCCCTTGCTTTAAGTCTCTTCATCCATTCCCCTCTTCTCACTCTTCACATTAAATTATGATTCAATTATAGGACTCATCAGCTCGTAATTTTAAAGTTTTTATTTTATATTTTATAAAATAAAAAATTATAAAAATATAATTTTTTAATAAATTTATTTATATAATCTGAATATTATACATTTAATTTGAATAGTCTAATTTGATATTAATTTTTATAATTTTTATACATTAACTATCCATATATATTATGAACAGTTGATTTTTGATATTAGTTTTCTATATTTTATAAGTTTTAATTTGATAAATACAATAATAAAAATAAAACTAATATCATAATTAACACTTTTTAAAAATATTTTTCAAAAGATATAAGTTAAAAATTAAAAAATTAATCTTTTAATCATTCAACTTTTAACTTATTTGTAACTCAGTTCTTCAATTATTACTTGCTATGACTTAATTCCTCAATTTTTGATTGACTTATGACTAAATTTCTTAATTTTTAACTCATTTATAACTTAATCCTTCAACTTTTATTGTTTATTTTTTTCATGTTAATTTAGATCTCACATCAAAAAACAATAGGAGGGCATTTTATAATAAGATATGAGCATTTCTTTTATCCCTCTTATTTGATAAGGATAATGTTTTTAAAAAAATTTAAAAACAAGAAGTGAGTTATAAGTGAATAAAAAATTGAGAGATTGAGTTGCAACGGATTATAGTTAAAAGATTAAGTTACAAGTAAGTTAAAAGTTAAAATATTAAAATATTGATTTTTTTTTAAATTTTAAATTTAAATTTTTTAGATTAAATATGGATAATCAATTTATTAAAAAATAAAAAAAGTACTATTAAATTTAAACTATTCATGTCAAATTTGAACTATTCAAATTAATAATAAATAATCATAAAAAGATTTATTAAAAAATATAGACTTTTTAATAAATTTTCATTTTAATCAGTAAAAAATAAAAATAGAAATAAAAAATTTTAATGTAGACCGTACAGATGATATGTAGATTCATTAAATTATGCTATTATGGTGTCATGGAAAACTCCATCAATCATCGACAGTGAACTAGACTATTCTTTTTTTCTCAAAGTACTGTACCACTGCGATATGCTCGAGCCCGGAAACATTTACTGCAATCTGCCCACTCCTTTACACTTTCTTATTTTATCACTTGACATTCACATTCTCGCTTCTTAAAATCTTCCACTGAACGAAAACATGTCTCTGCTTGTTCCACTTTCACTCTTCTTCTTCGCCATTGTTCCTGCTTCTTCATCTTCAGAGCTTGACACTCTCATGACCATCAAACACTCACTCGACCCGCAGAACGTATTTCTGACCTCATGGACTCCGAATTCCGACCCATGTAGCGGCGGTTTCGAGGGCGTGGCGTGCAACGAACAAGGCCACGTCGCTAATATTTCGCTTCAAGGAAAAGGTCTCTACGGCAGCTTACCGGCTGCCGTCGGCGACCTCAAGAGTTTGACAGGTCTCTATCTTCACTTTAATGCTCTGAGTGGGACGATACCCAAAGAGATTGCAAATTTGAGTGACCTCACCGATTTGTATCTCAATGTCAATAATCTCTATGGTGATATCCCTCATGAAATTGGACACATGTCTAATCTTCAAGGTTGGTTCAGAATTTTTTTTTTTTTGGTTTTCTTGTGTAGATTTTTAGCTTTCACGCTATCTTCATCTATATATTCTTGTTGTTCTTGTGTGTCTGAGTATAAATTACCCAGTTTATATGACCATTAGATTCCATGATGTTAGATTGGTATTTTATTGTCAGTGATTGAGTGGAGAAAGATTTAGTACCTTTTTGTATATTTGAAATGGAAATTGCGAGTCACTCAACACTGGGGAGTGTAGAGCTGGATTGCCATATTACTGCCAAAGCAACTGTGATTAGTCCCGCAGCAGAGAGCTTCATAACTGGAGCGCAGTTTATAAGCATAGAAAATTGTTCCACCCGTTAGCTAATTTCTTTTAGATAAACTTTCTCTTATTTTATGAATATATAAGGTTCTCCTGTCAAATAAGCTAGTCTTTGGGATAAGCCCTTTTTTTTTTTTTTTTTTGAACTTGTGTTAAACAAAGTGATGGCTTCATTTTGCAGCCTGTGATGTAGAACCAGAACACAACGGATAGGCCACACCGAGAACTAGGCAAGCTTCTTTTGAGTTCTGCTAGGTCTGTAGTGTTCGAAGTTTTCGGAGAACGGGAGAGTTAGTAGAAAGATTTGAGAAATGGAAGTAGGAGAGAGGAGGGGATCCTGGTTTGAGATAGTTAGGGGAGGCAGAGTTATTATTGAGATTGGGATTTGGCATGGATGAGCGGAAAGAGGGCGAATTGAGAATCAAGAGATTTGAGATTTCGGAAAACGTTTTCTGTATTTATTTGTCATTTATTTTTATTTAACTTTTATGTTTTTGTTGGAAGAAATAATTTATTTTTATGTTTTAATATAATATATATTCGTTATTTTTTAATGGTGAAACCATTATTTTTTTTTGCTTGAAATCATTTATTTTTATGTATTAATTTTCGTCTTGTATTATTTGTTTAATTTTATTATTATGGATTTATATTTTTATCTTTTTGAAATAATTAAATATTTTTATGTGAAAACAAGATTTAATACAGATGAATTGCAGGTTTTGTTAATTTTAAGAAAAATGAAAAAAATTGAAGGTAGATTTAAAAAGGGGGATAAATTTTATGCTAAATCTTATAAATAAAACACCTGATAGCAATAAATTGAAATAAATTAAAAATATGCTTTTGGAAAAATAAAAATAAATTACAATTTTGAAATGTTAAAATTGTTATTTAGTATTTTTCAAAAAATATGTTGCCCTTGAGCTGATTCCTTGCTTCTCTATTGAAGATGTTTTACTAAACATCAAGAACAAGTTTATTGTGCAATCATTATAAAAATCAAATCAAGGAGAGCTAAATTATAATGCATGAAATTAATTTTTTAAAAATATTTAATTATTATATTTGAAATAATTATTTTTTAAAATTAAATTGCGCCCCCTTCCCTTAGATGCTGACTCCGCCGCTGTTTTCCATTTGGGTACACTACAGGCTTATACACGGAAAAAAAAAGAAAAAAGAAAAAAACAAGAAGAAGAAGAACATTTTGTATCTCTGGTTCAGTGTTCATAATTAATTTCAGAAAGTCATATCTCCGCTTATTTTATTCTAATTCTAAATGTTGATGCATATAATTTTTTTTTTTCAATTGAAGAAAATATCTCAATTAAAATTTCTGCATCTTTCAGTCCAAATATAGAAAAGTATAATTTTTATCACCCTGTTTTCTTGTAATTTATCTCAATAATTTAATTAATTTTTAATTTTCATTAATTTTACTTTATGATTCTTGGCAGTTTTGCAGCTTTGTTGTAACAAGTTTACTGGGAGTATTCCCACAGAATTGGGAAACTTGGAGAGACTCAGTGTTGTTGCTCTACAAAATAATGAATTGAGTGGTGCAATTCCTGCAAGTTTGGGTCAGCTACAGTCGCTAACAAGGTTGGATCTGAGCTTTAATAATCTATTTGGTCCTATTCCAGTGAGATTAGCTGATGCCCCCAAACTAGAAAGCCTTGATATTCAAAACAATTCTCTCTCAGGCAATGTCCCTCCAGGTAATAACAGCTCCAAAATGTTTTGCTTTCCATTTTTATTGGGGCAATTTTACTGATGGTTATAACTCAGTTTTTGGTCTTCCAAAAAAAGTGGAACTCTCTGTTTTTGTAGTAAGTTATATATATATATTTTTTTTAATTCTATCACCAGGTATTTTGGGAAACATAGGGGTATTACTGTCTCTTGCTCAAACTAATCTGCACCCTTGTTGTGTGAGACCATTATTAGCAATGATAGCCTCATGGGGAGCTCAGGATGCTTCGGCATATTTATTTAATGTAGCTAGATTGCGCAAGACTCACATAGAATTCTCTGTTTTTGTAGTAAGTCATATTTATTTCAACAAATAAATGTCAAGGAATGATCCATCCACTCTCCATGTCTCTTTAACCTGATAATTGCTCGCCAAAATTCAATGAATTTGCTGATATATATATGTACTCATTTTGATGATATGATTGACAAGAAATGATGCTTTTTATGATCATAAAGTCTAATTCAAGTTGAGCTTGCTAAAGAATGGGTTATGTCACACATTATAGAATATATATGATGTTTACTTCAATTGTTTTTTTCAGGTCTTATTTTTAATTTGAGCACTAAACTTTCGATTCTTTTCAACTTAGCTTTTATGCTTCTTTTTAGATATTTTAATTTAATACTTCATACTTTATGTATCAATGCAGCTCTTGGAAGACTGAAGGGCGGTTTCCAGTACATCAACAATCCTGGCTTATGTGGGACTGAGTTTACAAATTTGCTGGCTTGTAAATCTTTGTTTGACCCAAGCAAGCCTGAACCATTCGAACCTGATAACTTTTCCAGCCCGAAAGGTCTTCCTGCTTCAGTTGATCCAAAAGATGAAAGAAAGTGCAGTGATGATGAAACCCACTGTCAAAAATCACTGCAATACTCAAAAATGGCTCTGGTTTTTGGTGTGATTGGAATTATTGTTGCTTCCACAGTTTCTGGACTTTCCATGTTTGTGTGGTACCATCGTCATCAAAAACAAAAGATTGGCTGCGGTATTATTGATGCTTCTTCTCCTAGTAGTAGCCTGCAAGTTTGCAGGAAAAATAATAATGCAGCTTCTTTGATCAGTTTAGAGTATTCTAATGGATGGGATCCATTAGCCAAAGGAAAAAGTACTTATTCCCAGGAAATTCTAGAGAGCTTTATGTTTGATCTAGAGGAAGTAGAACGTGCAACTCAGTGCTTCTCTGAGGTGAACTTGTTGGGGAAGAGTAATAATAATAATTATTTGTGTGGAATTTACAAGGGGATTTTGAGAGACAGATCACATGTGGTTGTGAAGTGTATCAACAAGACAAGCTGCAAGTCTGATGAAACTGAGTTCTTGAAAGGGTTGAAGATAATGACCTCAATCAAACATGAAAATCTTGTCCGTTTCAGAGGATTTTGCTGTTCTAAAGGCAGAGGAGAGTGCTTCCTTGTTTATGATTTTGCCCCAAATGGGAATTTGTCTCAGTATTTGGATCTCAAGAAAGGGGATTCTAGGGTTCTTGAATGGTCTACCAGAGCATCCATCATCCACGGTATTGCTAGAGGTCAGTTCATCTTTATTGTCATGTTTCTTAAATTATGGGTATCTAAGTGGGATGGAAAATTTTACCCAAAAGCTAGCTATTGAAGTGAGAAAACCAACCTACTTAAATACCCCGTTAAACATTTTATATTACAGACTTGGTATCCCATATTACCAAATTAAGCATCTTATACTACAGACTTGGTATCCCATATTACTAAGTCTCCATTGCATGTGCTATTATGTGCTATTGGGTTTACTTATTATTCCACTTGAATTTCGAGGAAGGAGAAAAATATTAGTGCTTTAGTAAGAGCTTGATTTGAATTGGCTTGGTTCTCTTTCATGGAACAAATTCTTAAGTTTAATAAAAATATATTTTCAGATTATTATGAAGGAAGATAACAGTTAAATTACAATCAGTTCATAGTTCTTGGATCTTTGTATGAGTGAGTTTCTAATCTTGTAATAGTTTACCTGTTGTCTTTCATGCTCACATGTCAATAATATTGATCCGCTTTCTTGACCTTTTTACAGCCAAGAAGAAACATATTGTTGTCTTTTCATATAATTGGCAGTACTCTGATTTTATTTAATGGAAGACTAGTAGTACTATGTGGAAGATCAGTCTGATATCCGGGAACAAGGTGAAAATTAAATCTTTTAATTGACAAGAATTGATATTTCATTATTAATAATACCTTTAGTTAAAACCATAATTAATCTAATGGCTTCCTTATACCTAGTTCTTCAAGAAGCTTTCATCAGGTTCAGTCCACTTAGGCTTAGCAAGTGTTCTCTCATGGTCACGGATAGCTATCCTGGCATTACATCTCTATGCCATAGGTTTTTTTATCCTCAGAACTTAACAGTTAAGGTCAGGTTATTTTAACGAATTATGGAACATTGGTCTCTTATAAAGTTAATAGGTGTTTGTGTATCATTATTGACTTAAAAGATAACAGAAGCTCTGGAGTATTTTTACATCTTAACCCCTTTGGAATATGACATGTATTTTTTTATTTTTGGCCAGGTATTGGTTATCTTCATGGAAAGAATAAGGGAAGAAAACAACCCCTAGTTCACCAGAACATATCAGCTGATAATGTGCTGCTTGATGCACATTATAATTCATTACTTGCAGATTCAGGATTGCACAAACTTCTTGCAGATGATGTTATCTTCTCCACACTGAAAGCTTCTGCTGCCAAGGGCTACCTTGCTCCGGAATACGCCACCACCGGTTGTTTAACAGAAAAGAGCGACATTTATGCTTTCGGAGTGATAGTTTTCCAGCTTCTTACTGGAAAGAGTGATATTACTCAGTTATATAATCATCACCAGGCAGAAACATCATCATCATCATCATCATGTGGTTTTAATGATATGGTTGATGACAACCTGGAAGGGAGATTCTCAGAATCAGAAGCAGCTAAACTGGGGAGGATTGCTCTAGTTTGCACTCATGAATCACCCCATGAAAGGCCATCTATGGGACATGTAATGCAAGAACTGTCGGAGAAGTGAAAACACTAAGAATGAAAGTCTTGCCTCATCGTGTTTGAAGTGTGACTGTAAAATATTGTCTGTAACATCATATCTTGTGATGTAAAGTTTGCTAAAATAGCTTCGTGTGTAACTGTAGAATATAATTAAGTGTTCAAAGGAAACCTTTTTCCTATAAAATGGATGCTTGCTTTTTGGGTTCCTAATATAAATTGTGATATATTGGATGTCTGAGCTGTTCTGTATAATTCGAGAACTTGTTTTTTGGGCCTGAAATGTGTTCACTTTACTTTTATGTAAATTATATGGGATTTATTATTAGCGACTAATTTGATATGGGAAATCTTGCACTTGAAAGTAGAACCTCATACGTTCAATGGATGTTGCGATCAGGTCAAGCACAAACACAGGGCCGCGGAAGCCATAAGGCAAGTAAGACAATTGCCTTAGGCCTCCATAAAAAAATATTAATAACTCTATTATATGTGTGTGTAATTGATATTTGTATTATCATATATTTAATTGTAGATTAAAGAAAATAAAAAATATTGATTATTTTTCTTGTTGAAAAGTTCTAATTATTCCCATTACAACATTAATTATTGAGCTGAGTTCATTATCTACATAAAAAAATAGTGACATCCATAAGATATCAATTTATATTACATTAGCTTGCATTAAATTTCTCATCTCACTTTTCATTATTTTTTCTTTTCTTATTTTAAAACCCAAAATGTTGAAAAATATTAGCATCAAGATCTTGGGTAGTTTTAAATTATCAACTTGATGTCTTTAAGCCTTATTAAAAATATTTTTTATAATTTGTATAATTATTATTATTTTTTCATTTTAATCATTGATATTATTAGTCATAATTATATATATTTTTTAATTGTATTGCCATCCCCTATCATTATTAATATTCTATTTCAATATATAAGATGGGATGGGAGCACTTTGTCCACACTAATTTTTAATTTAACTATTAAATTAATTTAGTATTTTATTAGAATTATTATATTATAAAATTTTAATATATAATTTTGTAAAAAATGATGAGTATTTTTTTGTTTGAAGTGACAATTACACATGCTAAGTTTTATTAATAATTTTGCCTTGGGCTTTAAAATATCTTCACACAGCCCTGCGCAAACACAAGACATGACAGAAAGACGGTGTAAAAGGGCAGAAGACTCAATAAATAATAAAAGGTTAAAAGTTTATTTTTACCTCTAAACTATATTCTCAGAACCATTCAATGTCCTGTACTCTTCTTTAGTCCAATCGGCCCCCTGAACTTTCAAAACTGGATAACCCAGTGTCCTGCCATTTTTGACCATTAACTCTGTTTTTTTGACCAAAGATGCATACTTGGCAGCCACTACATACAATTTCCTAAATGATATCAACTAATCACACTATATGTAAATAGAGCTAGCTGGTTGAAGGGGAAAAAAAAAAAAAAACCACCCCAGAATTAAATACCTCTTCTCTATTCAACTCTCTCTCTCTCTCTCTCTCACAAGTTGCATTTAGTAGTAATCTATCCTTTCTGTAGGTAATCGGGTTATCCGTTCCATACCCAAATTCAGTATGTCTCACTAGCTCCCTAATTTTTTTCCCCCTATTTCTAGTTGTCTTCGTTTGGATGGGCTTGAATTAATTTGAAAGTACATTATTAGCTTCTTTTCCACCTTTGAATACGAAAGAATAATTACCCCCCCCCCCTTCACCCCCTAAATGCCTCCAAGCAAGCTATCAAAGGCTAGCTGTCTTCCAAAACTGACAGAAAATATTGTAAACGTCAATGTCTTTGCCTATAAAGGGTTCTTCATGAATGATGGGTCTATGCGTAGCTCACATAAATATTGGGTTTTCTCATTGCCCTCGAAGTTGCTCTTTGGGCTAAATTCTGATTTCATTTTGGCCCAAGGCAAACCCCCACTATTTCTAAAAAGGAAGGAGGTTATTTGCAATAAAAAATGATAACAGAAACCAATAAAATTTGATCTAGTAAAAAAAATTAATCTCTCATAGTATGATAAATAAAAATTTAGATTCTTGCTAAAAAATATGCCTATATTTAGTGTTCAGTAGTGTCACGAATATAATTGACTCCAATAACAATATACCTTGACAAAAATGGAGGGAACTTTGAGGATAATTACAAGAAATGACCCCTAAAAAAGTGGAACATGGAGTCAGAGGGGGAAAAACTATTGCTCCCCTTATAAAAAGGAATGCTTACCCCATTCAAACCTCTTTTTCAACACATGATAAACCAACACAAATGCAAAATGCAAACCAGTGTTTTAAAAATTGAATTGGACTGAATGGTTAGACCGCCACTTGTTAATTAAAATGGCCTATTTTAACTAGTTGGACTAACCTAGCAGTTGAACCGGATAGACCTGGTTGGTTTTCAGAGAACCAGATTTGACCTGAAAATCAGAGTGGATCAACCCAGTTCAAAGCCAAAAAAAAAAAAAAAATTTAGGCTATGTCGCTCAAATTTGCGTTTTTTTTTTTAATATTTAGTTCTCTTCTATATTCTCTTATCTCATCTTTAATCTTTCTTTCATGGCCTAGACTCAATTTTTGACCTCTCCTCTAGCTTCTATCTCTGGCTTTAACAATCCAACCTTTGACATCGAGATCTGAAACTAGTGAGTCATGAGATGATGGCGTGTCTCTAACTCCAACATTTTGCTTCGAGATTATAAGCTTGTGCCAACATATCTTTGCCTCTAACTTCAATAGTCGAGGCATCTAATCTCTGGAGTTGAGATTTCAAGCACCATTAAAGAATTAAATTAATATTTTATTTATATATTTGTGTATATAAATATTATTTTTATTTAATTTTTATATTATCGATTCGATTGCCAGTCTAACTAGTTAAACTAAGAAAATTATAACCCGTTACTCTTTTCAGTTTGGCATTTCATTAAGGTTTCAAAACATTGGTACAAACACTTTTAAAAAAATTTAAAAATTTCGTCATGTTCCTGGACATTTGCACGTATTCCATTAAACAATAGCTAGCCTTGCATCTAGTAGAGTAACATTACCTGGTTGAACAACAGAACTGCTGCTCCGGTTTTTCTTCAGTTTTTTTTTTTTTGTATTACAATTTCTGCAATTTATTTCAGAATAATAAGACAATGTCGGCTCCTATTCTGCAATTCTTGTATTTTACTCCCTCTCCATTTCTTCATTTTTTTTATTTTTAAGCACTTGCGTTTAGAAAAATTGTGGAAAAGAACTCTGGAAACTCACTATTTAATTTAGAAGTCACGCACCATGCTACAAAAACAACGCCAACATTAGCATTGATATGAACAATTTACAATTGGAAATTCTCGCAATGTTCGTTGCCTTAGCTTTGTGCTTTAATTTATTCCTCATGCTTTTGCATTTTGGTGAATTAATTGGAGACGCTATGAGTGCTGGTCTGTTTACAGAGCCACATATTTACCACATCAGATTGACATTTACAAATTAGCACATCGATCCTTCACAGCTTTTGTACAGCTTTGAAAGTGTAAATTATAGAGCCTTCCTTAATTGAGAGCCTATTCGCAACTTATTTATTGTAGCACTTGACACTTGAGCTTGCATTTTACAGCAATCGTATTGACTTTTAAAGCGTTTTCATGATATAATGGGTTTTAAGCTTTGCTTTTTTCTATTGGTGGATACCCTTGGAAGAGATTAAAATGAATATCCACAGCGCTCAAAATATATTTAATGGAAAATTGATGGATATATTTAAATATATTTAAATCAAACTATGATCATATTTTATAATTTAATTATTTAATCACATATTATTAATGGCTATTTATTAATAGAGATAAACTCTCATGTCAGAGTTTATAATCTAAGCTTGTAATTCAAGTTCATATTTTTGTTATAAATTTATTTAAATTTATCAGTTTAACAACCTTAAATATATGTTGACGATATCATCAAATTAAACACACAATCTATACCCGTTGATCCAAGTGTACAATGCACAAAATACATAGCATATATTATATATCTGACCGTCCAGGTGTTAAAATGCATAACATAAACTAAGTCTTTTACAATGTGAAATGCATGTAAATAATAAAACATATCCGTAGGGTTTAGATTGATGAATTTAGATTTAAATTGTATATTTAAAATTTTTTATTTTAAATTTCACATTTAAAATTTATATATTTAAAATCTTTTCTTTGCTTAAAAAAATTAAATGAATAAGAGAGATAAATTAAAATTCAAAATAAAAGCAGAAAATTAAAAGCAGTGAATTTACCTCTATTTTTTAAAACGATGAAGGATGAGAATAAAATATGAGAAAATATAAGAGTCACATAAACATTAATAATAAAAATACAAAGAGAACGAAATATTTGAAGTTGTTAGAATTTAAAATGACTAAAGTATAGAAAAATTTGAAATAATAAAGGAATTATAATAAAAATTAAATTTGGATTTAATTTGAATCAAATTGAAATTTATAAATTATTATATATTCAATTGAAAGATTTGATTCAAATTTAAATCTAAATCCTTCTTAATCCAAACACACCATTAAAACATTGCGCACAGCTTTGATCCAAGTTTCATCCCATAAACACAATGTATAAATGCATAAAATTTATTATATTCTAACCGCACGTCCAGGTGTTACATTATAAGGCTGTCGTGAAAGGACTAAATTACAAAACGGAAATGCTACGCTGCAGACACCAACTTCATAGATAACAAAGTACACAATTAAATTAAGTTTTCGCTTAAAATGTAACATTAACAAATTACTTTTGGGAGAGATGTTGCAGAGGACAAAGGTAATTGAGGACTTGGCAACGTGAGGACATGACGACGAGGTGGTAATGTTTCGGAAGCTTGAAGGTGGTCAAAAGAAACAAACAAACATATTTAGGAAATGGTGAAGATGGCGGCACCGGAGATCAATTATAAGCATATGGTGGGGGAGGAGAGCTGTAGGTATATGTATATGGTGTTGGTGGTGGAGGTGGAGACTTGTAGACAAACGGAGGTGGCGGTGATTTGTAAACATATGGTAGCGGAGGTGGAGACTTGTAGATATACGGAGGTGGCAGTGATGGCAATGGATGAGGAGGAAGAGGTGGATAAGGACAAGGTGATGGTGGAGGAGGAGACTTGTATACATATGGAGGCGGCAGTGATAGGAAAGGAGGTGGTGGTGATTTGTAGAAATAAGGTGGAGGAGGTGAAGGAAATGATAGTGGTGACGGTGGTGGTGGAAACCTATAAACATAAGGAGGTGGTGGTGATTGATAAACATATGGTGGCGGAGGTGGAGGTGGCTTGTAAAATGGAAGAGGAGGTGAGGGAGAAGGTGGTGGTGGGGATTTGTAGATATAAGGAGGTGGGGGCGGTGGAGACTTGTAGACATAAGGAGACGGCGGCGGCAGCAGCGGAGGTACATAGACATATGGTGGTGGTGGAGGGTTGTGATAATAAGGGTAGTAAGGCTCATGACCAGCAGCAACACTAATGGTAACTACACAAAAAACCACTACTAAAACTGGCAGCTGGGGCCATTGCTTTGATCCCCTTGGGCTCCCCATCTTCTCTCAATTCTCCAACTTTCTAAATGATTTGCTTCAGCAGATGTGTAGGATGTAACCCACTATATGTAGTGTTAGCTGTAAACGAAAACGCATTTGTGACTAATTTTAACTTACTCCTATGTTCTTATTTATTTATTGAGCATTTTAATAATTTTTGTGTTCATTTTTATTCTTTTGCCCTTATTAAATATTGAAAAAATTATTATTTGTTAGAGTATTTATTTTCATAATAAGTTAAAGTATACTTTTAATCCTCTAGCTTTATATAAAATTTTAATTTAATCTTTAATTTTATAAAGTATTTTTTTTAATCTTTTAATTCTAACAATATTAGTTTTAAATGATTTTTTTTGTCCCAATCATTATTATTTTACAAAAATTAAAATTAATATGTTAATATTTAAAAATATTTTATCAATATTTAAAAGTTCAATGTCAAATTTTTTTGTAATGAAACTAATAATATTAGAGTTAAAAGATTAAAAAGATATTTATAAAAAGAAAATACAACTATTAATTCCTATAGTTTTATTAAGTTTCGCTTTAGTCTTTTTAATTTATTTTCAATATTTTTAGTCGTTATAGTCTTTGTAATTTAACATCATTAAGGACCTGAGTAATAAATGTCACTAAATCTTATTGAAATTATAGAGATTGATAAAACACTAAAAAAAAACTATTAGGATTAAAAGCAAAATTCAATGAAGTTATAGGGATCAATAATTGTATTTTCTCTTTTATTAAATTAAAGGATCAAACAGAAACTTTATATAAAATTAAATGATCAAACGTAAACTTAACTGATATTATATATTTAATAGGAGTATAATTAAAAACTTATTAAATTTTTAGATATAATTAAAAAAAATTTAATATTTTTTTAATTTTAGTGAAAATGTTAAGAATGACTTAAAAATATAACTGACAAAAATACTTTGGACTCACTATTTTGAAATGATATACTTATTTTGTTGAGTTGATTGCTACTACGAACCATGTGAATGGAGAGACTTGGTAGACCAAGGCCGGATGATGAATTCACACACACACACACACACAAAATTCGATAGTATGAAAACGCGTTTTGCAGACACTTTTGATATTTTCCTCTAACATATAGGAAATGATAAATATATCAAACAACTTCAAATTCTATGCACAAATGTATGTCTTCCTATTTGTAAGATTTAACGGTTTCATCGGAGTCGACTAAATAATTAACAATTTGGGCAATTGCGTATAAATTAATACAGTCCTCAAATAATTTAAATTTATTTATATTTTTTTTGACAAAGCATCTTGAAAAGATAATATTTATAGAAAAGATATAAAAAATAGTAATTATTTAAAAGGACCAAATATCAAAATATAAATTTTAAAAAACTAAATTGGCCCTAATTAAATTTCATATATTTTTTAACCACATCTCACGTGTTGTATTTAACAGTTACTACTAGCAAAAGCACATTATTTTAAGAGAAAACTATTTCATATATATACATATAAAACAAAGAGATGGAAAATAAAAAATTAAAACAAAGCTAAACTAATACCCAAAAACTCGTAATACGTTAATAATATCATTTCTTTGAAATTTCATAAGTACGAATTAAGATAGAAACAAAACATTCTTGGCCAAATGTAATAATTCTTTAAAAGTATATTTTTTTTAAATTATATTGATTTAATTTTTTTAAAATTAAGAATTTTAAAATGACATTGATTCAATTGTTTAAAAGTAAAGATTGTTTAAAAATATATTGATTTAATTGAATTTAATACTACTTTTTTATTTTTGGTGTGTGGAATTAAAAATTGCACAACCTTATACAGTATCCCATGTTAATTACACTTATTTTGGTCCTTCACTGTAATTTTAATTTGTATGGTCCTTGATAAAAAAATTTTAACAGTATTAAATTTCTCTCCTTAAGTTTCCCTTATAAAAATTTAAAAAAAATATAACTTTAGGTCCCTGCACTTTATTCACATTTTACTATCAATTTTTGTACTTTTTTTAATGTTCTAAGTTGTTTTATTTTTCAATGTTTTAGTTCCCTCCATAAATAAAGTGTAGAGACCTTGGAGAGATTTATAAAACATTAAAAAATGTGTAAGGACTTATAATAAAATGTAGAAATTTAAAGTTGTACTTTTCCAAAATTTAATTACTAACACGTTAGATCACGATTGAAATATATGATATATCACTTCTATTCTCTAATCAATTTTCTAACGAGGCTCCCGCGTAGAGAATTAAGAATAATAAATAAATAAATTATTTAAAAATAAATATTTGAATAACTGTGTTGAAAAAAAAAACTAGTAAAGGACGGAAAAGTAGCCATGCTCATCTATTTTATTTTCATATCATATACTTCCTTCATTTAAAAATATAAGATATTTTAAGAGATTAAATATTTAAAAATATAAAATATTTTTAATATTTCAAGATATAATTATTATGCCTTTTCAAAAGTATCCCTAATAATAAATTACTTTATATTTATTTTAAAATAAAATACTCTATTAAATATGAGTAAATATGAAAAAAATAGTGTTCATTGAAGACAAACAATTACTTTATTGAGTGTGAGATTTAATTAAAATACCTTATATTTTTTAATAGAGGGAGTACTCCTTTAGTTCAATATTATAGGAAATTTTTAATTAAATTATAATCCTAAAATTACACATTTTCTTTTCTAGGGCTTTTGTAGAGATAACCTATTTTATAAATAAAACCAAACAAATAGCCAAATATTTATTATATTTTACATTATGGCCAGTTTATTATATTTGTCAATGATATACCATTATATATCAATGATAAACTCTTTTTAAATTTTTAAATTTTTGATGATGAACTTATCATATATCAATGATAAATTTCTTATATATCAATATGAACCGGCCATACTTCTAAATTTTTAAAAATTTAATCCATATTTTTTGGACATAAGATCTTTTTGACTAGTGAACCAATTTATTCTTTCATCTTTTCATGTTTACTTTTATTTTATATGACATTTCAATTAGAAAACCTTATTATTAATTACATTCCTAATTGAGAGTATTTTTATAAAAACATTTTAAATTACACCCTTTCAATTAGGGAGAATATAGAGAGATCCCAAAATAATCAATTAATTTAAGTTAGGTTTTAAGTGTTAAATTTTAGGAATTTATAATTTAATCTTTTAATTTTGCAACTCTGTCGTGATAAATTTATAACTTGTATTTCAAATTTTAATAAGAAAAATAATTTTTTCATTCTTCAACTATATTAAAATTTAAAAAATAAGTTGCAAACTCATCATGATGCAATTACAACATTGAGAAATTGAGTTATAAATTTTTAAAGTTTGATACTTGGGATCTAATTTAAATTAATTAATTCTTTTGAGACTTCTTTGTCATTCTCCCTATTCTCCCTATTCATTCTCTTCCCATTAAGAGTAAAATCATGAAGACTTCATTGATGCTATGTTTAGATGCATGAGGATTGGATTTGAATTTAAGCCAAATCTATTATTTGGTAATTAAAAATGTATAGAAGAAATTCATGTTCTATCTCAATTTCTTTATAACTTAAAATCCTTTCTAAACCATTATTATTTCAAATCCTACATCAATCTCTTTGTAATTTGATTGGCCCATCAGTAGCATCAAATAGGACTAGATTGCTAGCAAAGACCAAGACCAAACCATCGCCCCATTGACCAAGATTGACTTGTACCTGCCAACTGAGACTGGACAGTTGACACTAACTAGGATCAAATGGTAAACTTCCATTAGAACTGAACCAATGGCGTCACAAATGGATGGGACCATCACCACAGAATGGAACTAGACGGCCAGTACTAATAAACTAGAATGCTAGCACCGATTGAGACTAGAGTACAGGCAATGATCGAGATCAAATGGCTGCGTCCACTGAGAAAAGACAACTGGTGCTGATAGGGACTAGACTGTAGGCGATTATTGGGATCGGAGTATAAAGGACAATTAGGACCAGATGGATTACTTCAATTGAGACTAGACTGTAAGATATGCTAGTCACCTAAGAGAGGGGTGAATTGGGTGTCTTCAAATTTTTTGCCTAAAGCTTTTGACCACAAAGGCTTAGAATATGACTGTTATGATAATAGAATAGAGCAGATGAAGATAAGAGAGATCAAGAGTAATACACAGAGAATTTATTCTGGTTTAGTCTAATCTACTTAGCCTACATCCAGTCCTCAAGAACCTCCTAAGATATTTCACTATAACCACAAATTCGATTTGGGCACTTGTGAAGTCACAATACAATCTTAGACTTAACATCTATATCACTCTTCTTTACAAAATCTCACAAGTTTGATCCGAGCACTTTTAAAGCCACTTATAATCTTTTAGACTTACAAGTCTATTTCTCTCCCCCTTCTAGAGGTAATTTTAGCACCTACTTAAGATACTTTAATCTTAAGTCTGCTCAAATAAATAATAGAGAGAATTTGATCACAAAGTGATCCTAATACAAACTCATTCATTGAGTAGATGAATATATTGAAATACAACAATATTGAAGATAAAAAATAAAGGTAGTTAAGAGTACTGCATATCACAGCTTGTGCACAATTATTTCTCTACTTCGATTTTCATAAATGAGTCTTTTTATAGTTGGAGTCAATAAGTAATCCAATAGACTCATTAATATAGCCCTTGGAGTTATCGTCTTCTCTCCTCTTAGTCTTGTAAAGTGTCCGTTAGACACAATTAATTTCTATTACCCTTTGATCTTTAACGTTGTAGATGTAAGTGTAGATTCGTAGCTTTGTAATGATATTGTTACTTGAAAAGGATAATAGAAAATCATAGCTTTTTCAAATGGATTAGCATGTGGAGCTAAAAGCAAACATAACAGCATTTATGCATTTAATTCTCTAACAATATTACCATTGAGAATTATACCAAAAGAATGAACATTATATGGGAATAATGATTTTATGAATAAGATCAATAAGTGTTTAATCCAACCTAAAGTTGTATTTAAATTGATTCTAGGAAGATTAAATAACTAATCCAACCCTCAAAAAGTGAGAAGAAAGAGATTAGAGAGAGAATCAAAATTTTCCCGTTACAGACGCGAGAAACAAAGCAAGTTTCTTCATGCTTATTCTTGAATAAATAAGCTTATTTGGAAATAGTGCAAAAAAAAAGTGAGAAGCAAAGGATTCATTCTTTTGAAATATAACTCTTATATCAGAAGAAACTTACACATACGATGGTCTGAAAATTTTATTTGGGAATAAGGGAAACTATTCCCAAATTAGCTATTCTAGAATAAGTTATTCCTTAATAAGAAACTTTGGAATGACATAGCAAGAATAGCTTTGGAAGAAGATAGCCACTATACCGAAATAAGGATAGATATTTCCAAATAAGCTAATTCTGAATAGACATGAGAGTTGATACTTGGGAATAAGAGAGTTCACTTAGGAATACGCTATTATGAAATAAAAGAGTTATTCCAGAATAAGGACCATTAAACTGAAAAATGATAAAGGCTCTCAGATTTTGAATTTTTGATTCTAAGTTCCCTTGAGACACTTTTCAAGCAATACAAGAGGTCCTTAACGAATTAAGATGAAGTCAAATACTTAATCTTTAGATAGAAACACAATTTGAATAGATACAAGAAAAGTTAAAAGCTTTAAGAGTTTAATCCTAACCAAAGTTGTATTTAAAAAAGATTTTAGAAAAGCTATAGAGTAAACAAAACACTCAGAAGGTGAAAGGAAAAGGGTTAGAAGGAATTCGAAGATCCCTTGTTATTCACATGAGAAATAGAGCATTTGCTTATTCCCAAATAAGACTAGCTATTCCCGAATAAGGCTTGCGATTTCGGAATAATGGACATAGATTCGGAATAGAATATGGGCCAACGTCTAATGGCCATAACTCCTTCATTTTAACTCCAAATACCTATGGTTAAAAACCTCTGGATGTCTAGTTTCTTGAAAAATAAGATCCACTTGAAAATTCAAAGCATATAAAGAGATATGATCAAAACGGTGAGCAAAGGTGAGTAGCATTTTTCAGATATACTGGAAGCTTCAACAACCAATTTTGAAAGCTCATAAAAACTTCATATAAAATCCATTCTAAATGAAATAGACATATTTGGGAATATTTACAACTGTAATTTTAAATGAAAGAATTTTCACATTAAATGACTCTGTATATTAAGAGATATATAAAAAATACTGAATAAAGGTCAAAACTGTATATCTCTAAAACTCTTAGCTCAAAGCATAAATTTTAAGTGTTAACACCAAAACTTTACTTTTGAGTAAATATAACTTTTAAGAAACTTTATGGAGTTAGTTTTCAAATAATATTTAAGAGAAAATATTTTCAAATCTTGTAAGATATAATTAATTAAAGACAAGATTAAGGTTATATCTCACCATTTACTTTAAAACAAAAGCGTTTGTTAAGATTTAAAATAAATGCATATAAAAATAATGAGTTTAACATAAAGATTAGAAAGTCTAAAGATATTATACCCATCAAGATCAAGGCTCTAATTAATCCAAGCTTGTATGTCTTTATTCACTTAAGCTTTTCTTGGATCATCTCTCTCTTCATCTTTATGTTCTTCATTCTTGAGTAAACCATGCTAATGATAACAATGGCTTCCTCTTCATGTTCACTCACATTGGATAACCTTCAATAATATATCATGAACAAAGTGGTTAGTCCAAATATTAATATACATGAAAATAGATATAAACTTATTATTTCATGCATTCATATATTTAATTAATCTATATTTGTCATCATCAAAACTTAAGCTAAACATAATATTGTAATATTATGTCCAATATAGACTGCTGATGCCAACTAAGACCAAAGTGAAGGTAGTGACCAGGATCAGAAGGCCAACTTCTATAAGCACCAAACTACCACCACCGTTACCAACTAAGATCGAAGTGAAGGCAATGACCAGGACTAGACCACTGGTGGTGACCAAGATTGGAGTGTAGGCAATGACTGGAAATGAATGGCTTACTTCAATCGAGACTAGACTGCCAGTGCCAATTGAGACTAAAGTATAGGCAATGTCCGAGACTAGATGGCTGACTTCTACCAGGATCAGTGTAAGGTCTCTCTTACTTAACCCACATTAACTCTATAAAGAGGGTAATCAAGGATTACTAAAGTTGAAAAATTACATAAAAGAGAACAATTTTCAAATCAATACATTGGGATCCCAAATTCAATTTATATGCTCAGATTAGAGTTTTAAAATAATGTGGAGAAATCACATGAGACCCAAAACAATAGGTTTCAAAACTCAAAACTGTATTTTGTGCAAAAAATGACCCATGTGCCACAACTCATACGCCTCTGTGCCATGCATCGTGGCACATTGCATGAATTTGACAACAATAGCTGCTGTCATTTGACAATAGTAGGAGCAAACTTTCGAAGCATCCCAAATCTCCGTTCGAAGTCTGATTGAGGTGGTTTTAATTTTTACACGAAGCTTTTTCCAAACTCTAGCTAATGGTACAGGTTTCATATTCAAATTATTTTCTACAAAAAGTTGGACACTAAAACTAATTTTTACCACTTTTCACATAAAACACACAACTTTGGTGTCTTAACTCAAACATAGGTTTCATACTTAAATTTATTTTTCTACAAAAAGTTAGACATCAAAACCCCTTTTTACCACTTTTCATATAAAACACACAACTTTGGTATCTCAACTCAACTACAAGTTCCAAAAGCCTATACTAACTCTTTAACCATACTCAATGAACTCTAGTAGACCTGTGCAATGCATCATACACAACCAAAAATACATATTTGTCAAAATAGCCACTCAAACCCAAATTCACAAAAAATAAGGGGGAGTAAATTCATGCACAAAGCCATCATTTTTATTTCAAATCATTCAAAATACACATGTTTCTACTTGCACAAGTATTTTAGCCCTATCTACAGGTTTACAACTAAAACTCACTATCCCAAGACACAAAATAAACAAGTTTTACTCTATAGTAATGAAAATAGTACAAAGTAATGACATATGATCTTAGTTAGCAATTATACATCATTAATACATAAAAATAGAGTAAAGAGGCATCAAAGTGGGCTTTTCACCACAATCCTATGCCTCAGAATGTTTTCCCTGAACTGGATCTGATGAGCTAGGCCTTGAAAATATTAAGAATTGAGGGGTGAGTACAACCACTCAGTAACAAGTTTCACCTAATTTATACAGTTGCATATTAATTATAAACAGATGCAAATAAGCACAAATACACAAACACAATGCAGATGATAGGCTTGGCCACGGTTTACAATGTTAACAACCATGTGATAAGGCCCAAGGCATATATTCATATCCATAAAATGACAATGCACAATCTTGGAGTTGCAATAATAATAATCATGTGGCCAGATTTATATGCATGATTAAATGCCAACCTTACACCTTATGTTACCTTGGACATAAAATCAGTGGCTATCATGTGGCTGTGTCTTTCATGGACTAACCCAACCTTTCACTTGTGCGGAGCTATTAGGAGAGGCTTAACTCACTCACTTATGTAATCTAGTTTCTCTTAATACTAATAACTATGGGGTGTTATACCTCTAATCTAGTTTCCTTATGAACCGGTAGAGACTAATTATGTTCAAGTCTCTCATAGAACAAGTGGGATAGTCCTAAATCAACTATGGGATATGGGCTACCTCTCAATTCCAACAGTTGGTGCCAAGGCAAGTTCTCAATTCCAATGGTCACTGCTAGTATCACATAGATTTAATCAGCTACTCCTCTCTCTAGGCGAACTCTCGCTAATGATCATGCTATGCACATGATCACATATGCAACTTAGTCACCAATCATATCATAACATATTTCATTTTCTCACTCGATAATACTTCTCATACTAAACACTGTTGATGATGTATTTTCATTATTTTCTCAATGACATATTATAAACTATTATCATTAAACACATATATACCTCATGCAATGGCTTTGTGTATTTTAAAATAATTTCACATATAATTCACCACATTGCTAAAATTGCATATATCACTTTCTAATGCCAAACAAGTTTCAAAGCATCAATTGAACAATTATTAAATTAATATACAACTATATAAAATAAGTTTCTCCTAGTTACCTTAAACCTTTAAGAGGTCAAAGGTTTACCCCTCATAATACCAACTTTCAAAGCTTCTCACAGCTTGAATGGTGCCATAACAAATCACACTATAATCATAACACGAGGATATCATCATTATCCCATTTTGTGAGTTTTTCAATATTAATCTCTACACACTCTGTTCTATCAATCTATAAATTTGCTACCCATTCATACCCAATAGATTCATTAGGTCCCATTAATGCACATTATCATTAATAGATCTTCAAACCACCATTAATGGATATCCAACTCTCTCAACTACCTCATTTATGTTGATTTTCAGACATTAAATGCTCCACTCCACTAACCATATACAAAATCATTAATGTAAGGTTTGACTATCTCAAACAACTTTCATTATATCCATTATATCTAATGGAATCGAACCCATAACTCTTATGGCCTGAAAATCAATCTTCCAACTCAAACCTTAATTTAGATCTCTATAAATGAGGGAGAGAAGGGAAGGGAGAAAGAAGCTTATCATACTTACCTCAAGTGTTAGGAAGCTTAAAATTTTCTTCAAGGGTCCTAATGTGCATGTCCTAATAGAGCTTTAACGTGTTCTTCGTTTTCTCTTCTCCTTCTCTCTATTCTCACACGCAGAGTATGAACAGATTTAATTAAAATTTTTGACTGTGCGTTATGGCATATGATGACCTTCGCCACGGCGCATGGTACAAAAAGGCCCGTTGCATTTAAATCTACCCTTGTGAGCTATGGTGGATTGATCACATGCCATAGCATATGGTACAAAGGGAATTCCTTCACTTTCTTCCTCTTTCCATGCCCGAGTGGCCTACCATTGATTTAAACCACTTCTAAGGCTGAAATTATAATAAATTACATCAATTAAGCCCTTCTAGCCACATACCTTATTAACTCATTACTCATTAGGCTAACTAATCATGCTTAATTTTCTTGAATGTTACAACTGGAGTGCAGGCAACAATCATAACTAGACGATCGACTTCCACTGGCATCGCATAACATTTAATTACCAAGATCGAACCTCTAGCATTGATTGGGACTGGATTGCAGGTGATAACTTATTACCGAACAACCAACTTTCACTAGTACTACACCATTGACATGACTAGGATTGGATTATCAGTACCAATAAGGATTGGAGTACAGGAGATGATTGAGACTGGACGGCCAGCACCAACTAGGGCCTGAGTATGGGAGTTGACCAGTACTGGATAGCTAACTTCCATTAGGACTCGACAACCGGTGTTGTTGGGGATTAAATGGCTGTCTTTCACTGAGATCGGACCATCAGCGGTGATCGAGACTAAAGTAAAGGCGACAATTGGGACTAAAAGGCTAACTTTCACTGGGACTGGGCCTTTGACACTAAATGGGACTATAGTATAGGGGATGATCAGGATCTAATAGTTGACTATTCAATCCCAATTGGTGCCAGCGATCCTATCCTTTTCATCACCAAAACTCTTGTCCTAATGGGTGCTAGTGGTGAGGCGTCTGTGGAAGTTGGCCTTTCGATCTAAATTGGCATAAGCGATTTAGTCTTTATGAAAGTCAGCCATCCGGCCTCAATTGGCATCGGGGATTTCGTCTCAATGGAAGTCAACTGTTCAATCCTATCATCACCTCCACTTTGTCCTAGTTATTCACTATGTCCTCTCTTGGTCGATACTAGTGGTTAAGCCTTGATTGGTGCTGATGATATGGTCTCAGTGGTTGCCCACAATACAATCCAAGTGAAAGTATGCCATTCAATCACCGATAGTTTGGTCCTAATGGAATTTGGTTGTCTAGACTACAGAATTTGACTAGGACTGAACTGTTGACATTGTTTGAGTTGATTTGAAATTCAAACATAAAATTTAAAATTTTATTTAATGTCCAAACAAAGGATTTTAATATTATAATTTAAAATTTTTAATATCATCCAAACAAATAATTTAGATTCTATAAATTTTAAATGTGAAATTTTAAATTCAAATTTTCAACTCAAATTCACCTATCCAAATGAAACCTAAGATATATTATAATTTTGATACAACTTTATTTAAAAATAAAATATGTATATATCTAGTCTTATAAGTTACATACTTAATATATTTGTATCTAATTAAAATTTAAAAGTATTAATAATATTAATTAATAATAAGATTTGATTATAAAATAAATAATATATAAAAAATTTATATTTCATCATTTAATTGAAAACAAATTCTTTTAGTACATAAAGTTAAGTTTTATATATTTTTCCCATTTAAAAAATAAATTTTTTTATTTATCTTAAAATTAAAGAATTAAATTAAGTATAAATGCAAATAATAAATTAAAAACTAATTTATCATATACTTTATGTTAAAAATTAATGGTTGAAAAAGCTTTAATCTTTCAAGTTAACATCAGCTATCAATTCGATCAAATTTTAACTTTTTATCAATTTAGTCCTTCTTGTTTAAAGAGAAAGTAAAGATTTCTAGCATAGATGACAAAATATTAATGTTGTCATATAGATTAACAAAAAAGAGGATAATTATTTAAATAGAAAAAACTCATAAATTTATAAAATAAAAGAACAAAAGGAAATATAATGACTAGATTAATTGATAAAAATTAAATTAATTTGAGGGATAATTTGTTCTCATTTAGCTATGCATAAATAACAAGTCATCAATATATTTTATACATGAATTAATTTGAGAGTCAAATTGTATTTCAAAATTTAAAAGGTTAACATGATAGTTTGAAAAAAACAGAAAGAATCAAATAATTGATAAAAATTAAACTTATTGAAAGATCAAATTGGGAATAGAGTCAAATTTAAAAGATTAAAAATTTCATTATCCCTCATATTAAGTTCTCAATCTTTTTTCTATTAAATATGTATACTCCAATAACTTACTTTCTGGTAGAATGGGAAATATATGATAAAAAATAATTTGACTTATAATTAAGATAAAAAAAAAGTTATCTCTCTTCACCTTATAAATGGAGTCAGAGTTATTACGTGAGATCTTGTGATTTTTCGAGGAATGTATCTGAATTGATATGGTTAAAAAACTTTTCAATGTGAACATCACTTTTCTATCCATATTTTGGTACTTAATATCTTGTATCCCTCTTCGTTTTTTTTTTCTCTCACTATTTTCACATTTACCACATTTATACTCTTGTGATTATGAGCAAAATAATATTAATATGCATAACTGATATAAATAATTTAGGGAGAATGACAATTAAGTCCCTTAATTTAAGATAAGTCTCAATTAATTTTAAATTATAACAAAGTCTCTTGATCCTTCAGTAGTAATAAGTTTAATAGCTTTAGATATTTACAAATTCAGATCCCAATTTACAAGTTCGTTATAATATATTTGCAACTTATTTTTAAAATTTTAATAAGGAATACAAATGTTCATCTTTAATATTGAGAAGTATTAAATCTAATAGCTCTATGAATTTGCAAGTTTTAATTTTACAATTTTTTATAATACATTTGCAACTTTTTTTAATTTTAATAGGGTATATACATGTTCTTTTTTAATGTTGAAAAATATTAACTCTAATAGTTTCAAGATTTTGCAAGTTTGACTTATAATTTTACAATTTTGTTGTGATTCATTTACAATTTATTTTTCAAATTTTAACAAAAAAATATAAATATTCATATTTAATGTTGAAAAATATTAAGTCTATTATTCTTTGTCTATTGCCTATTTATCAATAAAATAAATCCTCCATTTTTTCATTACATATTATTTATTTTTTAACCTTGTTAAAATTTGAAACAACAAGTTATAAATATATTACAACAAGTTATAAAATTAGGAGTTGAACTTACAAATTTTTAAAACCATTAGACTTATTACCAGTGAAGGATCAAGGAATTTTGTTTATGTTCTGAAATTGATTAGAACTTAGCTGTTATTCTCCCAATGATATAAGATATGCCATATCATTCATTGTGTTATGATTCTTGCAATTACATCCTCATCCTCCTACATCATATCACCTTTGTTTTAAATTATAAGATACTTTTAAATGAGATTCAACATTTCAAAATATAAGAAAATAAAAAAAATTTCATTAATGATATTTTTTTAATATTACTCTCCCATATTTTCTTTTTCTTTAACATTCTTTTATGAACAAATGATTAATGGAGGATTTTTTTTTAAGTTTATATGTTTGTCTTGAAAAGGTAAAATTGTAAAGTGTATTTAATAAATTTATTAATATGTGTAATAATTTTATCTAAAATTTTATAATTTGGGACTGAGGGAGTATTACTCACAACATCCTCACAAATTTACCTAATACTAGAATAAACAAAATAATTTCTTTGTAAAACTACTTGTCATATCTTGTATGAACCTATAGCAAACAAATTAATCTAGCAAAATGTTTTCATACATAAATCCAATTTATATTTTTACAGCTAAACATTTAATATAATTAGACAGCGTTTATGTTCTCACAACAATAATCCAATGTTTTTTATAAGACATTTTTATGATAATGAACAAATCATAAATCTCTCAATTCACATGCGAACATTCAATATATATGAATAAGTAAACCATCACGATTTCATAACAAATAATTCACTCCAAAACTTTCATTATCAACTTAAAATTTAGCAACAAGTCATATTATATAAGCAACCAAATTTTATATTAGCAATCAAATCACAACTATAATTTAACTTAAGAAAAAATATAATTTTAAATTCTTGCATTTGTTCGAGTTTTATTATAGATTATTGCATTTTTTTCAATATTTTAGGTTCATATACTTTTATTTTTAAGTATTTTAAGTCCCTATAACACCCACTTATGGAGGGACCTAATATATCAAAAAATAAAAGTGTACCAACTTAAAACACTGAAAAAATATGGGGACCTATAACAAAATTCGAGCAAAATATAAAGACCCAAGATTATATTTGTCCTTAACTTAAAATTTAAGATTGTTTTATGATTTTCTTTACATATTTTCTGTTTTAATCGTTCTAAAACGACACGCAATGGACATACATACATACATACATACATACATACATACATACATATATAGGGAAAACGCCGAAAATTATAATTTAAACGCTTCTGGACAAAATTAATTTACTTAATCCAACTCACATAGCCGACCTGATGAAAGTAACACTCTTTTACCTATTCAGATCAACAAAAGTGGAAACGGTCTGATAAGTTAATTGGTAAATAATTCCAGCTAAGGATCATAATTATCACTATGCTACTAAAAACTTTGAAATTTATTCTATTCTTTGCATTAGATGGAATAAATTATTTTCAGTACTTATTATATCTGCTAAAGTAACATATCTTTTGCTTCTCATAAAAGCCTACTAAATTTTTTGTTATTTTTAATATTAACGAAAATATCATTTTCCCATGCGGTGCATGAATAAAAACATTTCATCATTTAAAATTTTTTCAAAGCCGATAGAGTATTTAGAAAATAAAAATAAAATTGTATGGAGTTTCGATATATTATCAATTTTTAAAATAATAACATTTAGAATATTTTATTCCATCTAATAAAAAAGAATAGAATAAGTTTTAAAGTCTTTAGTGGCATGTTGATTACAGATATGATCCTTAAATTAGCTGGAATTTTGTTTGCCAATTATATCTTCTCTTTTTCTTTTGGCCAACTCAATTATATCCTCTAGTTAGACCGTTTCCACTTTTATTGATCTGAATAGGTAAAAAAGTGTTAATTTCATAAGGTCGGCTATGTGAATTAGACTAAGTAAATTAATTTTGTCCGGAAGCGTTTCAATTACAATTTTCAGCGTTTTCCTTTCGGCGAAGAAGTATTTTCCTCTTTTGCCCTTCGTAAAATATATATACCCTTTGCGTGCCGTTTTAGAACAAGTAAAACTAATGTTTTAAGATTGGATAGGATATTGAACCAAAATAATTAACAGTTCATGATTAATATGATTCAATTAGGTGGATCAATGATCAACTCGATAATATAATAATTAAATTAAAAAAATTATATATATAAAGTAATTTAAATATAAAAAATAAATATGAAATCGCTACTTAACTTAAAAATAAAACTAAATATTTTAAGTTTATCATGATTTAACAAGTCACATGATGCAACATAATATCAAATGACTAAACAATTGATTATTTTCTAAAAAAAATTTGTAAAAATATAAAAAGGAATTTGTTTGAACAGTCTTGTTTTTTAAAATTGAATCTGGTTCTCAACTTGATCCCGGTTTCTTGTTTGACTGCCAGTCCAAAATGATCCAATCAAACTCAACTCTCAAAACAATTTTTACATTCTGACCGAGTCAAAATCCAAACCGATCCAACTGTCTGAATTTCGTACTATTGACTAAACAGAAAATAAGTAAGAAAATCACTTATACAGTCTTAAATATCACTCTCCCTGTCACGCGCGCGCACAAAAGAAAAAAAGCAGTCCTTAAATTTTAATTTAATTTGTATTTATTTTGTGAGATAAAACATTAATTTAATTTACAGTTTAAAAAATTATTTTAAAATTAAAATAATATAATAGTATTTTGCACACAATCGCAAGGGTAAAAACGTGGTAAATGTGAAAATAGTGAAAAAGAGACAAGATATTTAGGTGTCGAAATGCTTCTTCCATGGATTTTACTCCATGGTACCTAGGCCACATTTTTTCCATCAAAATATGGATAGATAGGTAATTTCAACCATGAAAGGCTTTTTACCATATTAATTCACATTCTCATATCTCTTTGTCTTTTTTTTTTTTTTTTAACGAATTAAAGTGACTTGGGCTGGAAACTCAATAGATTATGATGGCAAGATCACGTTATCACTTACAATATACAATCATATATTAAAGTCATCCCCACCGCCTCATCCACATAAGAATTTCACCAATGATATCTGCCTTTATGATTTTTTTTTTTTTTTCCTCCTTCGCCATTCTCATGTTTCTATCAACCCATGATCTTATTTTAATCAATTTTTTCTCTATCAACCAATTTCATCTTATAACATTTCCAACAAGCAGGCCATACTTAAAAAATTTTGAATGCATTCAATGCTCATTGCTTATCTGAGCCTTCTATTTTACTCTAAAATAATTTATGCCATTCATTTGAATTAATTTTTAAGTATTGTGTTTATTAATATAAAAATTATAAAAAATTTAATATTAAGTCTGGTCAGTACAAATTTAATCATGATTCTCAAATTTAAAAATAATTTTTTTATAATTTTACAATTTGACTATCCATATGTATATTGGATAGTTCAGATATAATTTAAAATAACCCAATTTAATATTAAAAAATTTGAATTTTATAAATTAATCATTTAAATATGTTCTGAATAATCCAGATTTAATATTAAAATTTTTTAAAACTTTATAATTTAACTATTCAGATATATACTAAACAACTCAAATATAAGTTTTAAAATATTTAGTAGCGTATTGATAAGTAGGATCCCTACAATTTTTTAGCAATTAATTATATATCCTCTAGTAGGCCGTTTCCACTTTTGTTGATCTGAATAGGCAAGAGTGTTAATTTCATAAGGTCGGGCATGTGAGTTGGATTAAGTAAATTAATTTTTCCTGGAAGCATTTCAATTATAATTTTCAGCGTTTTCCTTTCGGTGAAGTATTTTCATCTTTGGTCCTTGGTAAATAAATAATAACTATAATATATAGGCGCGTCTTTTATTAGAACAATTAAAACAGAAAATACGTAAAGAAAATCACATATACAGTCTTAAGGATGTCATTCACACACACACACACACACACAAGCACTTCCTAAATTTTAATTTAATTTGTATTTATTTTGTGAGATAAAACATTAATTTAATTTACAATTTAAAACTTATTTCAAAATTAAAATAATATAATAGTATTTTGCTCAGAATCGCAAGGATAAAAACGTGGTAAATGTGAAAATAAAGAAAAGAAATGAAGAGGGAAGAGAGTCAAGATATTAGGTGTCAAAATGCTTCTTCCATGGATTTTACAGCATGCTACCTTGGTCACATTTCTTCCGTCAGAATATAACCTAGGTTTCACAGAAAAAATATTTTATTAAAAAATTTCAAGCCACAAAATATTTTTAAATTTAATTCTGTGCGTCTATAATTCAACAATAGGAATTTACAACTTGCCAAAAAAAAAACAGACAAATAAAGACAATTTGTAAACATGATTTAAAATTTTAAAATATTATAAGTTTTATAAGACCTGTTGATAATAAATTTTTTTAAGATCTAAAGTAATTTTTCTAATTTAAATATAAGACCTTTTTATTTATAAAAAACATGTTACTGTGTATTTTATTTTTTGAAAGGTTAAAGTCTAATTTTACCGTTATATTTATTTTTTAAAAGTGTTAGACACCATACACTCTTAATGAGATCAATTTTGCTCTTGAAGTAATTTTTTTCAAGTTTCAAGAACACCCTTCTACTAAGAAACCATTAACTTTATCATTTTTTGAGAGGCTTTTTATTCCTCAAAAAAATAATTCAAGAATAAAATTATCGATTATAAAGCACTTGGCATTTCTAAAAAATAAATAGAGAAAATCAAACCTTAACTTTTTTTTTTTTTAAATAATGAGCCTGCTGCCAAATCAATCATCGATCATCAACCAACTTTTATATATAAAAATCAAGCTAAAAAACAGATGCTAGCACCTAGCAGCGACCAGGAGGGAATCTCAGAGAAACTCTTCGTTCATAATTTACAAACAATGGGACTCTCCTATTAAGTACAACGAATGTGCAAAAAAAATTCTCTTCAAGACAGTGACAAAGCCGGTGTGATTATTTTACATATGAACAGAATATTCTCCAACCCTGTTCTCAGGTCAAAAATCATTCAAAGTAAACACAAAGGCAAGATCTGAACACAAATCTATTACAATGAATTAAAACAACAGCAGCAAGGTCATATCATCCTGCCTATTGTTGCCCAGCTTCCTTTGAACTTGACACAAGCACTTGCCTCGAAACTGAATCGTACTTGTCATACCAGGTGCTTGAACAGATTTTTTACTTGCATGACGTAGATTCTGTTAGTGACTGAAATTACAGTTATGAAAGCTCCATTTATCACTATTGTTACACGGAGAAGATTATATGATTCGGAAATAACAGCTTTCAGAACTCTTGAGACTCGAAATCTGGTTTCGATGGATACTCTAGACCGTGCAGTGCCGGCATCCTCCTTAGATCTTCTTCTGAATAAGCAGGGATTAACCAGTATCTCTTGTCCGACCCAAACACCTGATAAACAAGTGACACAAACCATCAACAACAATAACAATAAGTCTTGCTCCACTAAATGGAGTCAACTACCTGAACTGCAGTATTATTGTGCTCTATCATTAATCAAATTTTTAAGAATATTATTAAATAAGGGGTCTTGTTCGAAAACTTCCAAGAGTGACATAAACCACAATGAAACAAAATCCTAAGCTATTCAATGGACATCAAAGGAGAGGATATCAGCAACATAATACATGAGACGCCAGAGGATCACTGAATATACCAAAAAAAGAAAAAAAAAAATCCCATGAGATGCTGATACAATAATACCTCAATCTTCTAGATTTAATAGACAAGATTCATCTTAATTTTAGACATGGTTGTGACAATGATGGTTACCTAAGTGAGATGGAGAAATCTATTCCAAAAGTTAGCTATTGAGGAGGGTGAACAAACCCACTTAAATACCTCACTAAGCATCTCATACTACTCAATATAAGACTTGGAATCCCATACAATCAAGTCTCCATCAAACAATAATACAAGTTGAAATTTGAATTCTTTATAGTTTCAAATTTTACAATGCCGAATATGATTGATGTTGGAGCAACGGCATGAATCAAGGGAGAGAGTGAGAGTAGAAGAAAGAGGGAAATATAGAAGTGGTAAATGGGAGAAAAGTAGAGATATAGAGGGGTAGGAGAAGGGAGGGCAACGTAAAGCTAACAAGTCTAAAGAAATTTATTGATAATCAATCGAAAGACTGACACACGCTAATTACTAAGGCGTTATAAAAGCCCAAGAGAAATCTCCTATTAAGATAAATTAATTCAAAATAAAAAAGATAACTAACAACAGAATAATAAAAACCTAACAAAGGGATAATTGATAGCCACAAGTCAGGAACTCTCCAGTCAATGAGGCAAAGTACCTGGGTAATTATAAATCAGTACACAAGTCTAGGAGAGAGAGTAACGAGGGACACTAAAGACTAATGAAATAACTAACATACAAAAATCTCTACACTCAAGAAAAATAAAAATAACATCCACCAAGCCAAGCTTAATGATTTATTTCTCAAAAAACAATACTACGTAATTCTTTGATAAGCATATCTCCAACTTAGCCAGCTAAAAAAGGCATGATGATGAATTTCACTAACGGCCAAAAAGAAGGTTGTATGTTGATAGAGACGGTAATTCCTGAAAGATTTGGATGTCATTTCCTAAAGACCTGTGGTAGATAATCTTGGAAGGGAAATGATTTAGAGAAGACTAACACTAGTGGTCAAGAGATTTATCCCAAGGTTTATAACTGTAGGATTAAAATGGTAAAGGACAAGTCAGGTTAAGTGTAGCCAAGGTATAGTAGAGTTGGTAAGGGTAATGACTAATTTTTGGCTTTTTAAATCTGTCCTTTTGTGCAGAGGGAGGGGTGTGGAGTCTTCTGAAAATTGAGAGTGGTGAGGAAAGTTCTGGCCTCTTGAAGATCATCTTTCCTTATCATTTTTCTTTCTGTTTTAGCATGTTAGTGAGTGGCTTATGCTGTTAAATGATAGAAAATACTTATAGAAGTTGTTGACTGAGAGCTCTCAGTTAACAATATTCCTAAAAGATTAATAAATGATAGAGCACAATGATGTGCACAATCTATATAGCCGGCCTCGCCTAATAGGATAAGACTTTTTGTTGTTGTTGTAGTGAGTGGCTTATGTTCTAGGTGGTTGTTCTGTGGTGTGCATTTTGTACTGATCCTTTTCTCCGTAATTGTAGCATTCGATTTAGCTTAGTGTATTAGTGTATGATGGAGATGGGGTTAGCTTGAATCATTATTTCCCTTGTAACCCAATTTTATTATTCAACAATAGTATTCTCAGTCCACATGTATAGTATTTTCTGGTTTTTGCTTGTTTGAAGCTCATTAGAGTAGAGGGCTCTATCATGTGCCAACAGCAAAGAAAGCTACGACAGATGGATAAAAGCCTGTTGACAATAATGGTAAAAATTAGAAAGGAAAAATGGCAATGAGACCATGAATGGCAAGGGAAAATTGAAACAAAAAAAATGAATAAATAAGTTGCATCCAAGAATCAACAAAGGCTAGAGAGCCAAAAAAATAAAAAAAAGGTCCAGTAACAATGCAGGTCATGGCTAAAAGGGAAAATAATAATAAAGGCCATATATGGCAAAAGGGTCAATAGCAACAAAAGGTACAAATAGAAAGAATATATACAATAACAATGAAGCTCAAGGCTAGGGAGGGAAAAAGGCCATAGTGTAATAATGAATGACAACTTCAACAGCCATATCCAGAAAAGCCAACAATGTCTGATTCTCTCATGGTTGAATCCAGATCATGTTGCAACAACAGCATCAATCATAATATAATTTGATAGAAGCAACTTTGGGAGGTGGCAAAATGTGAAGAACAGAAGATGACACTATGCAGAAGTGATTAGTACTCGTACTCTTGAACCATAACTATTGATGATATATAACAACAATAAGCCTTATCACACTAGGAAGGTTGGCTAGATAGATTGTACGATGCCATTATACTCTATCATCAACCAAACTTTTAATTATTGATGATATATGGTTTAAAAAAATTGGGTTAAGAGAATTTATGAAAGAATTACATAACAGGCAAGCAAGAAAATCAAACACAAAAATGCTAAGAAAATATATCAATGTAAACCAAGTACAAAATACACAAACCTGTTCAAAATTCTTCCTACGACCAAGGTCATAACGCCATTTTGGAGTAGTTTTCTTCTCATATGCCTGCTCATAACATGAAACAACATTACATCAGTATGCACTTCAAATCATCTTTTGTACATTACAGCTAAGTATCATACAATTTTAATGTACAGACTCTTTAAGAGCATACATCAAAATGGATACTGAATACAAAAACATAAAATATTTTAACAATTCTTATATTCAAATATTACTTTTCTCAGTTACCATTCATAAAGCTCCTTCCAAAGAAAAACACAGCCCAAATCACCTATATTTTAAGTTATTGAAACATCATTTAAATCAAAACAAGATCAGAGTCATGTCCTCAAGTTTAATGAACAAGACAAGAAAAGATTATTTCGACACATCCAGACAGAGGTAATCAATGTGTCATGGCAATGTCAAAATCTGGAATGCTTGAAAATCCGCATGTCTACACTTTATAGACATATAGACAAGCATGCATACGATCATTCATTTATTTATTAGGGGGTTTAGTTCAGCCTACGCTATAATCATCATTTTTAGTCAAAAATATATGTTTAATTGTAATTTTTATTGCACCTAAATACTTGTCATTCAATATAAGCACATAAATAAGCCCACCTCACGTTTGGCTTCATGTAATAACCTTCACTGCCAGTTAACAAGGTTTCAATGTTCCAAGGTCAACAAGTATATAGCGCAGGACAGTCTCTCTTTGATAGAAGACAGGAAAGCTTTAGGGGACATTTAGTCAGTGGATAATCTATTTCCTCAAATACAGGTCAACTCACTTATAAAGTTTATGGAATGGAATATATGATTATTTACAATTGATTATGACATATTTGTTAGATATCATATATTTTATTCAGGCTATTTAATTATTATTTTTTAAATTAACGTTTAGTTATTTTAGTTATTTTTGGGATAATGTTTTGGATTAGCAAGTGTTCTATTTTAAAGGATAAATATATTGTATTTTGTTTTGGATAAAGTTATCGTAAGTTTCGGTGTTGCATTAAGTTGAGTTTGTTCTCTCCGTTTTTGTTATCCAAAAAAGTAACACTGCTTCCATCTAATAAAATAACTTCAGGGAAAGATTAAACCCTGAATTGCTAAATGGTACCAAAGACTCAAATTCAAATTTGGCAAAAAATATGACCACCCACTTTGAGAAGGTAGAAGCCTCTCATTACATTTGTAATGAGTTGGGAATAAATAATAGGCATATCATTATGTAAATAAAGAATTTTAAAATAAATTAATTAGATTTCTTATTTTCTTATAATATTTAGGTTTAAAGGGCATTTTTTCCCTTCAACTATTTATGCAAGAGTGTCTTGTAAGCAAGGTTTCCCTTCAACAATTAAAAATGGTGGAATTTTGCCCACACCATTAACAAATATTAACTTTGATCGTTAATTAACTAGAAAATTATAGAAAAGAGGCTTAATAAAGATAACTACATCTTTTCCTATTCTTTTTCAAGCATTTAAAGAGTTAAAAATTGGTGATTTGATTAAATTACCAAATGGTGTATTGATGCTTGGATGTTCCTTGTGAAAGGACTCATATGCCATGGAGCTTATTCTATGATTATTTTACTAACTGCATACCAAGTGTTTGTTAAATTCCTTCAAAGGGAGGTTATTATTGAAATTGGTAGCTAGTCATTATAATTGTAACTTCAACTTGACTACATACCTCATGCCATTTCAATATTCATATCATTATGCAAGAGTTAGAGATATGCTCTTCAAGCTACAAATACCCAGCTTGAGGGGAAGTGTCAGACATTATTGTTGAACACTTCATGTTAATTAAGTTATTGCATTTGTTTTATTGCAATTAATGTATATTTGCTTTTTAATAATTTTTTGCAATATGTTTCTACATGTTGAAGAATAGCTGAGTGCTACATCTCAATTAGGACATATTTATCCAATCTAGTCTTGGATAAGGTTATCTGGGTTACCTAGTATACCTAGTACTTTACAGTTGTGCTTAACTTGGACTAGGATTATGTTCTCACTTTTTTGATATGCTATGAATAAAACTTCATTTCCAAGTAATCAAAAAAGTACAAAAGAAAATTGAACCTTCAGTTTTTACGGCGTTGAATGAGAGCCTTGGATTCTTTTATATATCTCTCACAGATAACTACTAAAAGTAAACTTGTAATAAAGCGAGATCACATAACCTAGCAAATACCATAAAAAGGAGGCCTGTTCCCAATCAAAGGAACCAAAGCATGTGGATTGAAAATAGTGTTCAAAAGATTTTTTACAAAGTACAAAGACATGAAAGAAGATATATAAAAGTATGAAAAGATATACCTCAATAGTAGTTGTATTACCGGACACCAAGTTTATGTGCATGATCAGAAATCCCAATACACTCAAAGCAAAGGCTAGATTCAAAACTGTAAATGATACAACATGGTTACAAAATTCACATTTAAAACAAATAACAAGACCAAAAATGGTGAAGGCCATACCAAAAGCAAGAAAAGTTGTTGCAAGGGAGCCAGGTGATCCCATTATTTCTCCATCACTAAAGAATGATATGAACTCAGGCAGTAACGACAAAGTAACGAGAGTTGTCTCCCAAAAAGTGTAGAACTGCACTTAGATTTACCAAAATAAAATAAAACCACTGTGAGCTTCAGATATTGGCAGACACAAACAGGGGAACAATCACAACCTGCCATGTCACAGTGATAGGACACATGGAATTTTGTCCAACATATTTTGGAAGCTACTGATAAGACTTCTGTTGAATCTTTGATGATGGAAGCCCTAAAATCTTTTGACCATAACCCAATCATAATGATAATCACACAATGCTAGGACGCCTCTTTCCTATCATGTCTTAGCCAGAAAGAATCATTTTCACCACCTTAAATGCATGAATGGTACATCATTCCTAATGTACCAAAGGTGCCAACTCAAAATAAACAGAACTAGGGTCACAATTAGCATTAGATTAGTTTCCTAAAGGAAGTAGCTGAGTTGATGCAAGAATAGAAGGGGAAGCACAAAAACATGACTTTTGTTTCCCAAAAGGTTTAGCACATAAGCTATAGTCACAAAACAATCCATTTCAGGATTATCCCTCTGCATTGCCATGGATTTGCTTGAAATCAAGACAAGGGATAGGGAAGTAAGAACACAAAATGCAGATCCAGTAATATGAATTACTAAGAAGCACCGATATGGGTACATGTATCAGATAATATACAGCAGGGCGTAGAGGAATAAATATAATACATATTTCAAAATTCTAGGATATGAGTATGAGTATTTTGAGTTCTAAACAAGTATTTCTATGTAATATAAAGATATTTACAGAAATCAACCAAAATATTAAGTTTTTTAAAGTTTTCAAGTAACAAAGAAATATTTTGTTGAAAAAAATCAAAATAGAAATGCTAGAATATGTGATATGTATAATGAAGTATAGGATGTGTATCGTATATAATACAGGTATGGTTACATTTTTGGAGTATGCTTCACAGATATGAAATGCCAAAGATGTTATCTGAATTTAAGATGTTAAAAAGAGTGCAAATTCTAAAGTGTAGATGAAAATCAGATAATGCAGCATACAAGATGGTAACAAAAACATGAAAGAGGAAGAAAGATATTCAAGCAATTCAAGATTGGTACAAGTCTCCATTAGCAAACCACCCCCACAAAGACAATTATAAGCTCAGCACTAAAAAGAGACACAATGCAGGTATACAGTCATTGCAGTTTAGGATTTGGTTGGGAACAATAGCAGCTCAATAGACCATAAATTATTATAATTTTTTTTGCCAACGAAAATTGCCCATACCAAGAAAGAAGGAAATACTTGTAATTTCGAGCCCCAACACAGTTGACTACCCAAACACAATGATGGTCCATTTTCAGCACACAACGTCCACCTAGGCCAAAACCACGAGAGATCAAGTCAATCCTAATATTTTCCCTCAAAGTGAAAATACAAAAAAAATAATAATAAAAATAAAAATTTGTGCAGCAGGACTCACAGACAGAACAATGATGACATCGAGGTGGTTTGAGCTGATTGCACTTCCGACAATACCGAATTTGTTGATTTGAAGGATCAGACTGTCCATGACTAAATTCCGGCATTAAGGGGTCAGTCTCTCCTCTCTCCTCATCAATTGCAGGCCTCCAATTAGGTGGCACACTCCCAGGATCCGTGAAAACAACGGCAAAGTAACTCCAGAGTAGCATAGCTAGCTGCAAAATCATAATAGAAATCCAACCTACCAGTCAACACATCATCTTTCTGCTATAAAATATCACGATTAATGCCTCATCAGTCTTGAATCCTGATAAATTAAACTCTAACACAACTTAAAATTCCTCTCTGATAATCATATATCCAAAATTGTCCAGATGTATGAAGAAAATGGAACCGTAGTTTATGAGAAATTAAAACAAATAAAATTGGCCTACTCCTAGAATATTTAAACTATTTAGGATAAACAGAAATCAATCAAACAGAGGACCATGAACCATGAGTGAACCTTGTGTATTACTTTTAACAAGCAAAACTTTGGATGACATTTATCAGAGCCTGAATGCACTTCATGAATTTGTTTACTACAAATCAAATTCAACCTGACGATACCCCACAAGCCCCAGCAATAAGAAATCATATTAAAAGGAAAATATGAAATCGGCTTCCGAAGCTCACCAAATAATGAAACAAGATCAGCACCCCAGTGGCAATGACACGATCAAGAAGCCCACCGTTCAAACCAGGACCATAGACAGTTAACACAACAGCATAATAAGTAACACCCACGACACCAAGAACCAGGAGTATCATGATCGAACCAAGCCCCCGCAGGGCCGTGCAGAACTTGAAGACGTTCCAAGCCATCGTAGCTCCAGATCTGTGCATACTCGGGAAAAAGAGAAACCCTATACAATTCAACCCAGAACAATTGTTTCTTCTGCCCTCTATGGCATTCGCGGAAGAATAATGAAGTCCAATTCCGCAAGAATCAATGATATACTCGAAGAATCATATTACAGTGGTTGACTTTCAGATAACAACAACTCCAGAGTGAACAATTACAGACAAAAACGGTTTCTTGCGTTATGGGTCTCTCTAATGACGGACATTCTTAGACCTAGGGTTTACATAAAACTAGGAAGAAGTAGATAATTATCTAATTTAGACAGGGTTGGAGCACATGTACAAGGAGGTGAAACGTGGTCTAGTTATTATAGATAGGAACGCAACTTTTCTAGAGTTTCCGGTTTTTTTCCTACCTCACCTGGGGGAATGAAGCTGCCGTTCAACAATGGGACGCTAATTCCAATTGCAACGAATTCAACACCATGCCCCGTGTGTGTGTGTGTGTGTGTGTTTTTTTTTTTTTGGGAAGAAAAAAAACAGCATTACTGAGTTCAACCAATATTAGCTGTCCAGGTCAAAAAAAAAAAAAAAATGCGCTGAATTCACCAGTTCAACCTATGTACGCTGAATTTCAACCAAATATTTTAATAACTACATCAGGGATGAATTAGTCAAGTTATATGAGGGGTCAAATATTTTAAGCATCTACTTTTCTAAAGTAAGAAAACGTTAAAGAAAAAATTAACTTTAATCATTAATTAATTTAAAAATTATAAAAAATGACTCAAAATTACACCTAAGTACTCTATAAAAAAATTCATATTAATTAAATCTGTTAAAATTACATATAAATGGGGTATTTATTTATAATTTTACAAATCATTTTCTATAATTTTTTCAGTTATTTTTAATTTTTTTATCGACTAATAATTAACGTTAACTTTTTAACTACAAAATATCTAGTGCAATATTTTTAAATGTTAAACGTGAAAACTGTACCACATATAAATTTAAAATATTAAATGTTCCTCAAACATAACTAGGTTATATGTAAAGTGGGCCTCCCCCTTGAAGGTGTATGCATGTCTCTCAATCACCACTCTTGTAAGAGTGCCTAATTATTCCATTGAGTTAATCAAATTAAACACACATTATTATGATAATTAAGAATTGAATCATACAAAATCCTTTCATGGTAAACCAGAAATTCATTATTTGAAATGAGATCCAAGTTCTACCCTGTAAAAATATAAAATATTTAAGTAACAGAAGTCTAAATCAGAGTCATAAAATATACAAAAGCATATAATACCTTTTATAATTAAAAACTATTGACAATACCATTTAAAAGTCATTTTTCCAATAATCATAATCGTTTACCATGGCCAATGATGAGTGCAATGTTCTTTTTAAAATTATCAGTACTTTTCACAATTACCACATATAAGAATAATTAAGAGTCATTAAACCTTGAAACTTAACTTAATTAAAGAAGGGTTAAAAATTTGTTTATAAATTTTTGAAAACCATTTGGGATTGCAAAAGCCCTTCAAAACATGTTTAAACTTAGAGTAATTAGTTTACATGCATAATGAAAGTAAAAAAAAATTAAAATAATAACCTAATAAGAAAACAAGGGCATAAAAGTTATTTTTGCCCTTAAATGGCATATATATTGTGGTTTGTGTGCCATATACCATAGTCTATGGCACAAAAGGGCAAAATTTTCTCTATGCCATTCATTGCAACATGTTGCCATGCACTGTGGCGCACATGACAATTCACAAATATTAAACTTTTGACATGCACTATTTTCACACACAATATTTGATTGAAATGATTCAAGCACTCATATAAAGTTTATTTTGCAGTCTATCTAATGACATAAATTTCACTTAAATATAATTTTTATTTGAAAATTTGACACCTAGATATAAAATGACCACTTTTATGTCATTTCCTAGCAAATGAGTATCTGATTGTCAAACTTGTGTCATTAGCCACATCTAAGACCTCAATCACATCCAATAGACCAAAATGAATCAAATTAAATAATTATAACAACAATCATATATTTCCATTCAAATTCAGCCACTCAAACGTCCTGATTTCTTACAAATAGGGACACAACATATTTTCACATAATCTATTTCTAGCCAAATTCTTTACATCATACCAATTTCAAACACACAAAACATGCAATTGTATTAGTATGTTAACCCTCTTATCATATGCATCACAAATGGACTAAGTTAACTACAACAATCAACTCATACAAGTGCAATTAAAATATGTAAACATGTTCTTAGTTGGCAACTATATACTTATAATCACAATCATATACACAAACCAAAATATGAAAGCATTGCAAGTAGACAACTACTCCTCGATGCCTGGCTTTTTCCTTTGTCCTCTATCTTTCTTTGAACTTAGAAAAGAGTAACCACAGGATAAGACAAAGTCACAGTAACCAAGATAATTCACAACTATATATTAACATGTAAAACAATAAATAAGAATGTAAAGCTAGATAATAAAACACATGCTTAGTATATACCATTATAATATTGCATGCTTGAACATAATATCCATCCAAACTTCCACATCTACCTCCAATTGAATCCATAGGCTATCACATTGAACCAACCCTGAATAGTCTGATCTGAGCTTAGTTTCCATAGCAGACCCAACTAGAAGTGTTCTATCCTATTTTGAACGACGAACTCCCTTATTACTTACATAATTGAGATGTCATTTACTCCAACACCACATCCTTCTAAGTACTAAGGAGTGCATATTATGATTATGTGGATATCCTACAATAACAATCTATAGCAAGTTTGTTATACCAAATAACCCATGGTATTAGCCCAACTACATAGATTTCATATATTGCTTCCTTCCACCCTTTAATGATCATGATGTCTATGCATAACACAATGCAATTATCGTACTCTACTATAGTAAAATTATTTCAATTAACATTTAGTTAGAAATATAATTTATAAATGCATGTTACTTAATCAAAATCATTCTTTTCCCACTTTACAAGCGCTAAATTTTACAAATACATAATAATATTTAATTTCACAAACTACTTGTAAATAGTTAAATAAGCAAATAAATAATATAAATTATCTGGTTACTTTAACCCTTTTATTACTAAAAGAGTTATCTGTGGCAACTCTTAAAGTTTCAATAGTTCCTTCAACTCTAAAGAGGTTTCAAATGATCAAAATCTACAATATTAAGCACTTTACATTAATTTTGTAATTTAACATAAATACTTACTAGCACAATTTAAACTAACTTAAACTCTCACTTGTCTCATTAGACACTTTAAGCCATAATTAAACTTCATAAGCTTCCCATGAATTTCATTAACTCCATTAACATAATATGAAGTTTCCAAAACTTTAAACCTTCCACTTAAGAAAAAAATTGAACCAAAGCCTCAAATCTCAATCAACAGCCATTAAACTATTTAAAGACCCTTAATTTAACAACACTTACTAACTTAGAAACTATTTTCCTTACTTTTTAAGCCAAGAAAAAATAGGGTAGATCGAAAGAGTAAGGAGATACCAAGCTTACCCAAAAAGTGAAATGTCAAAACTAGCTCCTAGGCACTCATAAATTTCTATCCTAGCACAACTCTTTCTCTTCTCCCTCATTCCTTGTCATTTCCTTCCCTTTTTCCTTTCTCTCTCACAAGTTATCCTCAGCTTTTAAGTTAAATTTGGTACCATGCACTATACTGCTATAGTGTATTGTGCCATGTCACGACATGTGGTACAACAAACAACTTCTTAGTTTAACCCACCCACTTCACCTATTATGATCAAAACTCCACTGTAACCTAATTTTGTAGCTACCTAATGATCAAACTATCAATTAATAATCCAAAAATATTTTTAACTTTATTTATCCACTAATTTACCCCTTATTTTGTTAACTATTAAAAATTCATGTTTAAAACTTAGATTTTACAATTCTCACTTCCTTTTAGGAATTTTGTCTTTCAAAATTCAAATAACCATACAAACATATACCTAAGGAAATAGATATGAATATTGTTGACTTGTCTTATCCTTTATCTCCTAGGTTGTGTTACTAGAAGTGATTCCTTTCCAAAAACACCTTTGCCAGCCGAATTGTCTTATTGGGTTAACGTCCATTATTCACTCTAGTTTGACTCTATATGTCATATTCTCTTGAAGTTCTACCTCTTTCAATTCAACCACATGAGACAGGTCTGATTGGTATTTTTTAATATGAAACACATGAAACACATTATCAATACCAGACAACTATGATGGCAAAATAATCCAATAAGTGATCAACTTGAGTTTGTCAAGAATCTTAACTGAATCTAGGAGTCAATTTCTTCATTCTAATCAATCTCACAATTTCTATAACAAGTGTAACCCTAGAAACACATAATCACTTACCATAAACTCTAACAGCTTTCTACATTTATCTACATAACTCTTTTGCCTACTTTGAGCCATTAACAACTTCTACCTTATCATTTTTGTAACAGTCACACCCCCCCAAGCCCACTGCTATGAGTGGTGGATTGGGCCGTGCCACCTCACGGCAACCAAGCCGGCTTTCCCTGTGGTAGTTCATGGGTTATTCCCCGCACCCACTGCGCTAAGGGAGCCTTCCCAGGTTCGATCCTCCAACCTCTCCTACATAGCGAAGTTGAGGCTGAACCTGGTACCATTGAGTCAGACTCAATGGTACCAGGTTCAGCCTCAACTTCGCTATGTAGGAGAGGTTGGAGGATCGAACCTGGGAAGGCTCCCTTAGCGCAGTGGGTGCGGGGAATAACCCATGAACTACCATGGGGAAAGCCGGCTTGGTTGCCGTGAGGTGGCACGGCCCAGTCCACCACTCGCAGCAGTGGGCTCGGGGGGGTGTGACTGTTACAATTTTCATCTTTTGTGTAGTTTGTTATATACTACCCAAACCCAAAATGCTTCTCTCACTTAGCTTAATCTAACATAGGGGTGATTTGTAATGTCCTCACTAACGTTAACATTCAACCTTCTACTCAATCAACTAAAGCAAAACTAATTTCTTTGAAAGGTTGGAATCCCAATATAAAAATTTTAAAAATTACTTATTAAAATGATTTAATTCATACTAAACAGCACACAATAGAAGCATTTAATTAGGTATATGTAAATCTCAAAAGAAACTACTTTAGAATAATAAAATTTACATAAAATATGAGCCATGTGCTGCGGCTTGTGCCACATACGCATGGAATATGGCACAGAGTCACTGGCATCACATTTTGTGTCGTGCTATAGTATGTTGACATATGCTTTGTTTTAACCCTAAAATATTAATAAAATTAAAATTATATAATATTATGATTTAAATTTATTTTTATTAATTTTGGAACAAATTCAATAAGAGGAAGAATTGGTCAAATGGAGATTGTGCAATCATATAATTAAGAGGAGCAAGGTTCAAATCTAAAAAGGCAAAAAAAAAAAGGAAGTTTTATTTTATTTTTACTTCCTAAAATTACCAAATTGCCCTTCTCCAATTTGATAAGTTTTGCCCCTCTTTTTTCGATTATTCTAGACTGGTCCAGAGGAGAGAGATTTTTTATTTTTCTTCTTTCATGATTCCTCTGCGTCTCTACCCTCTTTCCTTCTGATTTCAACCACCAACAGTGAGTATGGCTGCCACTGTTTCATTCATTCGCTATTGACAAGGGCTGGAGCTCGCTAATTTACTACTGTACATCTGTGAAGATCTCCCCATTCCTCCCATTTTTGAGCTCACCATGCATGTACTGTTGCTAGTCTACCATTCTCACAGCTCGTTTCTGCTTTGCTTCTTGATCCTAAACATCTTTACTCCTCCATTCTTTTCTGTTAATGAATAGTAAGGGAGGAAAGAGCTGATTTGAAGTTGTAAGAGAATTAATTTATAGGTTGGAGGCTGAGTTTATGATGCCTGCTTTCTTCACTGTTCAGCCAAAGTCCCGCTGCCTTCTCTGCTCCTAACTTCACTGCATATAGGTAGGAGATTTGGGTCTTTTCTTCCTACCTGTTTTCATAGTTTTGTGGTTGAATTTAGTGGTGATTGAGACTATAATTTTTCTTAATGCTACTATGTGTGATTGGTAGGGAGGGGAATTAAGTCAAGTTGAAAATTTTAGCATTAAGAAGAAGTTAATGCTGTGGGTTTAAGTTCTAATTGAGTTTAATATGATTATTGGCTACAATACTGAATTTTAAAATTTTAGGCAAGTGAAATCAAAGAGGGAGAGATTAATATTAGCTTAAAGATTGGTGCCTTAAGTTATTCAATAAATTGCTTGTTGAAGAGTTTAGCTTGACTTGGAGATGAGAGGCAGGGCTAATTCAAATTTTAATTAGATGAGTTTTAACTTAAGCATGGCAAAGAATTTAAATCTTAAGTTATTGTATGGTTAGTTGAATTTTTAGAAGTTTTATATTGTGTAATTTATAAATTTATAATTATAGTAGTGTTTTATCATTTAATCTTGAAATACATTTAAGGTGTTTGAGAAATGGGTGAAAGAAGCATGATAAATTTAATTGTGGGCATTTGAAAATTTTGCACATAAGGTGTTCAACACAAGGTATAAAAAATTCATATTTCGTTTAAATAGTAGTTATGATTAGAGTGATATGAGGTAGGTTGATGAAAATGATGATGTTTAGAAAATCATTAAGATATGAATTTTGATTTTTGAAATTTTAAGTACTTCCAATTGGTTGGGATTGTGTTGGTAGTGAAATAAAGTTTATGTAATTATATGAAGTAAATTGAGATTCATTTATACATATTCTTATAGGGTGTGTGGAAGATGAGTACCTTGATAAGAATTGATTGAGAAAATTATTGGATTTTGGAACTTAGTAGGTAAGTAAATAACACCCCATTATTTTTTTTCAATAAAACTAGTCTATTTTTGAAAATATTACATTTTCATATAAATCATTTTAACAACTACAATGATTATTATGTATTTTGTTAATTAAATCATTTTGGTTCTGGAAATTTTAGAGTGATGATGAAAGTTAATTAAATTATGGTATATGTATGTATTTTCTTTATGAAATATATTTTCAAGATCGATGGAAGCATCTTTGTTTATTTTACTCTAGAAATTCTTGGTTACTCAAATAATACAAGCTTGTACATTAGCTATAAAATATTATTCTAGAAAGTTTTGAGATTTGAAATGATTCATGCAAGTTTGATATTGAGAACGCAAATTGTATTTCAAAAATAATTATTCTCACATGTTTAAAAAGTAATTTTATGAGGACTTTAAGCAGAACAATGTTGCTTATGGTAGTTCCGTTAGCTCTTGGCGTGCCATGGTCAATAACTAGCTAGTTTGATTTTCGTAAGCTTTGTTCTTACGTTTGTTATTCGTGGGTCTTGTACCTGCATTTGTTTTCATGGTTTTGAGTCTCATTTAGTTAGTATTACCTTCGTGGACTATGTGTCCATGTTTGTTTCGTGATTTTGATCGCAATTGGTTATTTTACCCTCATAGACTGTGTGTCCACGTTTGTTTTCGTGGCATAAGCCGCATTTTGTTATTTTACCTTTGTGAACTATATGTCTATGTTTGTTACTTATTCTGCAAAAGTCTTTAAAAATATTAACTTTTAATTAGTTTATGAATACACACTTTATTGGTTTTCTTTAATAAAGAATATTATTTGTTATTTATCTATTTATTTAATTTGTTTCACAAAACAAAGAGTTGAACTATTTTGTCATTGTCAATTTAGTGGTTTAGTACTTTGAAACTATAGGAAACTTCTTAATTTTCAAGTTCATGATTATATTATAATGATTTTTCTCAACTAGTATATTTGAATTTTTAATGTCTGCAGTTAGTAAGCTTGCTACTTTTACTCTATTATGAACAAATTATTTTCCTTTAGCATATCAGATTCAAGTAATTTTTAACTCATTCATAATTTATTATTATAATTGATATTTCTAGATTTTGTTAGTATACTGAATTTTTTTCCTTTCAATTATTTCATATAATAGTAAGTTTATTATTTTTCTTTTTTAAATTCTATTTTTGGGGATGCTATTTACTGAAAAATATTTTAGTCTCAAATTCATTAGCTGACGCTGAACCTCTTGCCAACCATTAAGGGCTTGCAACTGTGCTGGATAAATATTTATCTTTATAAATCCCTTCTCTTTTAATGTAAATATTCAATTATGTGTTTTATTATAAAATTTATGTTTTAGGTGTTCCATGTAGCTAGGATTCTAACTTTTATTTTATTATGTTAATCGTCTATGGCTGGGGAATATAGTTCTAATCTATTGAATGCATATTGTCATATTTTCTATTGTAGAAATTTTAGGAGATCTTATTTATAGTAGAGGTTCTACTGAAATTTTTATAAAAATGCTGAGACTTTTATTTAAACAAATATTATTAAGGATGTCATAAAGTCAATATAAATCTAATTATGTTTTTTGAAAATGAAAAAATTTTCTTGATTGGTAGCTTAAGGAGTGTGTGATATAATTCATATCCCACATCAGTCACCCTCTATTTTGAGGCATGACATGCTTCACGGCGCACACACCAGATTTTGCTATCAAATAGCAATTTTTGGTGTGAATTTTGGATGTGTGCCATTTTTATATCCAATGTTTGATTAGGGTGATTCAAACGTCCATACAAAGCTTGTTTCAAAATCTAATTAATGGCACTAGTTTCATTTCAATTTGACATTCCATTAAAAAATTGAACACCTAAGTGCATTTTGACTGTTTTATGTCCAACTCTCCCACTTGAGTATCACCATTTGATACCACAAGTCATTGGCCACTTTTAAGACCTTGACTATATCCAAATGGACAAATTACACCTAATTGATTAATTTATTTCACAATATTGCATACATATACTTGATTGGCTTGTAAACCGCCCATTTCACATAAACTTGGGTATAATCACATTTTTCTCATTTCAATCCACAAAACTAGCCAAACTTCCACATAACATATGTAATACATTTCTACATACATATATACTCTTCCACTAGCCCACATTGTTATTTTCACCATATACACACATATGTATACTATAGGCTAGAATACTAAAACTATGATCACATTTATAACCAAATGCTTATGCACAAATATAACCATTCCTATGGAAACTTACATGCACATTCACAACTACTAATATATAAATTCATTACATCATCTTACAATTGGCTTTTTAGAGAGATATCTACTCAGCCTGTTTTCTTTCCCTTCGCACCACTATTACTAGAAATTAAAAAAATGTAAATAACAACATATGAGATCAAAATCTTAATAATCAATGTGTAACATCTCAAAATTTAATCCAAGATTAATTAAGCCAATCAATGGCACATGAGTAATTTTGAAGGAATATTTAGATATGTATAATTTTAATTAAGAGATTATTATTTGGATCTAATCTATATAAAATCCTAAGTTGTGTTTTTTTTTGAAAATGTACATATTATTATTATTTAAAAAAAAAGGAACATTAAATAAAAAAATGTAGAAGGGAGGACAAAATTTCCGCATGTGTGTGTGTTAATGCGTAAATAATATTATTTAAAAAAGAAAAAAGAAAATGAGGAAGGAACGGATTGCAAAATCCGTGTGTGCGCACATTAGAGAGCGATAGAGAGAGAGAGAGGGGGGTCAATTCTCTCATGTGGGACCCACACTTATTTTCAAAAACCAACACACACCTCTTGCCTTTTTATTTTCCTTCCCCTTCTTTTCATTCAGCCTGTGCGAACAGAGAGAGAGAGAGAGAGAGAGAGAGCGAGAGCGTTCTTCCGCTGGTGACAGGGAGCTAAACTAAGAGACAGAGCTTCATAACAGGATATTTTTGATAAAATTTTAAGTATTTTAAAATTATATAAATATTTTAAATATTTTTTAATCATATTTTCTTTTTAGTTTAAGATTTTTCAGATTATGCAAAATCTGAGGTTTGAAAAAGTGATAAATTTTTTTTATAAATAAATATGGTTATTAAGGTTGTTGATAGTATAATAAATATTCTGAAATATTATTTTGTTAATGAAATTAGAATTTGAGGCCTTTGAGTTAATCCATATATTTTTATAGTTAGACTTTTGATAAATCTAAAATTATAAGTTGATTTATTAATTACTAGATGATTATTTAGAAGTAAAAATGTATTATTAAAGTTATAAAATGATGATTCTAAGTTTGAGACAAAGTTTGCAATTTTTGAATATTTTTAGGTGCGAATTTTTGGAATAAAAACAGAAATTTTGATATTAGAAAATTGTTTGAAGGATGATTTTAGCCAAACTTCAATGAAACTATTGTAAAAAAAGCTATTGAACCAAGTAGATAGGTTTAAATATATAAAATTGAATTTTAGAACTTAAGAAGCTAAAACTAAGGTCTTAAAAAATGAATAAAATAAATAAATACCTAAGAGTTGGAATATAAGTGAAAATTGTGTTAATAATATTATTGACATATTGTGATATGATTTAAATGTAGATTAATTGTCATTTGGCACCAATCAAGCTTTAAAAAAACTTTAAAAGTGTTGTAACTCGAGAGGTAACCTTTGACCTCTTAAAGGTTGAGGCAATAAAAGGAAATATATTTTATGCATTTATATGTTAATTAATTATTTACATTTGTGGAACAAATAAATATGAATATATATATATATAAATCTTGAAACTGTTGTTTGCAATGCATATGTAGTTTTGTTGAGATCCTATAATTTATGACCAAGTTAATTGTGAATAACACATTTGTTGCACACTTTTATTATCAGTTAGGACCCTTTTATTAATGTTTTCTCATCTCAAAGTGCACACATTACATTAGATTTAAAATTTTGCCTAAGTTTCTAGATTTAGTGCATTAGGGATATTTTGGTCTAAAAAATAAATTTTTGAGAAAATGTACAAAAAAAATTAAAAAAGTGCAATTTATGTCTAGTTGATAAGTGATGAAATTATATTTTTAATTAGTTATATACCAGCATTATCTGCCTCTTTCCGGTTCTGATGAAGTTGCATGTCCATTTAAGTTGGTCGTCAATTTTTATGCTTGTGCATCGGGCACATATGTGCATGTTTTGGCTCGGCCAACTTTATTTACTGGAGTTTCATTTTTTTTTTCCCTTGTCACTATATTTTTCCGTGCGATTCACATTAGAAATATTGGCTTTAAAATTTTTCAAATATTGTACTCATGAAATGTGTAGAGAAAGATTGAACAAATAAAAAGGTTGCATGGAGCTTGAGAGAAGTTGCATGGTTCATAGCTTTTGAATAGTGTGGCTCTCTATTGATTTTTTATTTGATGTTGATTGATTAGTTGGTTGATGAATTGTATGAGATTTAGCCATTATATGTTAACTCATCATTTATTAGCTTAAATTCATCATGTCATCACATTGGTTCTCACTACTCAACTTATAGGAGCAGTGTCACAATAGCTTTTGTGCAATTGATTTTCTTATTTTCTCGTTGTTGAAGATACAAAATGGTGCTTACTGATGTATATTTTATGATCTGGTGCAGCCCTGGTTCGCCAGGAAATTCAAGATGAAACTGATAGAGTCACTGGAAAGAACAAACAAATATCTCCTATTCCAATTCATCTTAGCATCTATTCTCCAAATGGTGAGCTTCAAATTTCATTGTCTCCAATTTTCTTGTAGACAGCTAGCTGTTATCTGATGTGTCCAATGTTGTGGTAGTTTAGAAAAGAGAGCCCTATCACCATTTTATATTTTTACGTATGCATGTTCTTTCTTTTTTCTTTTTAAAATAAATTTTTGGCCTAAGGAAAATGATTATTAAGTGGATTGATATGAGAATACAGCAGATGATACCAACCCAATATAAAATCGAGCAAGAATTGTTAAACAAACTTCTCAGTACAGTATATGACATATCTTTTTGCCAAGTCTAAGATAGAAGGTCCTTAAAGCAACTTAATGCATTATGGGTTCCTACATTCATTACTGATGTCAAATCATTGGTATTAATTAAAATTAATCAGTTCTGGGCATAATGAAAGGCATTACTAGAAGACCCAGAAGTAAAGTGAGCAGAATAAAAGCAATACAAAAATCTGAATTTTCCTATAAATATGATTCCTAAAATATGTAAAATCCATCAAAATTGTAAAACCTGTGGATTGGGGAATAATGCAAAGAATTAATACAAAATAATATGGGAAAGCCTCAATTAACAAATTTCACCAGTCCATAATTTTTGAATCCATACTCATAAGGTGTTTGCTGACCCTCAATCAAACCAGGGGGAGGAAAGGACAGTACCTTGTATTTTGAGTTACCAATTACAAGAGTGACTGGAACTAATTGCCAGTTTAGAATCCTACTCGTAACCTCCTAACTAAAAATCAATGAATATGGTGCTTATTCTGAATGCAAAATGCCCACTGTAGTTGTTACTGATCTCAGAATTGCCTTTGTAGGGTTTCAAATAATAGTTTTCCAAATGTTCCTTGATGTTTGTTTTCTTTGCTTCTTCTGTTCTCTTACCTTTTATCCTAGAGAAGCCTTTGCAGGCTTCTGCAAATGCTAGTTCACGAGTGCTTCGTTTCCTTTCCATCAAAAAGCATTGGCACCTCTAGTGTGTGGTCCCCTATTTTTTAAGTTGGTGCACTATGTATCTTCTTTGCGGTTGAACTCATGACTCGTAATTTTCCCCCCTATAAATTTTCTGTATATCAGGTTATAAGAACGACAGTTGTCTGTGGTTTTATTTTGTTTATATTTAATAACTTTTATTTTTTTTATTTACACTTTCCCTTTTAATAATTATCTAAGCATGTTGCAATTTATATTCTTTCAAGTATATTTTATGGCTTAAAATAAGAGTAGTCTTTCTATGCTTTTTATTTTTATATGCATAAATTTTAGCGCAAACTTCTAATTTTTTGTCTTTCTCCATTTATTTGAACAGTTGTCAACCTAACCTTGATTGATTTACCAGGTTTGACCAAAGTTGCTGTAGGCATGTTATGAATTGAATTTCTGATCATACATTAATTGTTAGGATGGAAGATATTCGTTATCTTGTATTTAGCAGTTACATTTGTTATTTTCAGAAGGACAGCCTGAGACTATTGTTCAAGACATTGAAATGATGGTTCGATCTTATGTTGAGAAGGTAAAAGGACAATATCCCTATGCTGTGAAGATTAGTGACCTATCTGATAACTACACTGTAGTTGCATTCTCTTTGCCTCATTCATATCAAATAAATTATAGAACTTTGAATGCAAGGATCTTCTGCATTTAGCCGATTCCAGTTATGTGTTTTTAAGCAATTAGATAAAGAATAATGTTTTTTAGAGTTAACATGAACGACTAATGTATGTAAATTACTTAAATGGGTAGTAATAGTATATTTCTTATTTTCATATTTCTTTCGTTCAAAAGACTTGGGAGAAGTTTATTTGTGATTTTGTGATGTTTTGATTGCTTTTACTTCTTAAGTTGGGCTTGCAACCGCGGTTGAGGTTAACATTGTATGCTATCAATTATAATACAACATCCCTTTATGTTTCTCTGGTTGGTGGGCACTACTTGTTTACCTTGTTGGATCATTTTAAATAATAAATTGATTTTCTTACTCTTAGTTTGCAACTTTGCACATTAGCATGATAATTGCATTCTTTTTGTAGCCAAATTGCATTATACTAGCAATATCTCCAGCCAATCAAGACATAGCAACTTCTGATGCTATTAACCTTTCCAGGGAAGTGGATCCCAGGTATTTTTCCTTCTCTTGTTCACATGTAGCCTTTACTTGTGTCACTGTCTGTTACTGAGAATTTTTTTGCACTCTGCTAGGTGAACAAACATTTGAGGTGTTGACAAAATTGGACATAATGGATAAAGGAACCAATGCATTGGAAGTAATCTCTCTCTTTCTCTCTTAACGTTTTCTTCCCCTAACGATTTATATCCTGTACGTGTTTTAGTTAGAAGCATGCCTCTCATTGGATAGTTGCTTAGTCCTATATTGCATTTATTTCTTCAAGGTCTTAGAAGGAAGATCTTACCGCTTGCAACATCCTTGGGTTGGTATTGTGAATCGATCCCAAGCAGATATCAATAAAAACGTTGATATGATTGTGGCTAGACGCAAGGAGCGTGAGTGCTTTGCCAACAGTGCTGACTATGGGCACTTAGCCAATAAAATGAGTTCAGAGTACCTTGCAAAACTTCAATCACAGGCTGGCCTTTGCAGAAAATATTTTCTTTTCTGTCTTTAAAAAGAGTATTGTTTTAATTATAAGCTTCTTTGTAGCACTTGGAGTCAGTAATCAGGGCACGGATACCTAGTATAACATCTTTGATAAACAAAACCATTGACAAACTTGAATCAGAGATGGATCATCTTGGGAGACCTATTGCTTCTGATGCTGGGGTGAGCAGTTTCCTTTTGTTATGATTGAAAAGTGCACAGTTCCTTTTTAAAAATGTATTTTCCTTTGAATTTCTATTGAAGCACAACTTTTGCTTTAGGCTCAATTATACACCATACTGGAACTTTGCCGAGCAATTGATCGGATATTCAAGGGGCATTTAGACGGCGGGTAATCTACGAACTTTGTTTTCTTTTACACTTCTACTTGGATATTGCTTACTAAATATTGTTTGATTTTTTGAGATTATATCTTAAGATTGTAATTTAACTATCTCTACCCCTGCTTTTTATCCCTTTAATGAGTAAATTCATTTGAGAATGTTAGTTGAGGGATAAGCATGTTAGCATCGAACTAGTTCTATCCTACAAAACTACTGTATACAGCTGTATGGGACTGTGAATTAGTAGTGTACTTCCAGATGGTTAATCATTTTGAAATGATTGTTTTGAAGCCAATCAGTCTCCTTGGTTACTTAATGTGCTTCTCCTTTAATCATCTTTGGCGATCAGGAGGAGACAGGACATATAATGCCTTTGACAATCAGCTGCCTGCTGCTTTACGGAAGCTCCCATTTGACCGGCATCTTGCTATTCAGAATGTAAGGAGAGTGGCATATCAGAGGCTGATGGTTTTCAGCCTCGCTTAATTGCCCTGGAGCAAGGTTATCAGCGATTGATCGAGGGGTCTCTTAATTACTTTAGAGGCCCTGCTGAAGCTTCAGTTGATGCTGTAAGCAGTCCTGGTTGTAATTTTTGTCTAGTTGCCATCAATTAAAAGACTAATGCTTTCTCTTTATGTTTTTGATGCAGGTTCACTCTGTCTTGAAAGAACTTGTGAGAAAATCAATGGCTGAAACTCAAGTAAATATTAGGGATTACTTTTTCACCAAGCTAAAACAGTCTATAATAATACTAATACTTTTGGGATAATTTAAAACAGGAACTGAAGCGTTTTCCAGCTCTCCAATCTGAAATAGCTGCAGCTGCAAATGAGGCATTAGAAAGTTTCCGTGAAGAGAGTCAGAAGTGTACTATTCGGCTTATCGACATGGAAGCTTCTTACCTTACTGTAGATTTCTTCCGGAGACTTCCACAAGATATTGAGAAAACTGGAAATGGAAATACTGCTCCTCCACCTGTGGATCGTTATTCAGAGGGCCACTTCAGGAGGACTGCTTCAAACGTGTCATCCTACATAGGATTGGTGGCAGATACTCTCAGGAACACCATTCCTAATGCTGTTGTTTATTGTCAGGTCAGAGAAGCAAAGCATTCGTTGCTAAACCATTTCTATGTGCAAATAGGGAAGAAAGAGGTAATTTCTCCCTCTCTCCCCCACCTTCCCTCCTATTTATTTACCTATCTGTTAATATTGTGTGTGGTTTGACATTATTGGTAACTAAGACACAAAACTGAACCAGTGGGAAATTTCTAGTAAGGGTTGAGCCAGTTGTGCAAGAGCAGAAAATTACGAAGTACATTTTTTTTCCTTTCTTTACATATTCTTGGGGATTGAATCCCAAGTATGAGATTGACTTTGTTTTTTGGCTGTCTTCTGTGCAATATTGGTTCTGGCTGACCAAGCTGAATTTCCATACTGTTTTTTTCCCCTTCTGTCCTGAATGACAAACCAAACCAAACCAAACCATACTAATCAATGGGATGTATTTTCAGGGTAAGTAGCTATTAGAATTGTTAGATGAGGACCCTGCATTAATGGAGAGGAGACAGCAATGTTTCAAAAAGCTTGAACTGTACAAAGCCGCGAGAGATGAAATTGATTTTGTTTCATGGGCACGATGAGCTTGGTGCCCTTTATCTTTAATCTCCTTGTATTATAGCTAAATAGAGATTCATTACGTTATTTTATTTTCTTACTTTAGTAATTGTTTAGTGATTTTGTTTTTTATATTATTAATTGTAGGATACTGTTGGTCTTGATCATTTGTTTGTTTGGAGGTTGATTGTATGTAAATCTACGTAAACATTTTCTACGGTGATTTTTGTGTATGATTTTTCATTTTGTACCCTCAAACTCGCCGCGTGTCACCTGTAACTGACACTCTGGTTTCTTGTTCTTTTGGTCAAAATTTTGGCTGCTTAGTACTGGAACAGAGCAAGAGAGCGAGGGAAAATATTTATTGTCTTTTTTTTTAATTATGCTCACGTATATTCCTATTAAACGATGTTTGGCACATGGTCAAATATTAGATATTGGCATTTTTTTTGTGGGAATTTAAATTTTGATGTAACAAAGGGTCTAGCTTTTTCTGTTTTATCCAACCCAAGTTGACAATGTTTATACATCATAAATCATTATTGTTGACTTTTCTCTGTTTTTGTAAAAAAATTTCTATATTTATTTATTAAATTTTGACGGGGTATTTTAAAAATTACAATGTAAAGAAAAACAAGAGAAAATGACAAAAAAATATTCCTAAAATATTCAAAGGACAATTAAGTTTTGTAAACTGTGAGGGTTATTTTTTTGTCCGTGGACACTTGACATTTTTGTGTTTTTTTTTGTGTTTTTGTTTTTTTGAAATGAAATTATGCTCTTGTTAAGCTTTTTTAAGGAATGACTTGGTTTTTGAGAAAATGATTAGAATGGAATAATAAATTACAAGTTGCTTATTATACATATTATATTATGGATGTTTATAACTTATACATCTTATGATTTTTTTTTTATCCTTAATGTCTTGAACCAACAACCTTCCTAAGTGTTATGTCCTAATAAATGATTTAGAAGGAGTTTCTTATAATTAATATGTTATAACATTTAAAAGGTATATAATGTACCATTATATGCTCCTTTCGTTTCTATTTGTTGGAGAAAAAAACTATATAACGCAGTTTAAGAAAATCGATTAACTATATTGTGTTTGAAAACTAAATAATTATATTACAATACCCTTTATTAATTATGTTAATCAAACCTTCATTAATTATTTCTTATGACTAGGAATGATAAAATTATTAGTGATAATTTAAGAAGTTTGTGATAAATTTTTATTGAAAAATATGATTTTGTTTATATGAAAAAAAAAGCTAAAAGTGATAATTTTTTCTATAAATAAAAACAGAGGTAGTACCTTTTTTTTTTTGGTAAAATTAGAGTAAGACTTTAATGGTTGAAGACTTGAAGGCCTAGACATAGGGGTCATGTTCAAAGCGCCACATGCCAAAAGAGAAAGAGCTATACTAATCCAAGCTCCTCAGTTCAAGGTAATGTCTTCTTTTCCTTTGCCTTTATTGGAGCCTTCACCTGTAAAATATAACTATAAGGGTGAGTTGATGACTCAGTAACCAAATAATTTAATCTATTCACAAATATATTGGAATAACATATGAATGTGTAAAGTGGAAAGTAAAAACATTTATTGGATGCATACAAACACATGATTATTATATATCAATCCATTCAAGGCATAATCAACATTCTCCACCTTATATCCTCTTTATTTCCTCTAACTGAATCTATGGTCTAATAACACAATATGACTAAGTCCATGTGACTGGACTGGCCTAAGCTTACCAATCATGGGAGGCAAACTCGTCCAAAGGCACCTTCACCCATTTTGGACCATAGATTATGGCCCCTTTCTCAAATATTTGGGGTTTTGTATACCCAACCTATCTCTAAGATAGTACTAGGACTTCCAAATGATAAAGATTGAGCACCAAGGCTTCCACGGAGTCAGTGTATCATATGAAATTCATATAATATCCCTTAACAACTCTAGGGTGAACTCTCACACTCTCACAATGATCATGCTCATACAATGTCAACAATACAAATCATTCACAAGAAATGATCATGCAATACATATTAGCATTTCATATTCTTATTTGATTTCATAATTGTACAATTACACATAAAAAGGGTTTTATGCATAGAATAATACTTTAATTCAATACCACTTCACATGAGTTTTCTAAAACATCAAGTCATGCATAGTTCAAAATTTCCATAATAGAATATAAATATATTTTCACAAACCCATAACCACTCAAATACACAAGTAAAAAGATTAAATTATCTAGTTATTTTAAACCTTTTGTCCACAATAGCTTCTAGCTCAATAGGGCTTGATTAATATTTAATCTATAAGATTAAACACTAAGAATCAATTATAACTCTAATTCAACCCCATTTTTGCCTAATTTAGGTACTTACTATACTCAAATTCTCTCTTTAGTAAAATTAACATTACTAACACACTCTAATAATTTCATTTATCACCCAAACACTTAGATAATATTAAGTCTTCACCCACGTTACCCTCAATACTCTAATTTTCACTTAAAGTTTTTCCAAACCCTAACCAAAAATCCCAAATCACTACAAATTCTTAAAACTAGGTTTAAAAACTTAATTTAATTCTCCAAGGCCTTAACAAAGCTAGCGAGTACAGCCAAACCCAAGAGAAAACCAAAATCAATACCCATTCTACCCAAATTAATAGAAATTTGCATAGGAAGGAGGGAGGACGAATAGGAAGCTTACCTAAGTGTTAAACTAATATAGATTGCTTCCAATATGGTCATAAAATGAAGCCTTAGCTACTTAAGAGCTCTCCCTTATCGCCTCTCTCATGTTCTCTTGTCTTCCTCTTTAAGATTAGATGCAACTCACATCTGATTTAACACATAAATTGATTGTGCACCGCGACCCATAGCATAGCAAGCCTATATGCTATTTGAGCCACCCTCTCAAGCTCGATTGGCTAGAATTCCATCCTAGCTCATTTTCAAAACTGTCCAGAGGTCTAATATCCTCATTAGAAATTTGAAAAGTAGCATTAATTTATTAATCACTTAAATTTTTACCAATTTACCCTTTTTAATACTTAAAATTCACAATTTGAAATTAAGGATATTACATTTTTCCTTCCTTTACATGAATGCATGACATAATGTCTATAAATTCTCAACATATCTTGTAATGTACAATTGGTCTAATGGAAATGGTTTAACTTAAAATGTACAAGTTGCGTATGATGAAAGAACAACAAATATCTATGAATGCATAACATAATGTCCATAAATTATCAAGACAATGTCTTGTAAGGTTAAATGAAAATGGTTTAACTTGAAATGTACAAGTTTCACAGAATGAAAGAAAAACAAATGTCCATGAATGTATCATATAATGTCCATAAATTCTCAACAAAATGTCCAAGGACAAATTTGTATTTTTTTTATTAAAACATATTTCCATTAAAGGCTGTAAGGCTTGTGTAAGGTCACCCTTTCTTAGCTGCTTTTAACTCTAAAATTCAAGGTAATCATGAGAATAATTCAAAAAAATTACCAATTTTATAAAATTTACAAAAATGAGATCTCAAGTTTTCACAATTTTAAACACTCCAATATACTTATATTTTTTAAAAATTAGAGTCATACAACTTTACTGAAGCATAGGAATCTAATTTGCATTGTAGCATTTTCAAAGAAAGTTGGAAAAACATTATTTTAGCAAAACAGCATAGGTGTGTCGCGGCATGTTATAGACACACCCTGGTTCATCTACCTCTATGACATGTGCCGTGGTGCATTGCACAAATTTGACAGCAACTTGTTATCAAATGATAACTCTTGGGGCAAACTTCCAACCTGCCCTCTTTCTTTATCCAATGTCCAATTGAGGTGAATTAGATGTCTATGGAAAGCTTTCTTTGAGATCTAGCTAGTGGCACTAGTCTCACAATCAAATTGTTTTTCAATCAAAAGTTAGGCACTCATTTTTAAACTCACTTCTTTTCACAATAATACACAATGTGGGTGTCCATCACACAATTCAAGTGCAAGAGCTCACATTAACCCTTAAACTATACTCATAGATTCGTGCAACACACCACAATCAATCATTCACATGTATATCATATTTTCAATGCTAAATCCCTTGATCACAAAAGCATAAGGGGGAGCCAAATCCTTATTAGCCATCACATAATACATAATGCCCATTCATGTACACATATAGGGCGCAAAATACATATTTAAATCATTTCACAATTAGTGCAAGTAGACAAAATAAATCACATGATAACCTACTTGAAAAATTATCAACAAAATATACATGAGTATAACTTCAAGTCTTACTATTAGGATCACAGCTAAATCTTATGCCTTGGTCATTTCCCTTGATCCTGTTTTGATGAGTTAGTTCTTGTAATATTTTAAAAAGAGAAATAAGTATAACCACTCAGTAAGTAAGGTCAATCTAACCTATACAAAATGCATGACAATTAATTATATATGCAAATAAAAATTTTACTATTTTCATAAGTTTATTAGCCTTTCAAAAGTTGCTACAACTATAATATTAATAACCATATGGCCGAGCACCAACATATAACAAAATTCACATCAATTATAAGTATCAAAACATATATGGGGTCACAATACTAACCAATCATGCACTCTTATCAAATGCAAATGTCACTTAGTTGATAGTTTGGTGACTAATGACTAAGATAATAGAGGATAGTCTAAGATGTTTTATAATAATTGTTTTATGAATTACATTTAGCTATTTTATGGATGGTATGCTTATCCATATCTCTTACAAGCTTTAATATTAATTGACATGTATTTGCATAGAATAGATATACCTTAATTATTAAGTGGTTGTACTCACTCTTCTCTCTTAACATTTTATATGCATTAGCTCGAGACAAGATAAGGAAAAGGCTCCAAAGGCATAAGATAGTGTTATTGGATGTAGGCCTTTAGTCATATTATTTTGATATGTAAAATTAAGTATTGATATTGCCAACTAGGAGTATTGTTTTTTTATTATACTTGCACCATTGCATTAAGTGAGATTTGATAGTATTTTGGGCCCTGAGTTGTATGTATTATGATTGGGTTGACTTAGATAAAGCCAAAATACTGGTGCAAGTATAATAATAGTTATGTGAATGCTTATGCAATGAAAATATTTGATTATCTTGACTATTGAAATGCAATTGGCCCCATTTTTGTTTTTAAAATTAAGGGTTTGATGGTTGAAAATATGATATCTATGTATCTTTGATGTTGTGGTGATGTTTTGGTGTATTGCACAGGTATTATAAAGTCTATTAAACATGATCTATAAGTGGTTGTAAGCTTTTGGCACTTGGTTAAAGTTCTGAACACCGAAGTTGTTGTTGAAAGTGCAATAATGTGTGAAATTGCATTTTGAGTGTCTAATTGTTGATTGAGATATAATTTTGGATTGAAATGGTACCATTAGTTAGAGCTTTGAATGAGCTTTTATAGACACCTAGACCACCTCAATCAGACTTTAGATAGGGAATTGGGGCATGTTAGAAGTTAAGCCCTATGCTGTTAAATGATAGCTCTTGCTATCAAATTTTGTACAATGCATTACGGTATAAGGCACAACAAGGACAAGCAGTGGTGTGTTTCAACATGCTGTGATGTACTCCTTTGTTTTGCCTTTCTTGATATTTTTAACTCACTTTCAATTATTTAAGTATAAATTAGTATCTCATGCTTCCGCTAGACATTTAGACTTTGATTTGTATTTGTTCTTTTTGTCTTAACCTTGTTTTAAGGATTGAAAATCTTGGGATCCTATTTTCATATCTTTTGAGGCTTACTTTTATTTGTAGATAACATTGCTATAATAGAAAGTTTTGATAATTCATTTGAATTGATTTCATGATTATCTTAGTGGTTTTAGCTATGTAATTGAGGAAATAAGGGTGTGATTAGACATATATAAGGGAGAATATTATATATCTAAGGTGTTATTACACATCTAAGGGAAAGTATTATAAATATTATATTGTGGATATTCATAAAGCATACCTTTAGGATTATTTTATCCTTATTTTCTTAAACCAATAATTTTCCTAACATTCATGTTACAATGAATAACTTGGAAGGAGTTTCTTGTAGTTAATATCCTATAACTTTAAAGGTTACATAATACACCGTTAGATGCCTATTTGTTTTTTTTATAATACTAGGATATGACTTTAATGGCTAAAAATTATAAATAAAGGTTATGTCTAAAATATATATACCCAAGTGAATAAGAAATTCCCCTCCACTGTTTTCTTTCCCTCCTTTTATCTTGCATTGTTCTTCTCTACTTTTTATATGTTGGTTATATTTATAGCATTGCTTAATATATATAGTTTCTAACCAATATATATTGGCAAAAATAATTGTCATTTTTACCCAATTTTGTTCTAGGGTATAAAATAATGGAAGTTTGAGGGATTATATAAATCATTTAAATTTGTAATTTAAAATTTACAAACATATTTAGTTACAAATATATTTATTTAAAAATTTAATTGAATTTTTCAATCAAATTTTTATGTCTACTTCAACTAAAAGACACTTAAACATTTGTCCTAATTTGCCAAAAGCATTAAGAAAAATTGAAAAAAAAAAAATAAAAGAAAGAAAATAAAACTCTTTAATTCTTTTATTTTGCTTTACGAAATGAAATTCATTTAAGTTTTAACTGGAAAAATGATAACATAATTTAATAATTTACTAGAGCAAAAGGTAAATTAATAAATAAAATCTATTTTAATATAAATTTAAATTAAAAATGAGTTTTTAAAATATTTTTAGAATATTCTTAATGAATTTAACATATTGGACTAAACGGTATGTTTTCAAAATAGAGAGAGGTCTATATAATTACAACAAACTAATAGGGTGATTAGAATATTTTACTCTTAAATCAAATATAAATAATTCATTACACTGATTTGTCTGTCAACAAGTGTAGAAAAAATAATTTTTATTTAAAAAATAACATACTACACTACTTCTTTTTTCAAAACTAGTGTAATGGATACTTTTTAAACCGGTTTGTTTTTTGAGTGTAAAGGTGACTCATCCAAAAAATTTATTTATTGAATTGTCATTGATCACCTTTCTACAAAGATTAAAAATAGGTGTAAAAATTATATTTTATAATAATGCATTAATTTTGTAAATGCAAAACTAAATGCACATTTAAAAGGTGGCCAGGTCACCAGACTAGAAAAGACACATATCCTAAAATGGAGCTTTAACTATCTAATTTGCAATCAAATTGGCTCCTTTTAGAATCCACACAAATTTGTGATAACGTTTTCTTTCTTTTTTTTTAAAAAAAATTAAGGATGTTTTTAATGTGATTTTTAATTGTTGGCTCCCCACATGCTATGGCTTCTAGGTACCTACATGTGTCCCACAACTTTATCATCAGAATTAAAGATTTACCTCAAAAATTAGGTTTTTCATAACATTATCTGACATCTTCAACCAAATAGTTGTCTCTCCTATTAATAGAAATACATTGCTTTATTCCTTGATTCTGTATGTAAATATTGGAAAAATATTAATTTTAATTTTATTTATAAAACATTTTACTTTTTTATATTTATCTTTTCTTTTATACCTTTATTAAATTTTAAGAAAATTATTAAAAATAATTTTTTTATCCTTATTAGGAGTAAAAGTAGAAACTTATTAAATTTTAAAATAAAGTTACTGAAAATAAAAGTTTTTTTTTTCAATAAAATATATTAAAAATAATTTATAAATAAAATCATAGTACGGTTTAAACATGCTTCATACTTCTCTTGCAGCCAAACATAATATCCTCAATAAATAATGAATATGACATATACCAAATGCACTGGAAGAATTAAGTGTGAGCCTGATGAGCACAAACCACCAGCGTTCTAGCGACCAACGTTCACATTTAGGAACAACATAAATAATATTCTGCATGATGAAAGGTATTTTGAAGGAATCCAAATCAAAATTGGAATTGAGTTATTAAAGTATATTATTATTTGGTATATATATGAAATTTTGATATGAATTTTTTTGTTTTTTTCGTTTTCAATCCAGTATCCCAAGTCTTTAACACAGACTAATACAGTCAACTACTTACGAGCATCGTTTAGCACCCCCTTTCATAAAGCAGCCAAGTAAAGCACACTACCAAAACAAAATCTGAGACAAATAACAATTTAGGAATAAAGAAATAACAGGGTGCGAGAAACTGGGACTATCACGGAAAGGATTTGGATTTTTTATATTTTTTATTATAATATTAGAAAAAATTATTACATTCACTAAAACATTTTAGTTATTTTTTATTATATATGTATGTATGTATGTATATTGGAGGTTTTTTCTTTTTGTTTAAATAAGAAATGAAGTTATGATTGATTGTTGTATCTTTACTTGTACTTTTTTTTTTTAATAAGATTTAGAAGTGTCATGACTTAGTTGTTACTCCTTCGATTTTATATATTAATCATCTTTTAAAAATATAATATGATCTATTTTATAAGTTATTAAATTGATGAGATTGTTTTGTTTTATATTATATTTTTTACTACAGAATTATATTTAAAGTTTTATTTATTTTTATTTCTTATATTTTTATTATATTAATATTAATGATATTAATAGAATAATTTATAAATAAAATTAGAAAATACTTGTAATTCCCACAACACCACCTTCTTCTAAACGAAGTTTACTTATATTGTAAAGTGCATAGGCGATACTGTAGGTAAACAGTTGTTTGAACAGTCTTTTTTTTTTGGTCCTTCGTAAGTGACTACCATATAAATAATTTTAAAAATAAAAATTGAAAATTAAGAAAAAGTAAAAGAAAGAAATAAAAACAAATCATAGCCAAGAAATTAAATTAGATAAATCAAAATCAATATCAAATTGGAATCAGATAAAAAAAAAAAGATCAACCAAATCAAAATACGATCTAGAAACAAACAAAGAAAAAAAAAGGGGGGTAACATATTTCAAAATCAACAGAAAGTATTTTTATAAAAATTAAAATAAAAATAATTTAAAAAGTATTTTTTTGTCTTGAATAAGAAAAATAGATCAACCGGCACTAAAATACAATCAGAAACCAAGAAAAAAAAACGAAAAAAAATAATTTTTTAGATGGGTACTGTGCATCTGATTTTTTCTTTTTATTTATTAATTTTTTAATATGATATAGTAAATAAAAAAGGAAAAGAGTAATGTGGGTCTTGTAGTAAAAGAGATACATGTAAGATCTATAAAAATAAATTGTTAATATTAAGCTTATAATTAAAAATGAGTAAAATATTTTCTTTATTTTTATCTTAATTAATGATACCTCTCTTCTATTTTATGAAACCTATATGAACATTTTTTTAGTATGAATAGTTATAAAATACAAGCCTTATTTTATTTTTAAAATTTTATTTTCATCCACTTAACCATTAGTTGACTATTAAGTCATGTACGTTGGACTAAAATACCATTATTTAAATATAAATGTTGTCTAAAAATTATTTTAATAATTTTTTTAATTTGTTACTGGATCCAACGTTTTCTTTCCTTTTTTTATTTATTTTTAGGATGGTTATTGTACATCTAACTCTATGAGCAAAGTATAAAGATTTTAAAAGAATCTAATACAATAAAAAAATAAAAATGTAAAAATCAATAATAAAATATAAGTAAAGTACAAGAATTTAAAGTTATATTTTTTGTTAAATATATTAATATAAAAATTTTATCATACTCACATAATATCTGTAGATACACATATACTCACGTCACTTTAGGATATTTGCACAATAACTCGTTTTCTTTTTTCGGTCACATTTTCACCTTCCCAAACAGGACTTATTTTTGACTCATTCTCTCAGCTGCGGCATGTCATTTTCGAAAATAACTGATTATTATATATATATATTTTTATTTTTATCCACTTTTTCGGATCATCATCTACGTCCTCATTTTTTAAATTTTTCTTCAGAAACGTGCGCTCTCTCTCTTCACTTTTCATCAACTTCTCTCCTTCGTATCTCCGCGTACACTACTAAAAAAATAAAATTTAATGAATATCGAATCCCTCACTAAATATTATTTTTTATAATTAAATTATATTTTAATTAAAAATTTTGTCTCCCGTTAAATTTATAGTTAAAAAAAGGCTTGCTAAATTTAGTGAGGAATTGTATTTCCCTCATTAATTAATAAAGAATTTAACGAGAGATTTAATCCCTCACTAAAATTAGTTGGGAACTGGATCTCTCGCTAATCCCTCTCTAATACTATTTAAAATTTGATAACTATAGTGAAGAATTAGTCCCTCACTAATCCCTTGCTAAATATGCTTATATTTCAAAATAATTATGCCACCTCACTCGCCATATGTGATGTTAATTTGTGACATATCATCAACAACATCATGTTTTGTTAACCACCATGTCACCTATCACATTGCGCCCTATCACCCACCACATGTGCGACACATGTCATCAACAACCTCATTGTTTTGTTAACTACCATGTCACCTACCACATTGCGCCCTATCACCCACCACATGTGCGACAACTCATGACACGTCATTGTCCACCTTGCATTATGTCACTTGTTCCTTACCATATCATATATTCATCATGATTATGTCAAAGCCAAGGTTTGAACCCTTGACCTCATACCTTCCAAACTTTATGCCTTTCTTTTTTGCCAGTTGAACTGAAAAGCACCTGCAATCATCATATGAGAAATTAAATATGTATATATATTATTTAACTACATAAATATATCAAATAATATATTATTAAAAGACACACATATATATATTAAGTTTTATTTTCAATTATTAATATCTTAAAAATATTTATATTTTATTTAAATTATTCTTTATATTAAATTTTTAATAAAATATTATTTTATTAATGAAAATCAACTTAAAATAAAGAAAATATTAAATAATTTTATTTTGAATATTTTAGTTAATTTTTAAATTTAATTATTATTTTTAAATGAAAATAATTAAATGTATAATTAAAAATCATTATCAAAAGTTATTTTTTTTGTAGTAATTAGCTAGGAATAGAATCCCTTCCTAAATCCGTCACTAATTATCTTATTTTAGAGAGAGATTGACAGTCCCTTACTATTTTGTTCACTAATTCTTTTATTTTAAAGAGGGATTGACAGTCCTTCGCTATTTTACTCTCTAATTCTCTTATTTTAGAAAAGGATTGATAGTCCCTCACTATTTTTATCGCTAATTCTCTTATTTTAGAGAGGGATTGACAAACCCTCATTAATTTTCTCGTTAATTTTAAGTCAAGTTACGAAATCAACATCCCTCACTAATTTCCTCACTAACTTGGTATTTTAGAGAGAAATAGACGATCCCTTATTAAATTTCCTCGCTAATTTGCATTTTTCTAGTAGTGACCTAACCCTCCAAATCAGAATCCAACGTCACCATTTAATTTATGAATTGGGATTAAATTTGTTGAGATATTAATGCTATATCATTGAGTTCATGAATGTATGGCTAATATGACATACTTAATATGTTTGAGATTAATTTTGTATTAGTTTGTTTACGGAACATATTTAATTGTTACATTCCTTTGTTGAATTATTGCTACTTGCCAATTTATATAAGTGAGACACAATTGTGTTTGTTATATTTGTTGGCTAGTGCTCAAAATATCAATTGAATGCATATTGTGTTGTGATTGGGAAAAAGGTTAGGGTCTATCCAAATTACTCAACCAAATAATTGGATAATTTTTATTGCATTGGGTTGTTTATTGTTGGTAACAGGCCACTAATGATAATAAGTAATTTGGTGTTCAACTTTCAAAATTCTAGGGGCTGTTAACCCAATTAATTAGAGAGGAATTGAAATCAAAATTAAGAGCAAGGATTAGGTAGTTAAGTTATCCAATGGAAATCCATATCATTGACTTTACTCACATTTTTATATACTCATTTCACTCTATTCATTTCAATTTAATTCATTAAAATAAATAGGAAAAAATGGAAATAGCTTTTATTGATTTTTTTAGATAGTTTGAACAAACCATTATTTGTTGTTTTAGTAGTGTTTTTAACCATTAAAATTTTAAAATATCAACTCTTTGAGAGACACGATCTTGGTTGATTCTAAATTATACTAGTGTTAACTTTATTGATTTGAGCCTATACAAGTAAGGATTATCAATTGGTTCAGCCAGTATATCTCCCATAATTCTTGATTCATCATCAAGAGGGTCTTCTACAATTGTCTCCGTCTGGGCTTCATTTTGAGCTTGTGTTTGAGGTAAAGGTTGGACCATTACAATTTTTGACAAGTCAACCAAGTGTTCTTCTTCTTCCAACCTATATATTCTATGGAAATTTCAAAAGATATAGTCAAGTTTGTATTCTCTTGATCGGAATAGACTTGGTCAAAAATAGCTTGTCGAATATAAGCAATAATTCTTGAAGATTTTGAGGGATCTTCAATCCCTTTGAGTTTGTCTATTGTTGATGGTGGCTTGAACTTTGGTAGTGAATGAGGAGGTGTTTTAATAGTCAAGGATTTTTCTGGTATTTTTGTGAAAGATAGGGAGGCTTTGATGGAAAGGTGGATTTTCTGAGTAAAATACTGGTGGTTTTGGTTTTTGAGTTGGCTTCTTCTAAGTTTTTTTGAGAACATGATAAGATATCTTGAATACTTTATTGTAATCAGTTTCAGTTGGATAGGTTGGGTGCATAGAGGTATAGGTAAGGAATTGTCTGGACATAATGGGATAGGTTGGATAAGATTTATAAATAATCCTGGACTGATCTTGAACTAAGTCTACTTCTATTTGTTGCAATTATTTTTTTACTTCAAAAATTTCTTTTTCTTTTTTGAAAAATTTTAGTCCAAAGGATCCTTCTTTGATAAACATGTAGAGTTCTGTATTCAATTTATGTTCTTGTTTGCAATGACTTTGTCCTGTCATCTGTTTTGCGCTCAAGGGGAGGAAATTCTTCCTCACAAGGCCTCATCATTGTAATACAAGGAAAAGCTTGTGTAGGCGAGAGAGTTGGAATCAAAGGTTCTGGGAGTGGTGAAATAACTAGTTCTGATTTCTCTAGAGGAAGAAGATCTTAAGCTATTTTTTGTTTTCAAAACACATTACCTTCTTGCTTCTTGCTTCTTCACTCTTTATCCACCGACACTACTCCTTCATATCATTAAATTCACAAGAAGCGAACTTTCCAATAATCATTAGAATGTCATGTCATTTGAGCACATTTTTTTTATGTTCTAATATATTTTGGCTCAATTGTTTATATTTTTTAATCTTATTTTGGATGAATCATTAGGCTTAACTTAAATTACCAATTCTACCAATGAGAGTAAATAACAAGTATCTTTTTTCCTTTCTAAGATTACACTGGGTTTTATTAAAAAGGTTTTTAATGAAGCAACTTTTTTGAGTGTTTAAAATTATTATATACTAACTTTTTTCCTTCACTAGGTTTTTATTCCACTGAGTTTTTCCTAGTAAGATTTTAATGAGGCATAATATTTGTTATGGACATCCAAATGGGAGTATTATAAATATTTTATTGTGGATATCCATATCTCTTAAGATTCTTTTATCCTGAATGTCTTGAAACTATAATCTTCCTAAGAGCTATGTCATAATGAATAGCTTGGAAGGAGTTTATTGTAGTTAATATATCCTATAAACTTCAAAGGCTACATGTACCATTATATACCTCTTTGTTTCTTATAACAATAGGATATGACTTTAATAACTGAATACTTATAAATAGAGGTTATGTTCAAAATATATGTATCTAAGTGAATAAGAAATTTTCCTCCAATGTTTTCTCTCCCACCTTTTGTCTTGCATCATTCTTCTCTACTTTTTATACATCGGTTATATTCATAACATTGCTTAATATATAATGACAAAAATAACCATCATGTTTACCCAATTCTATTCCAAATATAAAATAATGGAAATTTGAGAGATTATAAAAATAATGTAAATTCATAATTTAAAATTTGTAAACACACTTACAAACATATTTAGTTAAAAATATATTTATTTAAAAATTTAATTGAATTTTCAGTCAAATTTTTATGTCTACTTAAACTTTTGTCCTAATTTGCCAAAAGCGTTCAGCAAAAAGAAAAAAAAATATTCATGACATTGCTTAATATATAACAGCAAAAATATATTCATAACATATTTACTTTTTATATATTGATTATATTCATAACATTGCTTAATATATAACAGTAAAAATAACCGTCATGTTTACCCAATTCTATTCTAAGGTATATATAAAATAATGCAAGTTTGAGGGATTATAAAAATGATTTAAATTCATAATTTAAAATTTGTAAACACATTTACAATATATTTAGTTAAAAATATATTTATTTAAAAATTTAATTGAATTTTCAATCAAATTTTTATGTCTACTTAAACTTTTGTCCTAATTTTCCAGAAGCATTCAGCAAAATGAAAAAAAATAAAAGAAAGAAAAGAAAACTCTTTAATTATCTTCTTTTTCTTTACTAAATGAAATTCATTTAACTGGAAAAATAATAATATAATTTAAGAATTTATTAGAGCGAGAACTAAATTAATAAATAAAAACTATTTTAATATAAATTTAAATTAAAAATAAGTTTTACATTTTTTTTAAAATATTCTTAATGAAGTTAACATATTAGACTAAATTGCATGTTTTTAAAGAGAGGGAAGGTCTACATAATTAAAAAAAACTAATAAAGTGATTAGAATATTTTATTCTTAAACTAAATATAAATAACCCGCTACACTGATTTGTCTATCAACAAGTGTAGAAAGAAAAATACTTTTTACTTGAAAAAAAAAAAAACATGCAGCACCAGTTCTTTTTCGAAAGCGGTGTAGTAAATACTTTCCAGACCATTTTGTCTTTTATGTGTAAAAAGTGACTCGTCCAAAAGATTTCTTTATCGAATTGTTATTGGCCACCTTTTTATAAAGATTGAAAATAGGAATAAAAACTACATTTTATAATGGTGCATCAATTTGTAAATGCAAAACCAAATACGCAATTAAAAGGTGGCCAAGTCACCAAACCACCACAACACATGCTTTTTTTTAAAAAAAGAAAAAAATTAAGGATGTTTTTCATGTGATTTTTAATTGTTAGCTCCCCACATGCTATGGCTTCTGGGTACGTCTGTCCCACAACTTCATTATGAGACTCACAGATTACCTCAAAAATTAGCTTTTCCACAGCATTATCTTTCAGCTTCACCATCCAACTGTTTGTCCCGTCAAGGAAGATACATTGCATTATTCCTTGATTCCACAATATAGAGAAAAAAATATTAATTTTAATTATATTTATGAGGTATTTTATTATTTTCAATACATTGCATTATTCCTTGATTCCACATGATAGAGAAAAAATATTAATTTTGATTATATTTATCCACAATATAGAGAAAAAATATTAATTTTAATTATATTTATGAGGTATTTTATTATTTTCAATACATTGCATTATTCCTTGATTCCACATGATAGAGAAAAAATATTAATTTTGATTATATTTATGAGGTATTTTATTATTTTCAATACATTGCATTATTCCTTGATTTCACATGATAGAGAAAAGAATATAAATTTTGATTATATTTATGAGGTATTTTATTATTTTCGATGTTTATCTTTTCTCTTATGCATTTATTGAATGTTAAAAAAATTATTAAAATTTTTTATCTTTATTAATAATAAAAGTAAAAACTTATAAAATTTTAAGAAAGACTTAATACGATTTAAAATTTTTTTTAATTTTAATAAAATATATTAAAAGTAAATTATATAAAAAACTTTATAGTAGTACGGTTTAAACATGCATCATACTTCTCTTCCAGCCAACTAGAAATGTCCTCAGTAAACAAAAAAAAAAAAAGGAAATATCCTCAATAAATAATGAATATGACATATACCAAATGCACCGGAAGAATTAAGTGTGAGCCTGATGAGCACAAACTATCAGCGGTCTAGCCACCAGCGGTCACATTCACGAACAACATGAATGAGGAGGCCTTATTTGATGTGATGAAAGGTATTTTAAAAGAATTTAAATTAAAATTAAAATTAAATTATAAAAGTGTATTTGACATGTATATAAAATTTTGATATTATTTTTATAATATTACAAAAATTTTAATATTCGCTAAAACATTTTTGGTATTTTTTGTATCTTTGATTATAATATTCGAAAAATTATTACTTTCACCAAAACATTTTAGTTATTTTTTATTGTATATATATATATTGGAGGGTTTTTTCACTTAAATAAGAAATGTATTTATGATTGATTGTTATATCTCTGCCCATACTTTTTTAACAAGATTTAGAAGTGCCAACACTTATAGTGGTTACGTGTACTTGCTACAATACCAACCCCTTTTGAAGGAAATCACAGGTTCAAGTTTGGCATTGACATATTTGTGTAAGTATGAATGTGTATTTTTTTTTTTGAAGAATTATATTTAAGGACTTTCTAAAAATATTATTCACAAACAAGGACTAATAAGAAAGAACCATTATAAAAATAATTTTTTATTGACATTTTAATAATAAATAATTCTATATTGATCCTTATTTGTGAATAATTTTGTTGGAAGGTAATATGATTTTTTTTTCTTGTTTTTTTCCCACAAGGAAAGCCCAAGTTAAGTGTGATTTAAAAAAAAAAGATTCAGAAAATTATTGATTTCCTCATTCCCAATTAAAATTCAAATTTTAATATTTACAAGAACTTGGGACTTGTGGGTAATTATTTTTTATTTGGGATCTACATACAATTCTTCCTTTCAAAAATTATAAGCTTAGTTGTAAATACTCAAAGTAAATTGAAGCTGGGTTAAAAGACAATTTTGAAAGCAGTGTAATGTTGTCCTTTCTGTTAAAAAATTTAAGTTTGACCATAATTAGTTCACCTATAAAATTATAAAAAAAAGACCTTGAAAATTACATTAAAAGACCCTTTAAGAAAATTAATATCGATTAATTTATTTAAATTAAAAATAAATTTTAAGAAATTAATATTATTTCTTACTCAAGTAAGAGATCAAAATAGCATTTTAACCACCTACTTTGACCAACTATTGAGTGATTGTTGAATAATCATTAGCAATACTTTTAAAAATTGTTAAATATTAAATTGTTGGTGTTTTATGATATATTATTAAAATATATTAATTTTTTAATTACTTCTTGTTGTTGTTGCCAATGATGTTTATTCAATAATCATCTAGTAGTCTATAAAAGTAGTTAATCAAAATGGTATTATTTTTCTTTTAAATGGTAATAAGAAATAACATTTGTCTTTTGATATTTATTTATGATTTAAGGGACTTAATTAGTGTTACTTTTTAATAGAGTATTTATTTATTGAGTCTTTTTTTAATTTTAAAGTTTTTTTTATAATTTTTAGTTAACTAGAAGTTAAAGTTAATATTTGTTAAGGATAAGAGAAACATTACACTGTTTTTAAATGCTGAAAGGGAAGATGCACCGCAAAAAAAAGCCTATGACATTACACGCTTCTATGCGAGTAGTTGAATGACAAATATGTTCTTTAATCATTTAAAGTTTGGTTGTAAATACTAAAAGTATATTTAAATGTATTTTCAAATTCATGTGTTTTTTCATTTCTAAAATTTAGAAAGCATATTTGAAGAGATCATGAAAAATGTACTTGTAGAATGATGAAAGCCTAATTATTTACAAGTTTTGGTTTTTATAACTAAATTTCCAGTTTTTCAACTGAGATTACTGGTTTAGAAGTTAAGAATGCTATTATTAATTGTGATTTTTACAAGTTTAGAACGAGTTTGCATAAGAATCCTTATTAAGTGTTTACAAGTTTAGAAGTTAAGAGAGAAGGACCTTGGTTCTTAAATGCAGCATTGAATAATATGGTTTACAGATGAATAAAGCACACTATATATGTGTGTGTGTAAGGAAGCCATGCATAATGATTGGTGCCATTAGAAATTGTGATAGTTTTATAGATATGGCTTCTCAACCAGGCATTCTTACAGATTGGCCTTGGAAGCCTTTTGGGAACTTTAAGGTTTTATCTCGTTGCTCTTCTAAGCACTTATTGTTTTCATTCTCTTTAGTCTTTTATTTTTTTTTTCTTTTGGCATTGTCCTTTTAGCTGTTTTATCTTTATTTGTTTGAGGAAGAATGATAAGAATGTCTCAAAATATATAATTTATGACAGCTAGATCTTGACAAAATTTTTTTAAAAATAAATTACAAATATTGATTTAAACAATTTCAAACAGAATCCTAATTGCAAACTACGAGTTATATTTAAAATTTAAATGTATTATTTACAAATAGAACTTTTAAATTTGTAACTATCTAAGTCAATATATACAATTTATTTTTCTAAAATTTTATCAAGGATATATAACTTAAACTAGTGAACCAATAAATTATCCAGTCTCCCTGCCCGGTTTAGAGTTTTAGACAAGTCAACTTGTTAAATTTTTATATTTTTTCTTCCATCTATTGAGCTTGAAGCAAAACATCATTTTGAGTTAATCATAACTAAGTTGACTTCGGTGCAACCGCAACTTGAACTATTAGTCCTTGAATCACTATTTTCGATTGCTTGAATCACTTGTTCGGATTTTAGTAATTTGCTTATACCTCCCTTTGTATTATGTCTTTTGTTTAAAAATTCTAATGTAAAGGATAATGAAAAGCTTCTAAAAATAATGTCTTATGAATATATTAATTAATTAATTACGTTGATGTTGAACAATTTGTTTTTGTCTTGTCTCATGATGATGATGGTGGAAATTAATGAAGTACATGACGTTAGCCCCATGGGTGATTCATACCATTTACTCTCTTACGACGTCGTATAAGAGGGACTTGGCTTACTGTCTTATACTTCCAATGTTAATAGCGAGGATAGTGCACGGCCAGATCTGGATTTCTGTTTCTCGACATCGAACAGCTCAAGGCAAAAATAGGATCGTTGATAGAGGCCTTGAATTCTCACAAGTTGACAGAGAAACCAACTGGTTCGTTTCCTATCACAATTACTCTCATGTTGCAATTTTTACGAGGTTAAGTCCCAAAATATTAAATTACTGATAGGCTTATGATAAAAAAAAAATTTAAATAATGAATTTTGAATCATATCAATTACAATAGTTATAAATTAAATATAAATCATTGAGAGTTACATTTGCAATTTATATGTCTACTCTGCAATTGAAACTTGGCTAAAATATAAAAAATTTCCCTCAATTATAAAACGGTTGTATATAACAAGTTCTTTTTTAAAAGTTTAAAATTAACTTTTTTAACCTTTTATTTTTTTTTATTTTTTATCATAAACTCTCTAACTGTTATTTCTTAGTTATTATATTAGCAAAAGTTGTCATGTCATATATATATATATATATATATAACACTCATAGCAATTATGTGGCATCCGTTTAAGTTAATAATACATTTATAAAAATTTTATTCATATTTTTCTATTATTATTAGCTTAAATTGGGTGTCTTTTAATATGATATGTCAACTTTTAATATCGTATAAGCTACTATGTGTCTTTTAATATGACATGGAAACTTTCATTGGGAAGATAACTAAAATAATAGTAGAGGAACTATGGCAAAAAAAAAAAAAAATAGGAATATTAATTTTAAACTTTTAAAGGTGAAAGGAGTTTTGCGCAATTGTTTCAAAATTTAGGGATATTTTGTATATTTTAGCCTCAAAACTTATAAATTTATACTTGCTTATGAATCAATATCTGCAACTCATTTCATCATAAAACTTTGTCAATAATTTAACTATCATTAATTTAAAGTTTTCAAATTTAACTGTCATTGTTCCATTTTTTTTTGTAAGGACAAAGAAACATAATAAAAGATTAATTAATATCATCAACATATAAATATATAAACCATCTATTATGGAGCCATAATATTAAATCAAAATTTCATTCCTAAGTAACACATATATCATCCCCATTTAAGGATTTTTATTTTTGAAAAATATATAATTATTGATCTCTAAAAGTTTAGCGTGTTTTGGTATTAATCCCTATACTCCTTTGTTTGTTGGTCCTAACTTGTTAAGTTTCATCCATTTACAATATTAGTCCTTTTATTTTTAAATTTGACCATAAAGACTTGATGGAGGCTTAACATGCATTTAAACTCTATTACTTCTCATGCTGACTTGTTATATTACAACGAGCTGTATAAAAACTGAGTACAAGTCAAAAGGAAATTGGGCAGGGTAGAAAGGCAAAAAGATTAGTAACCATTTTATAACTTATACAATATCCAACTCATCATAATTTTACCACATTAGTAATAGCAACAGAGTTATGTACACATTAGCATATATTTAACTCTATCAATGATGATATAAGAATTAACGCTGTAGGCAGATAAAATGTAATGGACTATAAGAGCAATAAAAAATGTATAGGGATTGATATCAAAACATATTAAAAATTTAGAGACCAACACATTTTTCTTTTATCTTTCAACGTATTCCATTGGAGATGAGATTCAAATCTGTGACCAAATGCTGATATTGTATGTCAAACCTAATTTATTCATTGGCTTATTATTAGATCCAGAGTTGAAGTTGTTAGTACGTAGTTAGTAAGCAACTAGCTACCACCTTTTTCGTCTTTATTGTTGACAAATCATCTAGCAATGTATATTACCAACTAATTCAACAAGGTGAAACTCTTACCAAAATGGTTCTTTCAGGCACACAAACTCAATTTTGTGACCATTTTAAATATTCTCCATTCATATTATAGTTTCAATTAGTATAAAAAGTTTATACCACTTGTTTTTGCACCGGTGTAAATTTTCAATTTTAATTAATATAAAAAGTCATTTTTATAGTAGTATATATTTATTCATATTTTGTTTTTAAGATGTTTCTTGTAAAACTACAGTAGTCAAGTTAAAACTTGATCTGATGTAGTTTTGATTTGGAATACATATGGTTTGCAGGGATGACAGTATTTTGCTGACAGGACATATAATGTACATAGCGTACATAATACTTCCTGAGATTTCTCATCGCTTACCCTTGTGGAGAACCAATGGTGTGATTCTCACGATTTTATTGCATGCTGGTCCTGTTGAGTTTCTTTATTATTGGCTTCATAGAGCTCTTCACCATCACTTTCTCTATTCTCGCTACCATTCTCATCATCATTCTTCCATTGTCACCCAACCTATTACTGGTATGATACTCTTCATTCATATATGATTTTCAATTTTCCCTCCTCATTTGCTTCATTGTTGGGGTAGTTTTAGAGTCAAGAATTTAGGCCAACCTATCTTTTTTCACTTTTTTTTGGTAGAGAATTTGGCTTGCGAATTTGCTGGAAAAATAAATAAGAGTGTTCTTTGCACAAGCCTAAAAGCCTTGCAAAAAATAGATTGAGTTTAGGCTAGCATGGAAATCCTTTTTTATTTTTTTTAAAAACCCTCTCACTTCTTTTTTATCATCTAAAATATTCCTTACTCAAATTTTAGCCTCAAACAATGACTACTAATGTATTGAATTATCAAAAAACTAATCAAACAGTCAAATATTTTATTTATAGATAATGATAGTAGTGATCTAAACATTTAGTGATCTTTAAGAATATGTTTTAAAAAATTTATGTGGCCTTTATTTTTATTTGTACTTTAAATGTAAAATTTGAACTTACAATTTCATTTGTTGAATATTTCATAATTAAACTGAATTTTGTAAAAACCAAAAAATAAAAAATATGGGTTTTAGGGATAAGCTCTAAGCCTTAGTAATTTGAGCTGGGTTTTGAAAAAAAGGACATATTTAAGAGTAACAGGGAAGGGTTGATCCATTTTCCAGCATTAGAAATTTCAACTTGATTACGTTAACGAGCTCATCAAGATTAAATCTCACCAAAAGTGAATGAGTGTTTTCACTATAGCCTCTCTCACGCACACCCTTCTTGTGAAAACAGCTCCCCTCCAATAATTTAAAATAAACGAATTTTTTACTGTAGCAAAACCTGCTCTTTATGCTTGCTAAAAAAATAAAGAGAAATATTGCACAGAATGACCCGGGCATTATGAATATTCAAATAAGCCCCCATTCCACAAAGGAGCTTAGGTTTGGGCTTGATCTGCTAAGAATGGATATAAGGCCAATAGATTAGTTTAGAGAAACGTTAAATCCCAAAAAAATTGTTGCAAGATAATATCTAAGTAGTTGGATACATACAAACAAGTAGATGTCTCGTTTGCAAATGGGATGTTTAAATTTTATAAGTCACTCCCAATTATTTGCAACTGAAACTCTCTTATTTACAATTATATAAATCAATAATTGCAATTCATCTTTCAACAAAATTACATATGATGACCTAGACCATGACTAAATTAATTTTTTGGGATAAGGTATCATTTTACCTTTGTCGTATTTATCATATTGTATGTTGATATTATTACTGTTTTATTTTACAGCTGTTGCTCATCCATTTGCTGAGGTCTTAGCATATATGACTCTATTCGCAATACCACAATTTGTAACGTTGTTCACAAAGACTGCTTCCTTTGCTTCTCTTTTCGGTTACTTGTTTTATATCGATTTCATGAACTACTTGGGTCACTGCAACTTTGAGTTCTTCCCAAAAAAGCTCTTCTCTCTCTTTCCCTTTTTGAAGTATCTCACCTACACTCCATCGTAAGTCTCCTCATTTACTTGTGGTTTCGTTACTGGATTATACTTACAAGTCACGCATCTAATAATTAAAAAATAAATTAAGGTATATAAGTCTGAGGTGAATTTGTCCTATTAATTTAGACTAAGTTTCAATGCTTGAGGATTTGAATTTGAACAAAATCATATGAATGAATACATAAAAAAGACTTTGGATTTGGATATTATAATTTTTTTTTGTAATTTCAATTTTTTTTAAATCTTAGTTATTTAAAATTTCAACCACTTCAATCCTCTTGTTTTTCTTCACGTTTTCATCCATTGATGCTTCTATTACTATTGCCGCTACATACTCTCATATATATATATATATATATATAACTCATTTTTGTAATGAACAATAAAGATAAATCTGTCACTTTAAATCTTTTTGTTTCTGTTTTGAATTTGGACTCATCTCTTTTTTGTCTTTTAGAATTTTTTGCACTATCTAAATAAAAGATTTCAAATACATGAATTTTAAATATGAGATTTGATATCTAAAATTTAAATTCAAATCCATTAATCTAAACTATAGCTTAATTTATTTGTTATATGTAAAAGGCAAGCCTCAATTGGACTTTTCAAGGTCGTCTTCCATAATTTCCTTGTTTTGAAGGATTGAAGAACTACACTTTTTGGGAATATTACAACAAATATGGAATGCAATTCAACAATTTTACTTGAGGCAAAGTTAAACATAATTTTAAATCCCAAATTAAGAGAATAATTCATAGAGAAATTTTTTTTTCTTATTGCATATGGTATTCTATGCCTATTCAACTTGAGATAAAAGAGACTTAACGAGATTTAGACTAATCTAAATCTAGTACTTGTTGGACCCTTTCAAGTAATTTTAAGGAGAACTACCCCTTTCAAGTACTTGTATGGGGCAATTTGAGCTAGATCAATTCAAAAAAGTGGTCAAGACAAGCCCAACTTTCCAATGGATTTTCTAGACTTATGGCCAGTTATGTAGCAACACAAGTTAGTAAAATTAAAGAAAAGTGGATATCGATTTTGAAAATGAAAATGAAGGTATATGTATAATTTAATGAAATTGAGGAAAGTTGGTATGTCTGAAGACTATGCAATTATTATATAGTGAATCAATACTTGAATAGTCAATCATGAATAACAAACTTAAGCTTGACTTATGGACCACATGCAGGTTTCACTCACTACATCACACCAGATTCAGGACAAATTATTGTCTGTTCATACCAATCTATGACTACATCTATGGCACTGTGGATGAGTCCACAGATGAAACTTATGAAACATCTTTGAAGAAACCAAATGACTCACCAGATGTGATTCACTTGACTCACCTCACAACGTTGGATTCCATCTATCATCTTCCATTAGGGTTTGCTTCCTTGGCCTCCAAACCTCAAACATCAAATTGGTATCTTCGTTTCATGTGGCCTTTGACTTTTGGTTTTATTCCAATGGCTTGGATCTTTGGTCGGACATTTGTTTCAGAAAGGAACACTTTCAAAAAACTCAATTTGCAGTCATGGGTTGTGCCACGATTTACAAAACATGTAAGAATAATTTCCTATGTTGCCGTTTGCTTCATTAATATAGCTCAATTTTGGAAATGGTTCAAAATTAGAAAGGTATTTCCATTTCAAAAGAATTATAAATTTAGCTCTGATGAAGGGTTTTTAAATTTTCTTGTTCAAGAAACTCCATTGTCCCTAAAAGAATGAGGCAATTACATTTTCATGACAAGAATGACTACGATTTTAACAAGACAAAATTGAAACTTATTTCTTGTGTATTATGCAGTATTTGAAGGGAAAGATCACATCACTGAACAAATTAATTGAAGAGGCAATATTAGAGGCTGAATCATCTGGAGCTAAAGTATTGAGTCTTGGGCTTCTTAATCAGGTAATTAGAAATTGAAAAAAAAAAAAAAAGAACGACACAAACCTTCATGAGTTTTTATATGCAAAACATCCAAAAAAAAAAGGAAAAGGAAAAATCACGATCAGGTCCCATTCAAGCAATCTAACTACAAAATATATATATATATATATATATGAAATTATAAAATTACTCTGAATCCCCATCTCTTTTACTGAAATTCTCAATTATTGCTAGACAGGTGTTAGTAGAATTGTTCAGCTAACAACTAAACAGCAATAAATTGTTCAGTTAACAATAGGTGTTAGCAATAAGTGATAACGTCAGTAAAAGCACATAGGACTTCAAAATAATTTTGCAAAGTTACAGGTAATTACACACACACACACACACACACACACACACGAATTGTTTGGCCCAAAAAAAAAAAAAAAACAACACAAATTGGCAGGAGGAAGAGCTGAATGAATATGGGCAACTTTATATCCACAAGTTTCCAGAGTTGAAGATTAAAGTTGTGGATGGAAGTAGTTTAGCTGCAGCAATTGTTGTGAACAGCATTCCCGAAAGCACAAGTCAAGTGCTTCTGCGAGGCAACTTTAATAAGGTTTCTCTTGCTATATCCAATGCTCTAAGGAAAAGAAATGTTCAGGTAAGTTTTATAGACACACTACTATGCTAAGTTATATCATATTTTCTTTAACTTTATACAAGATTACACTGTTAATTTCATCACAAAAAATGTATACATTATACTTTTCAATATTGACAAAATATTTTTAAATGTTGACATGTTAAGTTTTATTTTCTAAAAAAACAATAGCAATGATAAACATAAAAAATAATTAATTAAAATTAATATTATTAGATTTAAAGGACTAAAAATATACTTTTAAAATTAAATAATTAAATTAAAACATTATATAAAATTAGAAAACTAAAAATAAAGTTTGCTTATTCATACACACATATTTGGGGACGGACCCACGTTCGTTGTAAAACTATATTTTTATAATAAATTAAAGATAATCTTGTTGTAGCAGATGTTGTTGCATACCAGAAAAAAAAAAATACTACCATAATAGGTTTTATGATAGATACACACACAAAATTAAAAATCAATAGATATTATTTTAATGCACAATATATATTAAAATCAATGGAAGTTACTTTGATGAGAGTCAGGGCCGTTCCCTGTCACAAATGGCACTAATAAAGAAATGAAATGGGTTCTGGAGTCAGCAACTCTTGGGCTAGAATCTAGTGGGCTCAGAGATATGGATCCAATACAAGGAAGTGGGGTATACAGATTAGCAAGCAAGACGGATGAAGGGTGTGAAGAATTTTGTGAGCAATCTCTTTATAAATAGAAATAAATTATATGATTATACTTATATTGGTTTATAAAAATATTTTTATAATTTCCATTTTTTCCAAAAAAATAAAAATATTTTTATCATCAATACATGATGAATATTAAAAACAGTGGAACTTAATATTATATTGTACATTTTAGTTTTTTTAGTAGATTGTTTTAAAATTTTTTTTGAATAAATTATACTTTGCCTTTTATACTTAAAGGACTTGTTTTCAATTAAATCAAGACATCAAGACATATGTATCATTTATAGATTATTTATTCTATAATAAATTTTTGTTGTTAATATTACATTAACACATTAAAATTTACTTGTTTTGATTTGATTGGATAAAATTATATTAAGTATATAATGTTAAGTATCTAAGTATTTCCCCATTAAATTGAATAATAATTTAAATAAATATATTTTTACTATTTAATTTGTAAATAATATTGGTTAATGTGAGTTTTAGCAGGTCAAGTACATAGTTTATTATATTTTATATCATGTGTATAAAAAAAATATTTCATTTAACTATATTTCTAATTTATTAAAATATTAAATAATTTCAAATTATTCTTATGATATTTTTCATATGATTTAAGTATTTAATAAAATTTTATTTTAAATATTTTAAAAAATTATCAGTAGTATGTAAAATCTTTTATTTAAATCTCACCCTCCTAACCTATTCCACCATTGATGAGGGTTCTTATGATGTATTAAAATATAAGTCATATTATAAAGAATATATGGATCATGAAATATTTTATACCTAAATACCTACTCTTAGGCTTTTAAATATTTTTAAAGTTTAAATGTCATCAAACTATATATAATATCAAATTTTGGATTGAAAACTTTAGGGAGATAAAATATTATTGTTTCCTATTTTGAATATAATTCACAACTAGCTGCCTTAGTAAAGTTAAAAAAGTTGTTAATTAAAAGTAGTTTAACTTCTTGAATATTTCCCAAATTGCAATAATTTTTTAAATTTGTCCCTAATTAAATAGTTCAACCTCTTAAACTTCGGGAAGATTTCTATAAATATAGGGAGAAGTGTGTAAAATAATGTAAAAATTAACAATTTTCTTAATTTTTAAAATTTTTTTGTTTTTGTTTACTTTTTTTCAAGTCGTATGACATTATACAAGCAGGTAGCAATACTACACAAGGATAAGTTGACGAAGCTTCATTCAAGAGTTCTCGAGTCCAAAGTGGGCCTTACTCTTATGACTAACTATGATGCCAAGGTAAATATGGTTATTGTTGAGAATGAATGATTGTTTTATATATCTATATTTTTATGGGTTAACGAGCCATGAGTAAAGTCCAAAAGGAAAGCTCATGTCAAAGATAAATTCATTCAACAGGAGAGTCTTTTAAATTTATAAATACTACATCACTAGTGAGACTCATTATAAACATATCAAATCTCATGAGTACAAGTTCAAAGAAAGAACTCATGTTAAAAGGCTATCATATTAGGAGGAAAGCCTCTCATACTTATAAATATCATTTCACTTGTAAGACTTCCTAAAATATGACTCACGACATAATAGCTTGTATTCACTTATGTTAAATAAGTCTATAAACATGTTTAAAATCACTTTCCACTTCACTTAAAAAACACCTCATTTTGAACTAGTAGTTGTTGAGTTTAGTAAAAAGAGATAGTTCTTCATATCTTGATGAACTAAAGTTTTAATTTTTATTAAAAGAAGTGCTTGCATTTTATATTCGATCAAGTCTCAAATAAGATTACTTTCAATAGAAAGATGCATGTGTCCAACTATTAAAAAAAAAAACAACCTATTTTTCATGCTTTTTCATGCGTTTTCAAACACACATCCTATGTCTATATCCATATTAAAATTTGAGAAAGTTTTAAACTTGACAGACATTTATATGTTGATTTGAACTTTGATTTAGCATGGCTTTGTAGATCAAAGTGTGTTTGAAATTAATATATCAATCTAAAATCTAATATAAAATTAAAATACTAAAGATACACTTTTGCCTTTTGTAGATATGGTTGGTGGGAGATGGATGGGATGAAGATGAACAGATGAAAGCATCAAAAGGAACATTGTTCATACCATATTCTCAATTTCCTCCAAAGAAAATGAGAAAGGATTGCTTCTACCACTGTACTCCTGCCATGATGGCTCCTCTCTCATTCACCAATACACATGCTTGTGAGGTTAGAATATAGAGTTACCACTATAGTTTGATATTTTAAATGAGGATATAATTACAATGGTCTTTTGTAATAATTAATAGTTAGCTACGTTCGTGTTAAAAAATAATTAAAGGTCTGAACTTTAATTAAGAAACTTACACAAATCTCTCCTAAACTTACAATTTACATTATATAAACTTCTTTTTTATTTTCAAGATTCCATTTTTCTACAGTCAACCTCTGATAAGTCGATTGCTAATTAACTAAATTTTACCTTTTTTGCCAAGATATCCTACCTTATTATGAGTAATCACGTTTTCTCAACATTTTGATTTTCAATTCGGTATATATTTTTATTTTATTATTTTTTAATTTAATATTTTATAAAAAATTTAGTTAAATATTACTATAATTAATTATTAAAAATATTTTTTTTCTAAAGAGAGTAAGCAATAAAAAAAATATTATGGGGGAATATTAATAATTTTAATTTTTAACATAAATTTCAATTAATAAAAAAATCTGGAATCATTTGAACAGTGTTAAAAATTAGAATAAAATGGATTTTGATTTTTAAGCACACTCACTCAATAAGTTTCTTAATTATAGTCATGGGATTTAATCAATATTTTAAAATTATCTAATTACATTTTTCTCCAAAAATTTAAAACATTCCTTTTGATCAAAGCACTCATCGTTTCATATGTTGTCTTCTCAAAAAATTTGAGATTTAGTACATACTTTTTAAATATTATATAACAAAATTTCTTACAACCACTTGATTAAATTAAACGATTATTATCGTGTCACATGAAATACTCAATATTTTCCAAAAATTATCTAATTACATTTTTCTCCAAAAATTCAAAACAATCCTCATGATCAAAATACTCCTTTTATAAGTTGTCCTCTTTAAAAATTTTAGATTCAGTGCTTTTTGAGTATTGTATAACAAAATCTCTTACAACCACTCGATTAAATCAAACGGTTGTTATTATGCCACATGAAATGCTCATTGTTCTCCAAAAATTATCTAATTACATTTTTCTCCAAAAATTCAAAATCTCATGATCAAAGCACTCTTTTCATATGTTGTTCTCTCTAAAAATTTGAGATTTAATATTTTTTGAGTATTATATAACAAAATCTCTTATAATTACTCAATTAAATTGAACAGTTGTTATCATATCACGTGAAACACTGATTGAATGAGTGATCCAAATATGAATAAAATATACATTTTAAAAAATAGATAAAAGGTCTCTAAAATATTAGAAAAATTTAAGGGAGTCTAATGTATTTTACTCTTAGAAGCCTTTATTTAATGTGAAATTTTTTCCCTTTTTTTTTTTTTTTACCTTTGGGATGACAGAATTGGTTACCAAGGAGAGCAATGAGTGCTTGGCGAATAGCAGGAATAGTACACGCCTTAGAAGAATGGAATGTTCACGAGTGTGGCTCTACCATTTTCAATATCAATCAAATATGGCGTGCAAGCATTCGTCATGGTTTCCAACCTTTGGACATTCCCTTTTGATCAAATCATGTTAATTTAAATATGCATGAATAAATTTGTCTGTCTGTTTTTCTCTATTTAATTGATCTCTATTTCTGGTTTAGATTTTTTGTTATAGGTTGATATCATGTGAATGTGTAGGGGCCAAAACTTCCTCTGTCTTGTTTGAATAAAACCACTTGGCTATAGTATCTATCTGCCCCCCCTCTCTCTCTCTCTCTATATATATATATATATATCATTGTTGGTCCTCTTTAATTTGCTTCCTAATTTTAAGGATGTGAACCTCATGTTTAATTACATTTTTCATATTAATTATTCTTTTTTCTGAATTTATAGATATCTAGATGTATTAAAATTATAAGTTGCTTCGGCCAGATTGTCATGAAGTTTGCAAATTTATTATTTTACACATATATGGACCTACTGTAGATGCATGTAACTTGATTCAATATCTTTAACATTTTGAAAAATCAAGAGATTAAGAGTTCAAACCCCCATAGACCCTTTCTTGAATTAACCAACCATTAACTACTTATCGGCATTAGAACTTTGGCAGTTGGTGATGAAGGTTTGGCCTTCGACTCAATAGTGGTATGTCCTCCAGCAATGGTGGGGATTTTTGTTTTTTTATATAGACTAAGGATATTTTAGTAATTGGACCAAAAAATATAATTGAATTTGAGGCCCTTGGATATGTATAAAAGTTTCAAAATTTATTGCACCTTGCAAATGATTAATCTCCTTGGAAGGGCCCTAATTGATATTCTCCCTTTTTTTTTTTGCTACACAATATTCTCCCTTTTAATTTATTTTGAAAAACAAGTCTAAAACCTATATTACAAAACAGAATTTAAAATACAAGAAAAGGGGGAGAGAGCTTAATAATTACTACCTTAAGTTCAAAATATAAGTAATTTTTAAGAAAAATTTACATATCAATAAAGTCTTCATTCTCATACAAATATATATTATTTTTCTTTTTGATCCCTGATTTCAATTATCAATGTATTTTATGATAAGTAGAGAATATATTTACACAATAATCTAGGTTAATAAATACAAAAGGTAAAATGGGGAGGAAAATTTTCACATGTACGATGTTGCTTATATTTTAAACCAATATTAACTGAGAAAAAATATTTATATTTTGAATCCTGGGGAGTATTTTGGATTTAATTATTTTTAAAACTGTTATTTTTTTTATTTTAAAAACAAAAAATGAGAACATCTTGAAGCTATTTTTGTTTGATTTTTCTTGTTTTCAAAACACATTACACTTTCTTAAATTCCAAAGCATCCTACACTTTATTATTAAAAACTACTGCCACCTTAATTAATCACTATCATAACACCATCATTAACCACCAGCGATTATCACTATTGGCCAATTTTTTAATCATAAAACTGTTTTTAAATTAACACATTAAGAAAAATAATTCCAAAAACTATATTACAAAATAACTTTTTATTAGAATTTGGAGAAGGAATGCATACATGTAGTGTAGTGGTTGAGTTCCACAGGTAGATATCTAAGCGAGGGCAGCGACAAATCTAGGAAATTTTGTTGTTGTGGGCAAAACATAAATAAATAAATATTAATATATTTTAAATATATATAAATATTTATTTAAATAATAAAAATAAATTCATTAAAATTAAATACATAAGAAACAATAAAAAACTATAAAATTATACTAACTTAAAAAATAAAATTATCTTAATATAAACAAAATTTGTGTTGAAAATAATAGAATAAGTAGTAAATATTAATATCATTTGCTAACACTCTTTTTTTATGAAAATAATCATACTCTTTTGAAATAAATATTTTCAATATAAACAATTAAAGAACCTGACATTATTATTATTTACAAAATAAAAATTAATATTTTGTTTGAGAAGTTGAAAAATATTTTATTTGGTTAAAATATATAAAATTTTTCTAAATTTTGAGATAGGAGAACTCACCTTTAAAAATTTAGAAATTAACTACCATAAATTTTTATTTTTTAATCACAAACTCCCTACTAATATTTTTAACTATTTTACTAATAAAAGTTGTCATTTATATTAAGAAAAGATATATAGCACCTTATGTGACATCCTCTATAAGCTAATAATAACTTTATAAAAGTTTTATCTATATTTTTCTATTATTATGGGTGCATACTTGTCTCATTTCAAAGGAAGGATAAATTTTTATTGACATGATTCTTTCTTGAGTTGTATTAAAAATAATTAAATATTTTTTCAATGTTAGGTGCCATATTTATATCTTGTTAATTTGATGTGTCAAATTCTGTTAATAAGATAATAAAGTTATTAATAGTATGGGGCTTTGAAAAAAAATCAAAGAGGTTAATTTTAAAAGTTTAAAGAAGGAAAGAGTTATATATAACTATATTAAAATTCAAAAAATTTTATAGATTTTACCCTAATTTTATATATTTATATAAATAATATGAACAAGACAATTTCTTATATGAATCAATCTACCACCTAAAAGTTAACAATACAAATAACATTAATTTCATTGATTAAATGACTAAGAAAATGTTTACGAGTAAAGATTGAATTAAAAAAAAAAACTTAAACGATGCTTGAGCAATACTTTAGGGGTAGGAGTGGTCATTTTTGAAAGGGACAAGTGATAATTTCCCCACCCTATAATTAAGAGGTACTAATAATGTTAGCAGGGGCAATTGCCCCCAATTCCCTTCAATGTAAATCCATCCTTGTGCAGGGAACAAAGCCACAAGATCGGATTTAGATTGTAATGCTCACATCAAATTCACTCTTTCTAGAAGAAAGTAGAGAGGGAGAATCATTGAGAGTTTTCCATCTATAGCAGTCTCATATATTGGAGTAAAGAACGCATGCAGTTTCAAAACTAAAACTTGTTATCACCAATTCTCAAATTGAAAAATAAAAAAATATTACAATTTAAGCCCTTGTTATTATTGCGCACAAGGGCCCAAATCTCTCCAATATTATTATAAAGCCCCTACTCTTATTAGGCCATATATATTGGCTTTGATCTACTAAAGGTGGATAACCTAATACTTTTAAAAAACAAAAATGGAGATATATATCTCTCTCTTTCTCACACACACTAAATGATAGGGCATGGCAGCAAGCTCATCATCAGGATAATAGTGCACATGTAATTGATTTCTCATGGTAGCTAACCCTTTCTCTAATTAGCTAGCAACACGAGTATGATTATAAGTTGAAAAATAAATACCAAACTACTGCCATAGATCAAGGTTTAAGTTAACATCAAACAATTAATTATTTTGGTTAGGGGTTTACCTTCTAGCTCTTGTGTATGCAATAATTTAATTGGGACAGGTCTACTATTTGTTCTTAGTATTTTGGGAGATATAATATCTACAATCGACAGAGTGCCTATACTCTCCTTATGCTTAAAAAAAAAAAAGTTTTATATTTCTTGGGCTCGCCTCATATGCACTTATGTAGATTTTACATTGTTTTATGCAGCTACCTAAAACTAAGTACCCACGCTCACAGCCTAGAAAGAGAACAATCCCAATATTGAAAAAGACATCTCTAGATATGCTTTTGAACATTTGAAATTAAGCTCTTAAGAATACAAACATATTTTTCTTTGAGCACAATTAATGTATCTTTTCTCCATGTATCGCATATTGAACATTTGAACTTCAACTCTTTATCTGTGTTTTTGATATTAGGAGTTTTGAAAAGGCTTCTCTCCTTGATTTTGCAAATCAGCTTACTTTTGATCACTTTCCTTTAGCAGTTTCCAGCAATTATATTACAATAATTTTTTTGAGTAATATTGCAGAGAGATTTATAGTTCATAGTTATATATCATTAGGGCTAGGACATGTCGAATATGCTTTGTATCATGAGTTTATGATCCTCTTGAATTTCTTAAGTCAAATGCATCGTATTCCAAATTGAGGAAATAGAGATTTTTCTTTAAAACAGCTTAAAGATTTCCATACCAAAATACTTATATATTCCTCAATAAAATAATGAATATGACAGAAAACCAAACACGTTAAAAATTTATCTGAGACAGGGACTTTCCATTATATTACCCATTAACGTTCACTTGATTATTATTGGTTGCCAATTTAAGAAGAACAATAACTAAAATTTATTTTCTTTATTTCGTAAAATCCAAATATAATTTATTATAAAATAAAATTATATTACTTATAGGAAACTTCAATCACTCTTGATTCAGCTTGCAATTGTTTCTAGTCCCAAAAAAAAATATATATATATAAAAGATTACTCCTCCCGTTCAAAAATATAAGATATTTTTAACCGAATCTCACTCCCAATAAAGTCGTTACTTAATTTCAAACTAATCTTATCTTTCTATATTTACTCCTATTAAATATTCTACAACAAATATGAAGTCATTATCAATAGAAGAACTTAAAAAAAAAAGACAATGATTACACCTCGAAAGATTAAAATGATTTATATTTTTAAACATCTAACTTCTTAAAAAATATCTTATATTTTTAAATGAAAGGAGTATGACATTAACCATTTTAATTATTAAATATTTTTATTACAAATATAGCAATAGGAAATTTAAAACAATTATTCTCTCTATTAAAAATATAAGATATTTTTAATTAAATTATACTTCCCAATAAGTTAGTTGATTATCTTTAAATTAATATCATCTTTTTATGTCTATCTTTATTTAATAAGGTGTTTCACTTAATTAAAGATGAAAGTTTAGGTGGTTTATTTGTTAAGGGCATTTTTTGAAAAAAAAACTTTATTACTCATACATTAAAAAAATTTATTAATTATACATTAAAAAAACTAAAAATGTCTGATTGTTATTGATTATTTTTTATTTCCATTAAATCATTTAATATCTATTCTTATGCAAAATTTTTTTGAATATATATATATATATATATATTATGCTTGTTTTGTATGCCAACACGTATGCCTTTTCCTTGGCGAGAAAATTATATTGGAGGACCCAAAAGGGATGATAATTATTTTAAAAAATTTTGAAAAAGAATTCAATTATAGGAGCATAAAAGTCATAATAATTGTATGTAATGTTTGAATATCCATTGGATAAAATTAATTATTATAATTGATTTTGAATATAATTAATTATGTTATATGGTGTAATTTATTTATAAAATTGATTGATAAGAATGGTTTTAAGAATAATTGAAAATCAAGTAAAACTATGATTTTTTGAAAATATATCCAAATGTGCATATTTGGATATTTTTTTAAAAATATGATTTTGAATTCATAATTAATTTGATATATATTAAAATAGCAAAATCTATACTATTTATTTGTAATTTTTTTTAATTGATATGCACCCCCTCCGAATATATGTGGCTTTGCCACGGTATATGCACCCCCTCCAAATATATGTGGCTTTGCCACGGTACACCATGCATCCTCATTTAAGGATTTTTATTTTTGAAAAAATACAATTGGTGATCCCCAAACTTTAGCATGTTTTGGCACTAATCCTTATATTCTTTTTATGTTGGCCATAGCTTCTTAAGTTTTATTTATTTGCACCGTTAGTCTTTTTATTTTTAAATTTGACCATAAAGACTTAACGCGGTGGCTAACATGCAGTTAAACTCTATTACTTCTCAACTTGTTATATTATGATGAACGAGTTGTATAAAAAAAAAAAAAGAGTAAAAAGCAAAAAGAAACCAAGTAGGGAAAAAAGGCAGAAGTATTAGTAACCATTTTATAACTCATACAATATCTAACTCATCATAATTTTACCAACTTAGTAATAGTAACAGAGTTATGTATATAGTAGCATATATTTAACTCTGTCAATGATGATATAAGGACTAACATTATAGGCAGATAAAATGTAATGGACTATAAGAGCAATAAAAAATGTATAGGGATTGATATCAAAACATATTAAAAATATAGAGGTCAACAATTATATTTTTCTTTCATCTCTCAACCTATTATTCCATTGGAGATGAGATTCAAATCTATGGCCAAATTTTGATATCGTATGTCAAACCTAATTTATTCATTGCCTTATTATCAGATCCAAAACGCTGAAGTTGTTAGCACGTACTAGCTCCTACCTTTTTCCTCTTTATTGTTGATAAATCATCTAGCATTGTATACCACCAATTATTTCAACAAGGTGAAACTCTTCCAAAATAGTTTTTTTTTTCATGCAATATAAACTCGAAATTGGAACCATTTTTTTTTTTGGTAAAAGAAATTGGGACCCTTTTAAACCTTCTCCATTCATATATTTAAATCATATCCATTCATGTTCTAGTTGCAACTAGTATAAAAGTTTACTTATCACACCAGTTCAAAAACGGGTGTACGCTGCCTATTTTCTACATCAATTATAGAATAAGTGTAAAAAGATTGTAGTAGTGTATGTATATTCATATTTTTTGTTTTTTAAATCCACTCTCTAAAAAAATAATGGAGTTAAAATTTGATTTGATTTAATCTTGATTTGGAATGCATATGATTTGTAGAGATGACAATATTTTACTGATCGGACATATAATATACACAACATGCATAATACCTCAATATTTCTCATCACTTACCCTTATGGAGAACAGATGGTGTGATTTTCACAGCTTTATAGCATGCTGGTTCTGTCGAGTTCTTTATTATTGGCTTCACAAAGCTCTTCACCATCACTTCCTCTATTCTCACCATCATTCTTCCACTATCACCCAGCCTATTACTAGTGTGATACTCTTCATTCATTTATGATTTTCTTTTCTTCCCCTCATTTGTTTTGTTGTTAGGGAAAACTTAGAGTTAGGAATTTGCACCAGCTTGTGTTTTTCCATATTTTTGTAGGGGGTTGGGCTTGACAATTTGCCGGAAAAATGAGTAAGAGGGTTTTTTAGCTCATACCTAAAAGCCTTGTGAAAAAAGGCTGAGTTCAGTCTAGCTCAAAGATTTTTTTTTTAAAAAAAACCCTTACTTTCTTTTTTTATCATCTAAAAATTTTTTTACTCAATTTTAACCTCAAAGAATCAAACAACAACTAATAACATATTGAATTATCATAAAACTAGTCAAACAGTCAAATATTTTATTTATAAATGGTGGTGTTGGTAGTGGTGATAACCTTTCATTTTTGTTTCTACTTTAAATGTAAAATTGTACCCAAAATTTAATTTTTTGAATATTTCATAATTAAATTGAATTTTGTAAAAACAAAATATAAAAAATACATGCCTTGAGCCTTAATAAATTGGGCTGGGTTTTGACAAAATGATAGATTTAAGAGAAACGGGATTTTTAGGCTCAAATTTCTAATGAGCTAAGCCTATAAAGGAAAGGCCAACCCATTTTCTAGCTCTAGACGTTTGTACTTGATTACATTGATGAGCTCATCAAGTAGCCTCTTGTATATATCCTTACACATGCATTGGTTCCAGGATCTAATTATCATTGATCATCATCACAACTTTCTTTCTTTCTTTTTGATTGGGGGAATGACGCTTGCGGTTTCAAAAGACCATAGAAATTTTTATTTAGACAAACAGAGTCACTTGAATTCAGTTTCTAGTTGACAACAAATAGACAAAATAGAATGGAAGAGAAAAAGAAATTTTGTCCTTCTAGATTCAAAGTTAATGAGTGTTTTCACTACAGCCTCCTTCTTGCATATAACTTCCACACACACCCTCCTTGTGAAAACGTCTCTCCTCCAATAATTTAAAAATAAATAGGTTTTTTATTGTCGGCAGAGCCTATTATTTTTACTCGGCAAAAAAAAAAAAATAAAGAGAAATATTATACGCAAGGACCCGAGTATTATGAATATACAGATAAACCCCCATTCCACAAAGGAAGCTTAGGTTTGGGATTGATCCACTAAAGATGGATAAGGCCAACAGATTAATTTAGAGATAAGTCAAATCTCAAAAAAAATATTGTTGAAAGACAATATCTAAATAGTTGGATACATACAAATATATAGATGTCTCATGTGCAAATGGGATGTTTAAATTTTATAAATCACTCCCAATTATTTGCAATCGAGACTCTTTTATTCACAATTATATAAATCAATATTTGCAATTTATCTTTCAATAAATATTACTTATGATGACCTAAGCCAAGCCATGATTAAATTAATTTCTTTGGGATATAAGTATCATTTTCCCTTTTTTGTATTTATCATTTTGTATATTGATATTATTACTGTTTTTATTTTACAGCTGTGGCTCACCCATTTGCTGAGGTCTTAGCATGTATTACTCTATTCGCAATACCACAATTTGTAACGTTGTTCACAAAGACTGCTTCCGTTGCTTCTGTTTATGGTTAGTTGTTTTATATCGATTTCATGAACAACTTGGGTCACTGCAACTTTGAATTCTTCCCAAAGAAGCTCTTCACTCCATCGTAAGTCTCCTCATTTACTTATACTTTCATTATTAGAATATATGTTTAAGTTCCACATCTAGTAATTAGAAGATAAATCATTGTATATGAGTTCCAGGCAAATCTGCTTTTCCAATTAACTTAATTTATTTGTTATATGTAACCAAAAGGCAAGCCTTAATCAGACTACATAAAGTTTTCGACATCCTCCACATTTTCCCCAATTTGAAGGATTGAATGGAAGAACTGTGATCTTTTGGGAAAATTACAACAAATATTCAACATTTTTTCTCGAGGAGAAGTTAAACATAATTTTAAACCACAAATTAAGATAATATTCTGTGTTTAAATTAAAATCCCCATCAAAAGTATGGAGATTTTTTTCCCTTCTTCATATTGCCTTTGATATCTTGGGCTTGCCTGACTCGAGCTAAAGAGACTTAATGGGACCTAGACTAGTTCAAATTGAGTACTTGTGAGACTCTTTCAAGTAATTTTAAGGAAAATCCTTCCAGAGCATACAAGGCAATTGGAGCCAGATCAACTTCAAAAAGGTGTTAAGATAAGCCCAACTTTCGAATGGATGTTCCAGACTTATGCCTATATACATGTGCAACACACAAGTTTAACAAAATTCAAGAAAAATGCATGTCAATTTTGAAAATAAAAAAGAAAGCACATGTAATTTAGAGAAACTGAGGAAAGTTGGTATACTCCTCCAAAATGTAAACTGCTTTTTAATTTCCAGCTAATTTGAATCCAAAATATAAAAAATTTGGTACTTCTTCATCCCAAATTATAACACAGTTTTGGTAGAAATTCAGTGTTTTAAAATATAAGAGACTTTAAAAAAATAAGGTTTATTACAAGATTCCACATGAAAAAATTAATTACTACAAGGTTTAGTGACAACTGAACTAAGGAGATTGATAATAGTTATTAATCTCCTTAGGTTAGTTGTCACTGGACCTTATAGTAATTGATTTTCTTGTGTGAGATTTCAATGTAATTCTCCCTTAAGTGTTCGAGCAAATTTTTTGTTATTGAATCACATAATAACAAGGGAGAATCTCAATGAGGGTCCTCAAAATTAAATTAATAGCATGTAGGATCCAAAATATTCTGAAACTCTTCTATAAACCCAAAGGCTATAATAGCAATTAATTTTTTTTGTTTCAATTACAAAAATACTCTTGATTTTTCTAAACAAAAGAAAAAACCTATTGTCACCAGCGGACAAACCACATCCACACTGAAGGCCGAGCCTTCGGCACTGAACAGTGGGTCAATTCAATAAAGGGGCTAAGGGGTGATTTGATCCCTTGATCACTTGGGTGTCAAAAAAAAAAAGTTGCCACTGAACTATTTGATAGCTCTAATTATATATAGCAAAAAATAATATATATTATAACTTATTTTTAAGCGTTTATATGATTTATTATTCATCATAAACATGTTGTTGTTCATATTCGAATAATAACTTGTACATATACGAACATGATTTCTTCATATATATCCGGCGGCGGTGGGTTTTTCTTTCTTTTTTTTTTTTATAAAAATGAAGGGTATTTTTGTAATTGGACCAAAAAATTACTTGCCATTGAGGCTCTTGGGCATGCATAAGAGTTTCAAAATATTTTGAACGTTGCATGCTATTAATTTGATTTTGAGAGCCCTTATTAAAGATTTTCCCTGTTAATAATTATTATTGGTACTTTGGATAATGCTTGTATATAGTTAAAAACAATATTATTGATTATAAGTTGAAGTTGACCCTCATGTTTTTTTGTTTGATGATCATAATAGAAATGAACAAAGTACATGATATTGTCCCCATGGGTTGATGATAGCATTCATTCTGTGGAGGGGTACTTTCTTTACTATCTTATATTTCCAAAATTTTATTGGCGAGGATTCTGCACAACTCGATTTGGATTTTTGTTTCTTGCCATAGAACTGCTCGAGGCAAAAACAGGATCCTTCATCGAGACTTTGTATTCCCACAAATTAACCGAGAAAACAACTGGTTCTTAATTAATTTCTTTTAAATACTCTCAATAATTTTCCAATTCTTTTTACTATTTCATGCTTAGTAACAAGTAGATATTCCTTCCATTCAAAAATATAATGCATTTAGTTGAATTACACCATCCAATAAGTTAGTTGACTATATTTAAACTAATATTACTTTTTTCAGTCCCTATTATAAAACATCTCCAACTATCTCACCAAAATCAAAGAGAGGTAGTTAAGTTATTAACTTAATATAAAAATAGAATAAACTTTTAATTTTACCCCTTTTTAAATGAAGAATTTTCAAATTTGCATTACAAACTTTGCCATGGTTAATGAGTTTAAATAGGGATAATATTAGAACATGTAATTAATACTCCCATTAAGTGTTTAATATTAAGGATCAATAAATTCTTCTAGAAGATGCTATATAATAAGGATTGGAGTGGGTATATTTTTATGTTTACCCTTATTTAATAGGGTGTCTCACTTAAAAGTGAATGATTTAATTATTTATTTAATAAGGATATTTTTTTTAAAACAATCAATTATACATTAAAAAACTAAAAATAATACCTTTTTTGTATCTAATCTTAAAAAATATGTCTTATATTTTTTTCATTAAAAAATGTAAGGCATTTTTTAAGGAGTTGGGTATTAAAAAATGTAAGGCATTTTTAGTCTTTCAAGGTATAATCATTGAATTTTTTTTCAAAAGCACCCCTGTTGATAATAGCTTTATATTCATTGTAGGATATTTAATAAGGGTAAATATGAAAATATAGGGTTAGTTTGAAAGCAGGTAAGTACTTCACTGGGGGTGAAATTTGATTAAAAATGCCTACATTTTTAAATGGAGGGAGTATCTTTTTAACAAAGAGGGTATTAATAGAGACATTTTGATGCAAAGAAGTTTGTTGCAGGAGAGGTAACTTTAACATATCTTATGTAAGCATGATTTTTAAAAATAGAAAAAAGAGGGTAATATGAAAAAAATCATTTGAACATATCTCAAAAAATAAAAAATTGATTCATCCTATATGTTTGGCCTATTTTTTACCATCATGGAATCATAGCTGCTACACCTTCCTTCCCATTTTATAAGATATTTTTTACGTGATTTGTTGTCCTAAGTTATAAGATGTTTTGAAAAAAAAAAACATTCATTAATGATGGTTATTTCAATATTATCTTTTATTATTTTACTTCCTAAATAAGTTACAATCCCCCCTCTTATTAATAAAAGATATTTTTGGAAGTTTATAGGAAAATTAAGATTGTGAATTATATGTCACGCTCCAAAAATTAAACATGACTGATATAGGATATATATGCAAATATAGATCTCTCAAGCCGTGAACAAGGAAGTCTCTAATTTAATATCTTAATGCATTTGAAATATGATTAGAAATCACTACAACACTTTCATATATATATATATATATATATATAAATCTCAAATTTTTTATAGAAATTTCGACAAAATCTCCCCAATTAATAAGACTTTCTGAAATCTCTATAATAGCCATTTACAAAACCAAATCAGTAATAGGGAGCTCTGATCTTCCATAATAGACAGATGATATAAATCACAAATCAAGATCCTATCTATAGTTAATGTGAAGCACGTGAATTAGACTATAAAAAATAATACATAAGCTCACATTTATATTAAGTTGAGAATTGTCCAAAAAAATTCTTCTAGTTCAGGTCAGCGATAAATCCCCTAAATGATCAATAGGAGATATAAATCTAGATATTACTTGAGGCTAGAATATTATCCAGATGAATAAAGTTCCCATTTAAAATTAAAGGAAATAAAGAAAATATCCATTTGAAAAATTAGAAATTCATACCTTATAGGCCACATGATTCTATGTAAATATATGGATCATATATATGTAAGAATCCAATTAATGATGACATAACATTAGAATTTCACTTTCATACTATAATGTATGTTATAAAAAATTAAGAAATATATAAGTCTTTTCAAAATCTAAATGTGAAAAATACAACTCATTCAACAAATATCATTTTGAATAAACAGAAACTTTTTAAAAATCAATTTTTTTGATAGGACTTATTAGAATGATTGCCAAGCATGGACATAAAGTCCATGAGAGTAACCAACTAACAAGCGTGGACACATAATACATAAGGGTAACTAATCGACAAATGTAGACATATAATCCATGAGGTTAACGCCACAAAATGATCAAGTGTGGTTAGAAGCCACAAAACAAGCATAGGCACAAAGCCCACAGATAACAAGTATGAGTACTAAGCTCACGAATAACAAATATGAGTACTATGCTCACGAATACTGTAACATCATCCCTGAAGTTACCAAACACACAGAACACCAGACACGAAGCATTGTTATGATAACCGGGATTAGACTAATCCCAAGAAAATGGTCATCATAACACACGGGTTAAAAGAAATATTTAAGGAAATTAGATCCTAAGAAAACCCCTTTTTATAATTATTTAAGCTTAAATTATGGTTTAAAAACAAATAAATTAGACAACGAAAGCATGGGAATTAATCACATGAAAATATTAAGCACGGCAGAAGGTTTTTTCAGCAACAGGGGCACAGTGCGCTACGGTGTAGTGTGTTGTTTGTCACAACGAACTACACAGAGGGAAATGTCCCTTTCTATGCCTCACGCTGTGGCATAATAGACAATGCACCACGTCGCACATCCCCTATCATGATATTGCACCATTTCACTATCTGACGTCTGATTTGAGTGATTCAAGTATCCACACGTAGCTCTTAGAGCCACCTAGCCATTAACACCAGTCTCATACTTAAACACTAAGTCAAATGAGATTTAGACACCTAAATCCAAAATGGTACATTTTCTTTCCAAACTACTACCAAGGTGTCCAAACTCCCAAATCAAGTGCCAATAATCATGAAACCACTTGAACTAACTCAAAAGGGCCATAAACAACCTGTACAAGTAGTTAAATCACTACAACAATAGTCCATACAATATTTGGCCACCAAAATCCCAATTTCAACATAAATTCCACAAGGGGTAATAACTTCTCATAAATAATCCAATAGCCAATCTAAAACATGAATCAAAATAAAACTAACACTTGCACTAGTGTCTTAACCTCTCACAACCAATACAACACAATTAACACATCCCAGGCCAAGATACCCATAATTAACAACAGTAATCACATAAGTGTGTACAAAATGACATATATATCCTAAGTTGGCATATGTGTACAACATTCATTACAAACTAAAATAGATGAAAGGGACTATACAATCATTAGCTAATCTCCTTGATGTCGATCGTTCCTTCCTTTGCCTTATCCCTATCAAAGCCTTCACCTATAAAATATAACTATAGGGTAAGTCAAGGACTTAGTAACCAAATAGTCTAATCAATTACTCATGTGTAAAAACAGTTTATGTATATGTGAAGTGGCATTACAAAACATGTATCAAGTCATATATATATACTTATGATTCTAGCATGATATGCATGATCAACATACCACTTTATATCCTCCTTATATTTTTCAATTGAATCTGTAGGCCAATAACTCAATAAGACTAAGTCTATATGATTAGACTGGCTCAAATTCATCATTAGTAGGAGGCAGCCTTAGCCAAGAGCATCTTTACCCACTATAGACCATAGATTCCCCCTGTCTGTGAATACTAAGGGTGTCAATGCCCAATCTACCTCACGTAGTATTGGGACTTCCAAATAATATAATACTGAGCATCGGCCGAGGCCTCCATGGTGCCAATATACTATATAGATTTTCAAATAATTTCCCAACAACATACTAAGGTGAACTCCCACCCTCTCATAATGATCATGCCAAACATGCTTAAAGATTCCAACACATAGTCATAACATATAAATTATCACAAATTCTCATTTCTGCTTCAACCATAAAATTTCGCAAGTAGCTATACATAAAATAACATTTAACTTTTCAAATATTAAAACATTAAGACAACTTTTCATTCTACTTCACATAACTTCAAAATCATAATTCCATATTATTACTATGCTAGTACCCAAACCAAAGCAATAACTTGGAAATCTAACACACTACCATTCAAACACACAAAAAAGGACATTAAACAATCCAATTGCCTCAACCCTTTTATTAGAAAAATAGTTATTATGGTCAACCAATAGCTCCACTCACGTCCACTAGCACCACAATGCTCGATCAAAGGCTAATATATAAGATTAAACCCTTAATTATCGATTCACACACTATTACCCCATTTATAACACAATTTTGGGTACCCATAATACTCAAAACCTTTATTTAGCCCCAATAATTCTTCCAACACACTCCATTAATCCTATATAACACTCAACCATATAAATAACACCATTGCATTACCCACATTGTTCTTAGTCCCCCAATTTCTACCTAAGGTTTGTCCAAACCCTTACTAAAAACTCCAAACCATTATATAATCCATAAATATAGATTTAGAGGCTTGATTTATCTCCCCAAGACCTTATCTAAGGGAATGAGTACAACCATTACCAAAGAATAATCAAATCAAAGCCCTGTAATACCCCAAACCTTAGAAAATTCGAATATAGAGAGAGGGAGAGGTGTAGGAAGCTTACCCAAAGCTAAATCTTGCTCCAAATGCATCTAAAGTGATCCTAAGCTTGAGCCCTAGCACCTATTGATCATATCCAGTCACCTCCTCGTGTTCTTTCTATCCTACTTCTTATTTTCTATCTGATTTTGTGAATTAAAAAATGTAGAAATTAGCACATGCACCACGGTGCATTGGCATGCCCGCCGTGGCACATGGCACAAAGAGATCCACACATGTTTTGAATCTCTCTTCATGCCACAGCTTACTCATACTCCGATCTAACCTTCTTTTAAGGCTATCCAATGATCCATTAGGTACATTAGTCTCCCAAAAACATCATTAACCAAAAATTTACTTAATTGACTAAATAACCTTATAAACATTGGAAATTTCTAAGGTTAAAATTCAAGATGTTACAAATACCAAGGTAGATAGGATTTAATCATGGCATGCCAAGGGCTAACAAAACTGTCGTTAGCAACCAACATTCTAAAATCAATCTCTTAATTTAAATCAAGCATGTATGGGTAAAAAAAAAAGGTTAAAGGATAAATTTGCTCTGGAACTTTTTCTCTAGGAGCATATGCTAACCTTATACCCTCTTGTTACCTCCGACACAAAATCGATATCTATCACATGACTACATCCTTTACAAACTAACCTAGCCTTTCACTTATGAGGAGCTACTAGGCCAAGGCAAACTCACTCACTTATGTAATCTAGTTTCCCCCAATATTAACAACCATAGGGTGTCGTACCCCTAATTTAGCCTCCTTATAAACCGGTAAAGACTAATTAGGTTCAAGTCCCTCGTATAACAAGTGAGACAGTCCTGAATCAACTATAAGACAAAGGCTACCTCTTGATTCTAACGATTAGTGCCAAGGCAAGTTCTTGATTCTAATGATCATAGCCAGTACCATATAAATTTTAACTAATCTACTCCTCTCCCTAGGTGAACTCCTGCGAATGATCATGCTATGTACATTTATCACATCATATGTATTTTAAATAATAAATTTATGGCAAACAATCTCACATACTTATTTTCAATCACTCCACACATTCAACATATCATACTTTTGCAACAACATGCCATAAGTAAATTTATAAATCATATGTAGGTGGCATAATTTTCCTTTTCAAAATCATTTCACAATTAAACATATTGCCTATATGCATCTTTGGTTTAAATCATCAAACACATTTTACAAACACAATTAACGTTTAACTATAAAAGTTAGGTTTCTCTCGATTACCTCAAACCTTTGAGAGGTCAAAGGTTTACCCCTCATTATACTAACTTTCAAAGCTTTAACATGCTTGAATGGTGCTAAATGATTCACACTACAATCATAAGCAAGAATATCATTACAATTTCACTCTTAGGGAAATATTAATATTGATTTCACCTTTCCTCTATTCTATAAATGCCATAAATCTCTACCTATTCATATCTAAAAGGCTCTGAAGGTTTCATTAATGTACATTATCATTAATAACACTTTAATCCATTATTAATGCATATAAACCTCTCCCAACTACCACACTTTTGTCAATTTTTGGATATTAAATGCTCCTATAGACTAACCACTTCCAAAATCATCAACATGGTGTTCTAATATCTTAAACAACTCTCATTATACTCATTTTAACTAATGGAATTGGACCCATAATCCTATGGATCAAAAATCCATCTTTCAACTTAAACCCTACCATAAATCATCATAAATGAGGGAGAGAAAGGAAGAATAAGGCATAATAAACTTATCTTGGGTGTTTGAGAGCTTTAATCTAGCCTCAATGTGATCCCACAATGTGCCCTAGTAAAGTAAAAGTAGCTCTTCAATTTCCTTCCTTTCCTCTCTTCTGTTTCCTCATGCAGATACGAACCAGGTATATCTGATTTTTGGTCATGCACCATGGCGCACATTGCTCTCGGCCGTAGCGCATAGCATAGAAGAGCCCATTACTTTCAAATTTATCTCTATGCACCGTGGCAGACTGACCACATACCGTGGCATGTGGCATAGAGAGCATATATTCACATTTTCTTCCTCTTTCCTTGCCCGGGTGGCCCGCTATCAATCTGGACCCATTTCTAGGGCTAAAATCATAACAATTACGCCAAGTTAAGCCCCTTTAGGCACACACCTCATTAACTCACTAATCACCCCCATTAGGTTAATAAACCAAGATTAAATTTTTCTGGATGTTACAACTCTCCCCTCCCGTTAAGAATTTTGTCCTAAAATTTGGCAAATCAAGTAAATCTTACCTTATTGGAAAAGATAGGGTTACTGTTGTCTCATTTTATCCTTCATTTCCTAAGTGGCATCTCCGAGAGTTATTCCCTTCCATATTACCTTAACCAGGCGAATAGTTTGGTAAGTCAAATTCTCTTATAGCTCCACGTTTTCTGGTTTAGTAACGTGAGATGGATCGAGTTGATACTTCTTGAGTTGTGAGATATGAAACATGTCATATACACCTAATAAATGTAGAGGTAATGCAATCTAATTTGCCAAAGATCTAATTCTCTCTAGAATCTCAAACAGACTAATATATCTGGGAGTCAACTTCTTGGCTCAAATAGACCTTCTAATACCAATCACAGGTGATACCTTCAAAAATACGTGGTCTCTGACTATAAACTCTAGCGGTCTCCTTCTTTTATCCACATAATTCTTTTGCTAACTCTGGGCATTCAATAACTTTTGTTGAATTACCTCTATCTTCTCTATGGTTTGTCCACCAAATTCAAACCCAAAATACTCCTCTCACTTAACTCAGTCCAGTAAAGAGGTAACTTACATGAAAGCTATTGTTATAGGCAAACTTTGCAAGTGGTAAGTGTTTATCCTAACTTCCACTAAACTCAATAGCACATACCCGCAACATATCCTCAAGAGTTTGAATTGTCTTCTTAGTTTGACCACCGATCTGAGGCTGATAGGCCATACTAAACTTCAACTTAGTACTTATAGCTTGGTGCAAAGCTCTCCAGAAATTCGATGTGAACCTTAAATCGTGATTTGACACAATTTCTTTTGGTACCCCATGCAATCTCACAATCTCTTGAATATAGACCTCTGCAAACTTCTCTAGAGTATAATCAGCTCTAACAACTAGGAAATGAGCTGACTTAGTCAGTCTGTCCATGATCACCCATATAGCATCATGACTTGCCTGAGTATGTGACAATCCCATTATGAAGTCTATAAACACACTGTCCCATTTCCATATTAGGATTTCTAAAGGTTGTAGCAACCCAGATGGCTTTTGATGTTCTATCTTGACTTTCTGACATGTCTAACACCTAGAAGCGAACTCAATCACATCTCGCTTCATTCCGTGCCACCACCACTGCTCTTAATATCTTAGTACATTTTAGTGGCACCAGGGTGGATTGTTAGCTTACTCCTGTGAGCTTCTAATAAAATGATCTCTTTAATCTCCTTATCATCAAGAACACACATACGGTCATGATATAACATGAAACCATCATCATTGAAGCCAAAAGCCATTATTCAGCTTTCCTTAATGTCTTCTCAAGTTTTTAACAAGTACTCATCTTCCAACTGTGCTTTTCTTAGCTCTCTCCAGAACTCACATGTAATTATCATGACATTCAAGTTGTATGACATGAAGTCAGGAACATTCTTGTGCTCATTAGAGAAATCCTCTAGCATCTTTTGCTCTTGCATAATCAAGAATGTTATACGTAGCGTCTTTTAGCTCAACGTGTCAACAACTACGTTAGCCTTACCAGGATGGTACTTCAACTCGAAATTGTGGTCCTTCAAGAACTCCATCCATCTCTATTATCTCATATTCAATTCTTTGTGATCAACCAGGTACTTAAGACTCTTGTGGTCACTGTATACCTCAAACTGTGCAGCATACAGGTAATGTCTCCATTCTTTAAGCATAAGCAAAACTGCTGTAAGTTCAAGATCACGGGTAAGACAATTCTCCTCGTGTGGCCTTAACTATCTCAAAGCATATGCCACAACTTTGTCATCTTGCATTAGGATGCATCCAAGACCCTTAAGTAAAGCATTTGCATACACCACAGATGGCCATTTCGAATCTGGAACAGTCAACAGAAGTGTAACCATCAATCTCTACTTTAACTCTTGGAAAACCTCTTCATACTTGTCAGTCCATATGAAATGCTGATCTTTCTTAGTCAGTTTGGTCAAAGAAAAATAATCTGGGAAAATCCCTGAATAAATCTTCTATAATATCCTACTAGACCCAAGAAACTTTAAATCTCTGTTATAGAAGTTGGTCTTTCCTATTCTAATACTGTATCTACCTTATGAAGATCAACTACGATACCACTAGCTGACACCACATGACTAAGAAACTTCACCTCACGCAACCAGAATTTACATTTGCTCAACTTTGCATTAAGCTTCTTCTCTTTCAGGATTTACAACACAATCCTCAAGTGCTTAGCATGTTCTTCCTTATCCATCGAACATATCATAATATCATCTATGAAGACCACTACAAACTTGTCCAAGTATGGCCTAAAAATTCAATTCATGTAGTCCATAAAGATTACGGGTGCATTCGTCAGTTTAAAGGGCATAACCAAGAACTCATAGTGTCCGTATCTTATTCTAAAAGCAGTCTTCGACACATCATCCATTTTCACTCTCAACTGGTGATAGCCAGATCTTAAGTCAATCTTAGATAATACTGCTGCTCTAGGCAACTGATCCAACAAGTCATCGATTCAGGGTAGTAGATACTTATTCTTAATTATCACCTTGTTTAGCTGTCAGTAATCTATATACAATCTCATTCTACCATCTTTCTTCCTTACAAACAGAACAAGCAAACCCCAAGGTGAAACACTAGGTCTAATCAACAATTGAGAAGTCAATCTCTCTCTCTAGTGGCAATCTTGACATTTTGTTTGCAAATACCTCAGGAAACTCATTGATAACTCCAATCTTATTTAATACACCATCATACACTCCGTGTATTAAGCAAAAAACCATAAAGGCTTGACATCCTTCTTTCACTAATTTCTCTACTTGTACCACTGATAGGAATTTAGGAGTCTCTAGAGTAGTCATAAGTACAAGCTGTGTCATTTCATCATTTGTTGTAGTTGCCACGTACACTAGTAATGAAACTGTCTTTCTATTACAATCTAAAGTTGCTCCATTAGCAGACAACTAATCCATGCCAATTATCACATCAATTCCTATCATGAGCAAACAAATCAAGTCAACAATTATGACTATTTTACTAAATTTCAACTTTACTTTCAAATAAGCCCGACTGGTTTTCATTAAAGTACCAGCTAGTGTAGACACATTCATCATGAAAGGCATTTCAACAATATGCAAACCCACTCTTTTTGCACACTCATTAGAAACAAATGAGTGAGTGGTACTAGAATCAGACAAAGTAGAAATTTATTGATTGCTTAAAGAAATCATATCTCAGATAAGCTTCGGAGAAGCTTCAACCTCTTCTCTCGTTATAGCAAACACATGACCAAGAATAGCTAATATTTAATCAGTGTTAGGAGCATTCTTTGGGCAATACCAAGCGATATGCCCAACCTTGTGGTACTTAAAATATGTCCAGTACTCCCCAATATGGTGTCTCCCATACTTGTTGCACTGTGGGGTTCCAATTGGTCCAGCTACCATAGGAGCACAATCCTGTCTTGGGACTTGACTCCACCCACCCATACTCTTGGGGGCATTACTCCTCAGCTGGAAACCTCCAGAATGTGAAACCCTTTAGAAGCTCCTCTTCTTACTACCATTACTACCTAGTTCAAATGGTCTAGAGCTATACACAGCTCTCTTCCTAACACCTCCAATAGGACCTATATATGTAGAGAAATGGCCCCTACTATCTCTCCTCTAGCTGTCCTTAGCCTCATGGCCATATCTGGCCACTGATCTCAACTTACTGCGCATATCACTATAGGAGATGATATTGAAGGGTACTAACTGCTGTCTATAATTAGGTCATATCTTCTTAAGTAACTGCTCGACCTTTTAATACTCATCATCATGGTTCCTTAAGTGTGTCGAGTATTTGGACAACTCATTGAACTTAGTAATGAATTCATCTTCATTTATATTCCTTTGCTACAGTCGGTGGAACTTAGCCTCTTTCTCAGCTCTAAATGAGGCAGGAAAGTAGTAGGAGAAAAACCTCCTCTTGAACTCACTCCATGTCAACTAAGACCCATTTATTAGTATCATGCTTTCCCACCACTGCTTGGTAGCATCCTCAAGTAGGAATGTAGCAAGCAATACTCTCTACTCAAATATGTAGGTCAAAATGAAAAAGATCATCTCCAACCGATCTATCCAGTTCTTAGCCACTCTATTCTCTATTGAGCCCTCAAATGATGGAGGATTCAACCTTGTAAACTTCTTTAAAGCTAAGTCAATAAAGCTTTGTTGCTTTTTTCCTCTAGGCCTCACTAGTTCTGGCCTTTTCAGTCCACTCTCTTTATAGTAATCCTCCCCTTATTAGCCAAGTATTTCCTTCTCGAGTCTAACTTTACCTTGACCACCAACTCTTTCTACAATCTTGCTTGACTCTTCTGGTTGTTTCTTTAAAATCTCATCATGCTTATCTATTTTTTGTTCAATTCTTTCCATCATGCTTCTCAGCTCTAGCAATATACTCTCACTGCCCATTGTAAGTCTTGGTTTCTCTTTAGCTTGACCCGAACCTTGTCCTATCTTAACATACTTACTAGGGATAACATTTTCCTCTTGTACCAAGACTTCCCATACTTATCTTGATATATTTGCCAGAATTTTATTGGCAGTATTTCTTATTTGCACCATTCTCCCCTCCTAAGGATGGAAGTTATCCTACAAAAGAGAAATAATTAGCACTAGCTCAATGGAGAAAAGAAAATGTGTATAATGTTAATTGCCAACTTTCTACATGCAAATGCACCGTTCACAAGCAAACTCAAACTTGATTCACAAATCCACAATTCAATTTTCATAACCAAAGAAACTAATACCAAACTATAATGTCTTCCTTACTAATCCATATTTAACTCCAAGTCATGGCAATTAAGGAATTAACCCTTAAAGGATTACCAAAGTACAAAATTTCATAAAGGGAATTTCTCAAATCCTTTTTAAAAGGAATCCTAATTTCAAAAATTCAAATCTCAAGCATTATTTAATAAGTTCAAATCAGAGTTTTGAAAGTAATGTGGAAGTTTGAAATTATTTGAGACCCAAAACCATGAGTTTTAAAACTTGAAAATAGATTTTATACAAAAAATGACACGTGTGTCGCGGCTCGTGACATTTGCACGCGGCTTGTCTTCTTTATGCCATGTACCACGCATGAGGCGCCATACACCATAGCACATTGCATGAATTCACATTCATACTATCATTTGACAACATCGAGAGAGAACTTTTGACGCATCCTAAATCTCTATTCGACATCCAATTGAGTGGTTTTCGTGTCTACACAGAGCTTTTTCCTAACTCTAACTAATGGCACTAGTTTCACACTTTAACTCTCACTCTATAAAAAGTTAGACACCAAAACCTAATTTGACCACTTTTTCACAAAATTTCACAAATGGGTGTCCCAACTCATCCACACGTGCCAATAGCTCACATCAACTATCCGACCATACTCAATAAACTCTAACGGACCTGTGCAATACACCATACACAATCAAAAACACTTATATCATAAAATCACCACTCAACCCCATTTTCACAAATCAGAAAAAGGGAGCAAAAGTTGCACAAATTCATCAATTTTATCCTAAATCTTTCAAAATGCATATGTCTCTACTTGCACAAGTATTTTGGCCCTAACCACGAGTTTACAACTAAAACTCATTAACTCAAGGCACAAAATACACAAGTTATACACAAAAATCATGCAAGTGGTGCATAAAATATATCAAATGATCCTAATTGGCAATTACATTAACAAATACATATTGAACAACTGAAAAGAGGTATAAAGGGGATTACTCCACAATCCTAGGCTTCAATATAATTTTCCCCAATTCAGATTTGATATGCTAGGTCCTAAAAATATTGAAAATTGAGGGGTGAGTACAACCACCTAGTAACCAAGTTTCACCTAACTCATACAGTTACATATCAATTGTAAATAGATGCAAGTAGGCAAATAAGCATAGATATCATGAATAAACACTCGGTCATAGTTCACAAAAATAACAACCATGTGACCAGGCTTACCACAACACACTTTGTCATGATATTTTACAAAACATAACACGGGGTTATAATAATAACAACCATGCACCATTAACACTTGTTGGACCGCAAAACTAATAACCATATGGCCAGACTTATATGCATGATCATATGCCAACCATATACTTTCTTGTTACCTCTGATATGAAACCGGTGGCTATCACATGACTACATCCTTCATGGACTAACCCGGCCTTCCACTTATGAGGAGTTATCGAGCCAGGGTGAATTCACTCACTCATGTAATCTGGTTTTCCCCAATACTGACAATCATAGGGTGACATATCCCTAATCTAGCCTCCTCATGAACTGGTGGAGACTAGTTATGTAATGTCCGCCTTGACATTATCAAAATTTACTACACAATTACAACAAACAATCATAATTAAGAGCAAAGATTGCTCCTAAGCTCACATTATATATATAAAGGCTAAAATTTATAATCTGTTAGAAATAATTGTGGAATATTTAGGATCTCATAAAAACATTTCAAATAAGTAGTTTGAGCTCAAACTTAATGATTTATAAAGATATTGGAAGCATGAAAAAGTTTTAAGAAGTAAAATACTTGAAAACAGGGCTAAAAATGTCATTTTTAAGTATTTTGGTACATGCGTTGTAGCTCGTGGTCTATGCACTATAGCTTGTGGCATAGAGAAGCAAATTTGGCTGCTGTAACGTGCACCGCAGTACACGTGTCCATGACAGCAAATGATAGCTTTTTAGGACGAACTTTGAACGCAAGCCATTTTTGCATTCGATATCCGATTGGAGTGATTTAAGTGACCACACGAAGCTCATTCAATAAGCTAACTAATGGTACAAGTTTCATTACGATCCAACACCGTATGAGAATTTTAGACACTCAGATGCAAAAGTCAATTTTTAAAGCAATTTTCAAGCATCCAAGTACCAAAAACTCAAAACTTATACCATTAACCCATTTTGAGGCTTATACTAAGTCCAATGGACAAAAATATACCTAACTAAACATTCAAAAAATACAAAAACATACCAAACATAAAATCCAGCCACTTAATGCCAATTTCACCCAATATGACCAAAATACATAATTAACACCACATATACTATTTGGCCTCTATTGCCATATAATACACCATATATACATTATCACCATGTGTATATAACATTCCTTGCACTTGTATTAGTATTTTAGCCCATCACTACAAAAATCACCACATATACACATCATATATAATGTTGGCCTAAAATATAAAATATCATAGTATAACACAAGTGCAATAAATCAAAATGACGTGCATTTATAGTTGGCAACTCATGTTATCATCCATATAAGTTTATGTACACAACTTAAAATAAAATTAGACTTTACAATGGTAATGTATCAAGTATGCTAGCCCTTTCCCATTCCTTCCTTTGCTCAGACTCAATGGTAAATCCTGTAAAATGATAACCACGGGGTAAAATAAAAATCTTAGTAACTAAGATAATCTACATTATTGATTAACATATTAAGTTATAAACAAGCCTTAAAATAAGCATAATAAACACACCATATACAATCACCATAATTTAAATGCATGATTACTAATCATTCGGTCCTCCAGTACTCCCAACCAAACTGGTAGGCTATTTCATAGAACCAAATCACATGTATGGTCCTCAAGCTCACCATCCATGGTAGAACTATCGGGTCAAGGTGTCTTAAGTCACTTTTGAACTACAGATTCCCCCTATTACAAGTAATTGGAGTGTCGTTACTCCACCGCATCCTATGGATGCTAAGGAGCATAGTCTCCAACTCTATACCCTTTTGGGTAATAAAGAGAGTAAGTCTCCAACACTGCACTCTTTTTTGGGCGCTAAGGAGAAATATGAGCTGCACCTGGCATCCCGAGGTGCTAGTTGTGTTATATGGATTTAATCATCATTAACTCCATTAAGGTGACCACCCACCCTCTAATATGCGACATTTCATTGCATATCTCTACTTGACCATGCATAAACCACTTTTTAAATCAATATAACAAATCTTACCACTTACTTCAAAAACATGAAATTTTACAAATCAATACTCCACTTATTTTCTAAAATAATTAAATTTTACTAAAGTTATACATATATACATAACAAATTATAGAAAAATAACTTATACAACACAATAAATAATACAAATTATCTAGTTACTTCAACTCTTTTGTTACTAAAAGGGTTACCCGTGGTACTAAATCTCTTCTTGTGTCAAGACAAGTTTTTCCACACCACAATCTACATCAACAAGTATTATATGTTAATTTTCAATTAACACAAGCACTATTAGCTAGCAATAACATCCTAATTCTCCCACTTCTCACTCATATCCTCAACAAAGAGGCTGTCAAGCTTACAATTTGCTCACACAATCCCCTTAAGCCTCCCTCTCACTCTATCATAATACAACACTTAATATCTTAACTTATCACACTTTAAAACCCCATGATCAAGTTAAGCCTTGATCTAACTTTCACCAAATAACAAAGTAACTTCATATTACTACTTATCCAACGTTAAGAAACTTAAATCAAACCTTTAAAATCAATTTAAATATTTAAAACATAGACCTATAGCTTAATCTATTCAAAACAAATTCTCCTACTTCTAAATTCCATGAAAAATGAGATGAAAAGGTAGAGGAGAAGGGTAGGAAATTTATTCCAGAGTTTGAAGGCCTAATTTATCTTCAAAATCCTCTTAAAATGATGCTCTAACAGTGCCCAAAGCTTTTACCTTCATGTTCTAGGTTTTCCCCTACAAAAATTGCCTTTTTTATGATTTTTGAAATTTATGCTATCTGTGCTATGTTGTGTGCCATAAAGCATGATGCATAAGCCACGGCTCATGACGCAGTAAGTAAAATGTCATTTGTGCTCCCCCCAATGCCACTCAACTTGATCCAACTTCTATCCTAACTCAATTTAGAGCCAAATATGACCCAAAAAGCCAATTAGCAACCTAAAAACATAATTAAATTAATTAATCATCTTTTTAACTAATTTATCCCTTAATTAGTCAATTTATTCTAGATTTGAAGTTTTCAAATGTTACAAGTTAGGTTTGAGTTCCTCATATAATAAGTAGGACAATTTCAAATCAATCATGAGACAAAGACTACCTCCCGATTCTAATGGTTGGTGCTAAGACAAGTTTCTGATTCCAACAGTCACTACTACTACCACATGGATTTAAACCAATCTACTCCTCTCCCTAAGCGAACTCTCGTCAATGATCATGTTATGCACATTTCTCACATAATATGCATTTCAAACAATAAATTCATGGCAATCAATCTCACATACTCATTTGCAATCACTCTACACATTCAATATATCACATATCACACTCTTACAACAACATGCCACAAGTAAATTTATAAATCACATATAGGTGGCATAATTTTCCTTTCCAAAATCATTTTACAATTAAACACATTGCCGATATACATCATTGATTTAAATCATCAAACACATTTTATAAACACAATTAATATTCAACTATAAAAGTCAAGTTTCATTCGGTTATCTCAAACCTTTAAGAGCTCAAAGGTTTATCCCGTACTATACTAACTTTTAAAGCTTTAACAAACTTTAATGGTGCCAAATGATTCATACTACAATCATAAGAAAGAATATCATCACAATCTCATTCTTAAGAAAATATCAACATTGATTCCACCTTTCCTCTATTCTACCAATCCTATAAATCTCTGCCCATTCATACTCAATGGGCTCTTTAGGTTCTATTAATGCACATTATCATTAATAACACTTTAAACCATCATTAATGCATATAAGTCTCTCCCAACTACTATACTTATGTTAATTTTTGGATATTAAATGCTCCCATAGACCAACCATTTCTAAAATCATCAATGTGGTGTTTCAATACCTTAAACAACTCTCAATATACTCATTTTAACTAATGGAATCAAACCCATAATCTTATGGACCGAAATCCATCTTCCAACTTAAACCCTACCATAAATCATCATAAATGAGGGAGAGAAAGGAAGAATAAGACACAATAAACTTACCTTGGGTGTTTAGGAGCTTCAATCTGGCCTCAATATGATCCCACAACATGCCCTAGCAAAGCAAAAGTAGAGTTGTTCGTTTCCTCCTTTTCCTCTCTTTTGTTTCCTCTCGCAAATATGAACCACATATATTTCATTTTTGGCTGTGCATGATGGGGAACGCTGTCCTCCACCATGGTGCATAGCACAGAGGAGCCTGTTACTTTTAAATTTGTCTCTATGCACTGCAGCATGTGGCACAAAAAGCATATATTCACTTTTTCTTCCTCTTTCCTTGTCCGAGTGGCCTATTATCAATCTAGACCCATTTTTGGGGTTGAAATCACAATAATTATCCAAGTTAAGCCCCTCTAGCCACACACTTCATTCACTCACTGATCACCCTCATTAGGTTAATGAACTAAGATTAAATTTTCTTGAATGTTACATGATACGACTATCATGTATCGTGACGTATATCTGCTATCATAACAGCACTTAGAACTAACTTTTAGAGTGTGCCATTTTTCCATCCGATGCCCGAATTGAGAAATTCAAGTATCCATATGTAGCTCTTTGAGCCTTCTAGCTATTGGCACTGGTCTCACATCTAAACTTTCAACCATCAAAGAGATGGACAACCAAACTTAAAATGGTTTGTTTTCAACCCATAACACATACATAGATGTTCAAAACTCACAATAACCTAATACTAATAACCTTAAGACCACTTAGACCTACTCAAATAGACCACATGCCACTTAACAAACCAATTATATCATAACAACAATAGCCTTTACACAAATCGATCAACAAAACTCTATTTCATAGCAATATTAAAGGGGAGACTAAAATGCATCATAACTGTTGTTGGCTAATCCAATATAATTAGCATAAACATATTACTTCTGCTAGTATCTAGACCTATCACAACCATTTAAGCACAGATACATCAATAAAAGGTTGAGATACACACATTACACAATTTCCCATACAAATGACTCAAAACAAGCATGAAATCCTAAGTTGGCATCAACTACATATCATATTCATTACAAAACCAAATTAAGAAGGGAAAGAGCTATACAAACAAAGATCTCACTCCTCAGTAGTCCCTTCCTTTCCCTTACCCCTATCAGAGCCCTTACTTATAAAATATAACTATAGAGTGAGATAAACATCTCAATAACAGAATAATTCATTATTATCGATTAACATGCACAACTATAAGCAAGTAAAGCTCATATAGGTATAAACACTCATTTATCATATTCAAACATAGAAATTTCTATCGTCATAAGCCATTTACACCCTAACATAATCACTCTACCATTTGAGCCTCCATATCACTCTGATGAAACTAAATGCTCTATTTAGCCAAGTACACATACATAATGGCCTGAGCTCACCTTCAATGGTAGGATCGCCCAGCCAAATGTGTTATATTCCACTTTTGGACTATGTTTTTCCATATCATACATGAATCAAGGTGTCATTGCTCTAACACTACATCATACTGATGCTAAGGAGCATCAATCTCTAATATCGTACCCCATATAGGTACTAAGGAGAAATATTCAACACTGTACCTTACTAGGCACTAATGAAATATATGCCATATGGACTTTTATTACTCCTTCCTATAGGTGAATTCTTACCCCTATCATGATCATGCTCACACTTTCATACACATCACATATATACTAAAACTATAAATTACTCATAGAAGAACTTTCATAAATTCCTTGTTTTAAAAAGAATAATTTCAAATACAAAAAATCTTTCTTTTGCAACATGCTGCTTTCAAAACACACGTAAGCAAATTACATATCTACTCACGAAAAGTTAAATATTTAATCAAATAGAGTAAACTCTATTACCTTAACCCTTTTGTCACAAAAAGGGTTATCGTGGTTCAAAATTTGCTTCACACATCCCTCACATGCAACAACACTCAAGAAATTCTTAATTTGCATGATTAAGTGATGATTGTTAATTATTACTTCAATTACACTTCTAAACTACTAAATTTCAGGGTATCCACTACACCCAAAGATCTCACTCATCAATCTCAACCATTCTAACACACTTTATTAATCTTATTTAACATCCAAACACTCTAATATCCTTACTCATTCACTCACATTGTTCCACAACTCTCAATTTTCATATTAGGTTCATTCAAACCCTAACCAAAAATCTTAAATAACTACAAGACCCCTAAACCTAGGTTTAAAGACTTGATTTAATTCCTCAAGACCTTAACTAAGGCAATGAGTTCGGTTTAAACCTAAGAAAACTAATATCAAAGATTACATTACCTTAAATTTATAGGAATTTACATAATGAGGAAGGAGAGGTGAAATGAAACTTATCTAATGATGGTTCAAGCTCTAAATCTTCTAAACCACTCACAATGTCAAGAACTAGAGTAACATCTCAATTTTTAATTCTCTAATTTACTAAACTTAATTAGGGTAATTAAGAAAATTATATTGGTGTGTGGCTAGGGAGTTCTAATGACCATATTGTTTGTGTTTCAGCCTAAATTATGGGTCCGGTATTAAGTCAGACCACCCGAGCATCGAAAGGAAAAGAAAATAAAGAGTTGATGTTTTTGTGCTATAATGCATCCACCACGGTGCATGGATACTTCTAATTCTGATTGAGGACCTCTTTATGTCATAAGTCATGGCGTATTGTGCATCCATCGCAGTGTATGGTCATTTTTTGTAGTTATCAATCACAAAAATGAGACAGAAATAGAGAGAAAGAAAGAAAAAAATAAAAGGGACACGCCAAGCTCTATTAGGGTTTTTTATTAGATGACATTGAGAGTATTTTAGAGGCTACAAATACCTAAGGTAAGTACCACACTCACTAATCTCTCCATCTCCCACATTTCTGAGTTTATGATTAGGGTTTGATAGCGAAAGTGAATTTTTAGTCCTAGTAGGTTATGGGTCCAAATCTATTGACTCAAATAGAGTTAATAGGAATAGATTAGAGTATCTAAATCTAAGAATAATGAATTTTAGTGTCTTAGGTTGTTGGGCACTAGACATATCCAAATTTTACAGTTAATATGGGTGGTTGGAAAAGTGTGATGCCATTAATGAGAGTTTAATAGCTCATTAATGTTATTGAGGACTATAGATAATTAATAAACTCAATGGATAGGCTCAAACTCATGTAGAATGGATATTAGGCAATTTAGAAGTGGAGATGAGAGTTCAAGGCTTGAGGTTAGCTATATTAATGGAAATCAACTTGATAGATTGTAAATTTAGCCCTTGGACACCTATCTTGACTTGAAAATTCAAGCTTGAAAGCTATAACATTAAGGGGTAAATTTTTAACCTTTTAAAATTTTGAGGTAACCAAGGAGACCTTAGTTTGAGTATTTATATGTTAATCGATTGAAAATTGATGTCTAATTGTGAATGTTGCATGAATGGATTAATTTTCAATGTGAAAGCATGTATTAGCTTTGATAAATATATGAAAATTTGAATGTGCATAATGTTATTTCTGGCTTGAAATGCAAGATGTGAAAATAAGATGGTTTTGGACTATGAACATACATATGTCTTTGGGAAGATGAATGTGGTATTGTGTTGAGGTAAATGTGTGTTAATGAAAAAATTGATTAGTGTGATAAATGAGGAGAATGTGATCAAATGTTAATGGATACTCATTTGGGTAGCACATGATTGTGAACCCAATATATGAATATGATAAATAATAAATGAAAATGTGGAAATGAGTGAGCATCATTTATGGACGGGAGTTCAACTAGAGATTCAGAGTAAGGAAAAATCTACATGGTATTTAGGCTGCCTTCTAATGCACGGGGGTATAGCCTTGTCCCACAATTTATCGAGGGACTAAAACCTAGCTTTCTCTACTACTTCAATAAGGAGAATAGCCAAAGGTATGAGACACCCCAGAGATTTGAGAATGAGGGAAGCCGTGGTCTGAGAGTGAGTTATATGATCTTTGGCTAGGTCACACCTCATGATTGGTGAGCTTGGGTAGTCCAATCATATGGCCAAAGCCCTATTCATTATTATAACCCATGATTTTGATCTAAGAAAATAAGGAGGATATAAGATTGATTGATCATTGCCTATGTAAATATACGACATGTCACACGTGTTGAGTTGTAGCAAAGTCACGTGGATAATAGGTCATGATCATATAACTAAAAGTAATGTGACAATGTACCTAGTGTATGTGAGATAAAGATATTATAAAATGAGTAATAATGAGTTATGATGCGCGTAAGCATATTTTAAGTATTTAGTTTCATATGCATGTGCTTGATTTATAATTGATATATAACTGCATAGGGTAGGTTTTACCTTAGTTACTGAGTGGCTAGACTCACCCCTTCTATTTAACACTTTTCAAGCTTTAGCTCTAGTGTTAAAAGGGAGAAGACTCAAGAGGTTAGGAATTAGCACATTCCTATTGTATGCCTCTAGTTTAGATTTATTTTGTGTAATAGTATATGATTGCTAATTCTAAGTTGCATGCCATCACACTTACACTAATATGTTGTTGCAAATGGCTATTTTGTATTTTGGGCCCTAAGTAGTTGTGTATGGTGAGATATATATGTATATAGGACCAAAATATTAGTGCAAGTGTTTGATTGTTGTTTTAAACATGTTACAATGATTTTTCATGCAATGTAATAGAAGTTGCCTCCCCTTCTATTTTTGATAAAAAGGGGTTGAGGAGTGAATTTATGTTATAGTATTGTCTAATACTAGTGCAAGTGTCTGATTGTTGTTTTAAACATGTCACAATGATTTTTGATGCAATGCAATAGAATTTGCCTCCCCCTTCTGTTTTTGATAAAAAGGGGTTAAGGAGTGAATTTATATTATACTATTGTCTAAGTACATATGACATGTTGTTCTAATAGTCTTAGATCTAATAGATATGGTCCAAGTATTAGAAAAGGCTTTTGGTACTTGTTGTGAGTTTTGGACACCCTTTTTGTGTGAAAGTTATGAAAAGTGGTCAAAATGTGTTTGGGTGTCCAACTTCCTAGTGTGACTTGTTTTAGAAGTGAATCCCATGCCATTAGCTAGTTCATGTAAAGAGATTTTTGTAAATACCTAGATCACATCATTCAGACGTCGAATAGAGAATCAGGATACTTTAGAAGTTTCCTAATTCTGCTATCAAATAATAGCAGAATTTGCTGATATTTGTGCAACATGCCATGACACATGGCACCTGAGCTACGATGTGTGAAACAAAGAGAGCATAGAAAGAGCAACACACAGCAGCGCACGAGCCACGGCATATTGCCCTGTCACATAGTGAAAGAGTTGTTTTTCACTTGTTTTCGATTTCTTTGACTCCTCTGAGTTATCCCATACTTCCATGACTTGCCTTTACTCTAATATAAGAGATCTTTATTGTTTTAAACTCATTGTGATTATGAAAACTTGGGATCCATTGATTTTGAAGCAAAACTTAGTAATCACTCTTTGAGATAGTCCTTTAATTATCATGAATTATATTGGCTAATTGTGGTTAGTGGAGTAAGATGTTTTAACTAGCAGCCATACTCCTTTCCTCGGTCACTCCTATTATTTTTTCTCTTTCTCCTTTCTAAAATTAGATGCATTTTGTGTCTTATAGATGCCAGATTTTGGTAATGTACTATGAAATATGGCACAGCAAGTACCACATGCCATTTTGGCTAGCCACTCAAACCCAGTTGACCCATATACCATCTTAGCTCATTTTCAAAGTTGTTCAAAGGTTGAATAACTTTATTAGTGTCCCAAAAATACTATTAATTTACAAATCACATATTTTGACCAATTTATCCTTCTTAAACACCCAAAGTTTAAATTTAAAATCTTAGGATGTTACAACAATTAGCTCATATAAGTAAAATTAAAAAATGCAAACATGTTCTTAGTTGGCAACTATATACTTATAATGATATTCCCATATAAAACCAAAATACAAAAGCATTACAAGTAGATAACTGCTACTCAATGCCTGGCTCTTTTCCTCGGCCTTTATCCTTATTCAAACTTAAAAATGAGTAATCATAGTGAGAGAAAGTCCCAATAACCAAGATAATTCATAGCTATCTACTAATAAGTAAAATAATAAACACGAATGTAAAGTAGGATAATAAAACACATGCTTATTATATACTATTACAATATTGCATGCATGAACTAAATATCCATATGAATCTCCGCATCTACTTCCAACTGAATTCGTAGGCTATTATACTGGACCAACCTAAATAGGTTGATTCAAGCTCACCTTTCACAGGAGAACTACCCAACTAAAGGTATTTTATCTCACTTTCGGACTATGAGCTCCCCTATTACTCACATAATTGGGGTGTCATTTACTCCAACTTTGCACCTTTTCAAGCATTAAGAAGTGCATATTATGATTGCTTGGATTTACCACAGTAACAATTCATAATGTTTTTGCTGCACAAGATGACCCATAGTATTAGTCTAACCATATGAATTTCATATACTACTTCATCTAGGGTAAACTCCCACCCTTTAATGATCATGACTTCTATACACAACACAATGTAATTATATACTTTACCATAGTAAAATTCTTTCAATTAACATTTAGTTAGAAATATACTTTATAAATGCACATTACTTTATCAAAATCATTATTTTCCCATTTTACAAGTGCTAAATCTTATAAACACATAATAATATTTAATTTCACTTATAATAGTTAAACAAGCTAATAAATAGTATGAGTCATCCGATTACTTCAACTCTTTTATTATTAAAAGGGTTTCCTGTGGCATTTCCTAAAGTTTCAATAGTGCCTTTAACCCCCCCAGAGCTTTTAAATGATTGAACTATACAATATTAAGCACTTTATGTCAATTATCTAACTTAACATAAGTATTTCATAGCACAATTTAAACTAATTTAAAATTCTCACTTGTCTTGTTGGACACTTTAAGCCCTAATTTGTAATATCCACCTTGATATTACTAGAACATGGAATATGAGACACATAACACCGTTATGGTAACTATGATTAATTAAATTTTTTATATAAGGTTATTTTTAAGAATGTTTCGAAAGATTAGGATCCTAAAAAAATCCTTTGTGAAAAGGCTTTTGAGCTTTAATCATAGTTAAAAATAAGTTAAACAATGTAACGGAAGCACAAAATTTACCCAAATGATATGCAAAGAAAGGCAATCTAAATACTTTCTAGACTGCACTGTCCGTCATGATGCAAGTGTCATTCACCACGACTAATGAACTATCATGATAGCACCTTCTGCCAACTTGTAGAGTACATCTTTTCACCATCCAACATCTGATTCTTGCAATTTAAGTGTCCACATGTCGCTCTTAGAGCCATCTAGCTATTAGCATTGGTTTCACAACCAGACACTTAACCATTCAAAAGCTGGATACTCGAACACAATCTGGTCCATTTTCCTTTTAAAACATATGGGCAGGTGTCTAAACCCACTAACCTTGTGCCAATAACCTTAAAACCACTTGAACCAACTCAACCAAACTCAACCAAATTAATCAATTATACAATAACAATTATATCCCATACATAAATTTGCCATTGAAACCCCACTTTCATAATAGTTTAAGGGAAGGGCAATAACCATATGCATTAATCCTCTTGACCATTCAAGCACACAAACAACACAATAATATTACTTCTTTGATATCTCAACCCCTTACAATAATTTCATCTCATTTACATCATCACAGGCTAAGATACTTACAATTACACAACAATCTCCATGTAAGTGACCTCAAAACATGTCATAATCCTAAGTTGGCATAAATATCATATAATATTTGTTACAAGACCACAATAAAGAGAGTGAGAGAGAAGACTATACAAACACAAGCCTTTTAATTCTCTGTAGTACTTTCCTTTGCCTTTATTAGAGCATTTACTTGTAAAATATAACTATGGGATGAGTCGATCACTCAGTAGCCAAATAATCTAATCAAACTACTCATGCATAAAAATAGTTAGTGAGTATGTGAAGTGATAATAAAATATGTTATTTAGATATCAAGTTGACATATACACATGGCTATGCAATGATGATATGCATGATCAACACACTATCTTATACGCTCTTTATTTCTTCTAATTGAATCTGTGGGCTAATAATTGGATAGAACCAAGTCCATATGATACTCGAGCTCACCAATATGGGAAGCAACCCTGGCCAAAGGCACCTTCACCTATTATGGACCACAAATAATTTCCCCTTTCTCTAAATAATCAGGGTGTTGTACACACAATCTATCTCAAATAGTATTAGAACTTTCAAACAAGAATAGGACTGTGCACTAAGGTCTCTACATTGTTGATATACTATATGAATTTCATACAATATCCCCTGATAACATTAAGGTGAACTCCCACCCTCTCACAATGATCATGCTTAACATTATGCTCAAACATTTCCACACTTGGCCATACATATATAATTTATTCTTGAACAATAATTTCCATAATAAATCATATATTTTTGCAAGTTTATACACACACATATAGGATTAAACATAAAATCTTTCAAAAACTTATATATGCAAACATATAAGCATATTCCATTTTATATAGGATTTTTAAATTTTCAATCATTTTAAACTATTAGTATACTAATTCAAAATAAATATGGAGTAATTTTTACAATTCCACACAACCATCTAAATGCACAAAAAAAAGTTTAGATAATTTGGTTATCGTAACCTTTCTGTCACTAAAAGTTTATCGTGATCAAATACTAGCTTTACAAGTATCCACTAGCATAATCACGCTTGATCAATATTTAATCTACAAGATTAAACATTTAATCATCAATTCTCACTCTAATTAACCCCTAATTAATCTAATTTTAGGTGCCTACTATACCTAAAATGTCACTTTAACACCATCAACATTTCTAATACATTCCATTAATTCGCAACCAAACACTTAGATAAACATAAATTTCCTCCCACATTGCTCCCAAACTCTCAAATTAAATTTCACTAAAGGTTAGTCCAAACCCTAATCAAAAATTTTAATTCACTACAAAATCCATAATCCTAGATTTAAAAGCTTGATTTAACTTCTTAACACCCTAACTAAGCTAATAGGTTTGGTTACAACCTAAGAAAAATCAAAATTAAACCCCAACAATAACCAAAACTATACAAACTTTTGCATAGAGGGAGAAGGGAGAAAGAGGAGCTTACCAAACATGTAGCAAGCTCCAAATGCCTCTAAGTTACCCTAAAAGTCGAGCCTTAATATCCCATAAGTCTTCCACTATCACCTTTTTACATTTTCTTTCTTTTCTCCTCTTCCGTTTCAGCTTGTATGCATATTTAATATATTTAGATATTTGCCTATCTACCATGGCGCATGATGCGTCCACCACGACAAATGGCACAAAAAGGCTCATTAATTTTTAGGCCTTTCTTTGTGCTCCGATCTGCTCAAACTCATATAATGTCCTCCTTGACATTACTAGGACAAGACTCTTGCACATCATTGTGATAACCTGGATTAGACAAAATCCCAAGTAAAAGTTAACACAACGTAAGGGTTTAAAAGAATGAGTTAAAATAATGGGATCTAAAAAAATTATTTTTAAAATAATGTTTGAGCTCAAACCATAGTTGAAAATCAATTAAATACAAATATGAAAGCATGAAAAAAAAACAGCGCTTCAAAACAAGCTAAAACAAGCCATTTTTTAAAAATCTGATCTATCTATTGTAGTAGATGGCATAGAGGGATGAGTCTCTCGAAAGGCACTTGCGTTGCAGCACGCACCTACTGTCATGACAGTAGATTGCTATCATGATAGCACTTTGAACTTTTGAAGCAGTTCGTTTTGCCATCCGACATCCGATTTGAGCAATTCAAGTGTCCACATAAAGCTTTTTAAGCTCTTTAGCTAATGGCACCAGTCTCACACTCAAATAATCATCCGTTAAAAAGATAGATACCTAAATCTAAAATGGTTTGTTTTTACTCCAAAATACTTTTAAAGGTGTCTAACTCATAATACCAAATGCCATTAGCCCCGGGAACACTTTGCCCACCTCAAATGGACCACACACAACATGATAAAACAATCATATCACATAAATAAGCACTCGTACTCAAAATGACCACCAAACCTCTAATTCACAACAATGTAAAGGGGTGGATAGAACTTAACACACATATCAATTTGGTCATTTTGATACATAAATCAATTTAAATATATCACTTGTAATTGCATCTTGGCCAAGTACACACATGTAATCACAACAATATTAACCTTGGGCCAAGGCATGCACACTCCACATATTCTTATACAAGTAATAATAAAATAATGTCATGTTCCTAGGTTGGCATAATAACATTGGATATTTGTTACAAACTTAAAAAGAAAAAGGAAGAGCTGTACAATTATCGCTCTTCACTCTTCAATCAACCCTTCCTTCCCCTTGCCCCTACCGAAGCCCTTACCTATAAAATATAACCATAGGGTGAAATAAACATATTAGTAATAGAATAATTCACTGCTATTAATTAATATGCATGTCCATAAGGGAGTAAAGCTATTAAGCACCAAAATATATTTTTAACACATTATAATATACTCTTTTCATAAACACAAGTCATTTTTTACTAGCATGATCATTCTACTATTTGAGCCTCCATATCAACCCAACTAAAACCATAGGCTCTTGGATCATGTGCACATTCACAATGGGTTGAGCTCACCTTGAATGGTAGGATCACTCAGCCAAAAGTGTCCTATCCCACTTTCGGACTATGGTCTCTCCCTATCACACATAAATTGGGGTGTCATTACTCCAACACCGTATCACTAATGCTAAGGAGCGTCACTATCTAACACCGTATCCTGCATGAATACTAAAGAGAAATTCTCTAACACCATACCTCACTAGACACTAAGGAGATGCATGCCATATGGACTTCTACTATTTTCCTACGGGTGAACTTCCACCCCCTAATATGATCATACTTATACTCATTATATATATAACACATATACATTTTAAATTTCTTGACCAGTTCATATAAAACTTTCATCATTTCAATTACTGCAACTCATTTAACATGCATAAAAATCACATCTATGTAAGGTTATCAAATCTCAAGTTCAAATTAACATATCTACTTACAAACAGTTAAGTAATATAATTAAATAGTGTAAATTATTCCGTTACCTTAACCCTTTGTCACGCAAAAGGGTTATTGTAGCTCAATGTTAGCTCCATACATTCTATACACACAATAAGGCTCAAGCAACATTCAATCTACATAATTAAGTGATAATTATCAATTATCACGGCGAATAAACCCTAAATTCACTAGGTTCTAAGTACCTATAATACTAAAATTCTTTATCTAACCACACCAACCATTTTCAAATACTCTAACCATCCCATTAAACATCCCAACAATATAAAAATCAATAGCCAATTCTCCACATTGTCTTAAAACCTTTAGATTATGCTTAAGGTTCATCCAGACAATCAAAAAAACTCTAAATTACCATAAAACTCATAAACCTTGGATTAGAGGCTTGATTTAACTCCACAAGATCTTAAACAAGCCAATGAGTTTGGTTTAAACCTAAGAAAACCAAGATTAAAGCCTCTATTGCCCCAAAAGTTAGAAATTTTTGCATAAAGGGAAAGAAAAGGGAATGCGGGACTTACCTAATGATGATTCAAGCTCCAAATGCTCCTAATATGGTTAAAGGATCATGCCCTATCAAATACCATTCGTTTCCTATCACTTCCTTATGATATCTCTCTTTCTTTCTCTAACTTTGGTCTATTTTTCATGAACTAATAAATGCTAATTTTGCACATGCATCACGATGTATTGGCATGCCCACCACAACGTATGGCACAGAGAGTCCCACTAAAATTTAAACTCTTTTTCATGTCATAGCTCAATTAAACATTGACCTTGCCTTCTTCTAAGGCCATCTAAGGATCTAAAAACTATATTGATCTCCCATAAACATCATTAGTCACTAATCTATCTAAATTGATCAAAATGGCCTTGGAAAAACTAATAATTCCTAATTTAAAAACTTAAGATGTTACAACTCCAACTTAGCTCTCTTCCAAGGCTATCCATTGAACCATAAACCTCATTAATCATCCAAAAATGTTTTTAATTCATAAATCACTTATTTTGACCAATTTACCCTTTTTAAACATTTAAAAATTTAAAGTTTGAAATTCAGGATGATAATTAACCTCTATGAGCTTTTAATGACTTTCAATAATCCCATTAACTTCAATATGAAGTTTCCACAACTTTAAACCTTTCACTTGAGGCTGAAATTCAACCAAAACCTTAAAATTCAATCAAAAACCACCAAACTTATCATAGACCCATAATTTAACTTTCAACAACCCTATAATGGTTGTTTAGTCGAATAATAACCCTTCACTAAGTCATAATCCATTTTCCTTACTTCTCAAACTAAGAGAAAATAGGGTAGATTAGGAAAGTAAAGAACTAGCTCCTAAGTGCCTATAAATTCTACCCTAGTACAGCTCTTTCTCTTCTCCCTCATTCCTTATTATTTCCTTCCCTTTTTCCTTTCTCTCCTACAAGTTAACCTTTAGCTTTTAAGTCAAATTTTAGTACCATGTGCCATGGCATATTGCACCATGCCACAATGCATGGTATAGCTAACAACTTCTCAGTTTAACTCACCCACCTTGACCTAATCTAATCGAACCACCATTATAGCTTGATTTTAAAGCTACCTAATGATTAACATGTCAATTAATAATCCAAAACATATTTAACTTAGTGTGTGTTTGGATAGAAGAGAAATGCGCATTTTCAGCCCACAATCGATTTTTTGAACAAAATTACCCAAACACCAAAAAAATGCAAAAATTGATTAAAGAGGCAAAATGCATGTTTTCCCATAAGCTCCTTCCATCCGCTTTCTGCTAAAAGTTTGTCAAAAATGTTGGAAAAAATTACGAAGACAAGCCTAAGAAAAAATTACAAAGAAAGCACATAATTTAATAAAAATAAAATTAAACTCTCTTCTTTTTCCTTTTTTTTCTTAATAAAATTTAAACTTTGTATCTTCAAAAAATAAATATTTGGTATTTAAAAATTAAATTATATAGTAATTTATATAGCTAAAAATTAATTTTGATTAAATTATCCAAACATCTTCAATTCTATTAAAATCAATTTTAGAAAAACAGTGTCCAAACAGATTGCGTTATAACATAATTAATTATGATTAAAATCTATCACTTGATCAATTATTTTCATAATCTATTATACCTAACTAAAATCTAAACGGGTACTTAATTAATCCACTAATTTACTAATTTAACCCTTACATAGTTAACTATTAAAAATCTAGGTTTAAAACTTAGGATATTATAGTGTGTTTGCTGTGGTTGATTATATGAAGGAAATTCACTGCGATAAATCTCCTCTGTGCTATGTGCTGTGGTAAAGGAACATCCACCATGTCACACTGCACAAAAATGACAATAACTTTATTGTTAAGAACAGATTTGGGGGCTAACTTCTATTGCACCCTAAATCTTAGTCTAGCTTTCGTGTGAGATAATACAGGTGTCCACAAATAGCTTATTTAAAGAACTAGCTAATGGCATGGTTCTCACTTTCAAATCATTTCATATTAAATACATGGACACCCAAACTTAAATTAATCATATTTACACACATCTTTACAATAAGGTGTTTAATACTCAATAAAAGAGCCAAAAGTCTAAACAAACACCTATATCACTATTAAATGACTTAGAACAACCTATACAATGAACCAAACTAAACAATGAGCACATATATCACAATTTAACCCCTCAACCCCAATTTCATCAAAGGTATAAAGGGATATAATCATCATTTAAATCATCAAAATAATCATTTACACATAACAATTAATCAAACATACTTGCACCAGCATAGTAGGAAATTAGTTTTGTAAGCCTTAGGACCCTTTCCCTTGTCCTATTCAGAGCCAGTGCTAGTAAAATATTAAATGAAGGGTGAGTATAACAGCTTAGTAACTAAGGTAGTCTAAAAACATGCATATGCGAGTCAAATAACCATAAGCAAGCAAAATAGGGCAATTATAAAACAAATTAGCATCATTAATCAAATTTACAACGCAATGTATGATCACCATTTTCTCTAAACCTCTATTACTATTGACTAAATCCATAGGCTACAAAATAATTAAAAGCTAAACTCATGTGACTAGGTTAGTCTAGCTCTTCAATCATGAGGGGTGACCTGGCTGAGGCTCCATACTCATTTTTAGACCATGGATTCCCCTATCTTAAAAACTAAGGTGTTATAAAATCCTATTGCCAACTATGCTAGTTAGGGTTTAAGTGTAAGCTTTATTACCACCTTTATTAGGTGGAGTTTAAGTATAAAGTAAAGAACCAAACATCGAAGCCTCACAATGTTAGTGTGATCCATGTAGACAAAAATAACTATTCCCCATTAAGGCAAACTCTCATTATTAATATGATCATGCCAACATATCACATGCTAAATAACACATAGCATATCACCATATCATCATGCTTTAAGAGTGGATATACAATCAATAAAGCTTAAATGTAATAAATATTACAGTAGACAGTAGATAAACAACTAAATGAATAAGCTCTCATATTAACTTCATAGTTCCTTCCTTCTTTGTCTTCATAAATGCTTGTATTTATAGTTGATGCTTTGAAAAGATCCATTAGACTCTTTAATCTAGCCATTAGAGACTTCATTATATTTCCTTTTGAGTTTCCAGAGATTAGGCTAATAAAACAGTGCTTTACAATGTTATTGCATGTTATTAGCGACTTAAGGAAAGTAACAACAATATGAATTAAATGCTCTGACAAAAGATAAATAAAGGAAATACTAGTAGAGTAAAGACATACAGGTAGAAAGATTTAATCAAAGACTAAATTAGAGCTTGATCTTACCCTTAGCTGTGTTTAAAAAGATTTTAGCATGATAAGAAAGTGAACACAACTCTTTAAAGTTGAAAAGATTAGAGTTTAAAAGAGATCTAAGATGCTTTATTTTTTAAATAAAAAATAGAGGTAGAATATTCAAAGATATATTAGTAGAAGTATGAGTAAATTAATGTAGACAAAGAAGAGCTTCATATGAGTAGAAAAGAGATATATTAGAATTATTGATCATAAAATACATTAATTCTTAAGGACATATTCCGATTTAGGTAGAAGCTTAATATACCAGTAGAAGAAGCAAGCACAAGATAGATTTAGACATTTGGGTAGAATGGAGTTATACCTATATGAAGAAAGGTATAAAGGATAATCTTAAGATTGAATAGGAGATAAATTTTAGCCTATGATTGTGTTTAAAAGATTTCTAAATGGGTAAGAGAATAGAGACAACTCATAGGAATTGAAAAGATTATGGATTGAATGAGATTTGAGTAAATTTCAAAATGCTTTGTTACAAACATGAAAAACAGAGTAAAATTATTTACGTTGATATTGATATGGGTTGTTTGGTATAGGTATGAATGTGAACATTTGGCAAGAAATATGTTTAGGTTTCATATAGGTATCAGGGATACATACAAAAATGACTCTTTTATGAAAAAGCATTGTTTAAACAAGTTTCATATATACTAGTAAGAATGAGTTCATACTGGTATGAAGATGTTCCTACTGATATAAGTATGAACTTTGAGGATAATATACGAGTATGAATGATTTATATCGACATGAGTGTCTAGAAAAAGTGAGTCAATTTTCAAAAGTCATAACTCTATCAATTTAAATCCAAATCAAGAAAATGCCTATGATTGGAAAGATCTGGATACCTAGTTTCTAAAGAAATAATAACCAAGGGAAAATTCAATGTATATAGAGAGAAAGATATGATGAAAATGGTGAGAAGTGGTTAGGAATGAATATCAGTAGGTCTAAAAGCTTCAACTGCTAAATTTGAAAACTCATAATGATTTCATATAAAATCTATTTTGAATAAAATAGAGTTTTTTGGAAAGCTCTACAAGTCTAATTTCAAATGAAATAAATTTCATGCTAAATAGATTTGTCTATAAAGAGATATAAACAAAATGCCAAATAAAGGTCAAAATAAAATATTTCAAAAATTCCCAACTTAAAGCATAAACTCCAAGTATTAAAAGCATAATTAAATTGGAGCTACACTTTTTCAAAACCCAAGATAGATCTAAGAAATAATTTGAGATAAATCAAATACTTATCCCAATAGAAAATTTAAAGACACTTAGAGCTTCGGGTAAGATGACAAAGATTAAGTATATAAGTCAATTATCTTTAATTGCCATTAAAAATAAATAAAGATCTCTGTAAAAACAAAATCTTCTCTATTTTGTAATCATCAAAATCAAGGTTCAACATTTCTCTCCCTTTTTAATGATAACAAAATTAGAGTGAATTAGGTTACTCGGGCTCAAATTGTTGGAAAAAAAATTAGATTTTAGCTTGTTGTGCATTATGCTACAGCATAAAAGTAGAGAGTGATGAAAGAAAATAGATAGGGAGTGATGGAGAGAGTATTTTTTTTGCTAAGTTATTAACTTTTGAGCATTTTAAAGGTGATTAGAACTTGATTTCACCTAGGTATGCTTTCCTTATCTCTTCTTCTTCTTTCTACACATTTTGAAAGTAAGATTTGAGGTTGGGATATAAGAATTTGTAGACCTAAAGCTATAGGTTTGAACCCATTAGTTTAAGTGGGACTAATGAGAGTTGTTCAAATATTTTACACATAGTTTAGAAGTTTTTACAAGGTTGTTAGCTTGAGTTATCTATTTTGGACAAACCCTAAACCTTCAAAGTGTGATTTTGTATTGTTAAGTGTTATATTAGTGATTATTTAAGCTAATGGAAGTTAAATGGAGTTAATAGGAGTTAATAAACCTAATGATTATGCTTAAGTGCAATAGATTAGAATTTTGATAATTAAAATGTTAATTAATGGAAGTTGAAAGAGTGTTTATGATGATATTAATGATGATTGCTATGATTAATTATAGATTAATCATCTTGTGCACTATTTAAGCTTTGGTATCCCTTGTGAAGTACTTTTATTGAGGCATAAATCTTTGATGGTTTTAAAGGTTTGAAGTAACTGAGGAAAATTTAATTTGTGCATTTGTTTGTTAATTAGTTATAGCAATTTATAATTGAATAGAAGATGTGATGAGTATGTTTTTGAATATATAAAAGAATGTAAATTGTCGCATAGAGTTTTAATGATTTTGTTGTGAAAAAGAATTTAATTGTGTGAAATTATTTCTTATTCTTTATTTAAGCATGATTTGAAGAAAACATAGATTTGGGAAGTGATGAAATTGTAATGGAAGTGTATAAGAGTATGAGAAGCAATTAATATGACATGTGTATGCCATGTAGAGAACTTGATGAATAATTATATATATTATGTGTTAGCCATGATTTCATTGTATGGTTTTGCCTATAGGGAGAGGAGTAGATATTGGAAATTCATGTGAAAAGGTAGCCATTTGAAGCTCAATAGCTTGCCTCTTTATTTTATTGTCCCACTTGTTCTTTAAGGGACTATCCTCCTTATTTATCGAGGAACTTGAACCGAACTAGTCTCCACTAGTTCATAAGGAGGCTAGATTAGGGGTACGACATCCCATAATTATTAGTATTGGGGAAAACTATGACTCACAGATGAGTGTAATAGCCTTGTCTAGGAAGCTACTCACAAGTTAAAGGCTTAGATAGTCCAATGACAAGGATGAATTTTACTAAATAGTCATCAATTTCATATCGAAGGTATTAGGAGGGTATAAGATTGGCATTGATCATGCATATCATTATATGGCCACATAATTGTTTTTTTTTTGTGGTCTTACACATTTCATGAAGGGCACATGATTGTTAGTATTATGACCCTTACATGTTAAATAATCTAATGTCACATGACTATTAGTTTTATGACTATATAAATTTGGTAGTTTATTATGTGAATATGTTTCATTTGAATATGCCATTTACATCACTATAGTTAATTAACACGAATTTATATAGCTTAGATTAACCTTGGTTACTGAGTGGTTGTACTCACCCTACTCTCTTTAATATTACAAGTACTAGCTCATCAGGATAGGACCAAGGAAAATAGTCAAAGGCTTAGGATTTCTCTCCTAGATTTGCAGGCCTTGTTTATTTAAGAGTTGATGTGTATAATTTATCTTGATAATACCAACTAGGAGATTGCATGTTTTCACTTACTTGCATTATTTGATGTTTAATCTAAGTTATGTGTTTTAGGCTCTGGGTGTATATGAATTAAATGTGAAATCTAAATAGGGCCAAGATACTTGTGCAAGTAAGGAGTGAGTATATTTGTGAATGATGGTGATTTAGATGTGAAATTACATGTTTGAGACGCCCCTTGTCATTTTTTGATTAAAGGGTTAGGCATTGAATGTGTGTTGTACATGTTATTGGAGTGTTGTAATGTATTGTATAGGTCTTATTGAGTTTATTGAATATGATCTAGGGGTAGTTGTAAGCTTATGGTACTTAGTTGTGATTTTGGACGCCCTAATTATATTTTGAAAGCAAAAAATGAGTGAGTTTGCATTTTAGTATTCAACTTTTGATTGAGAAATGATTTGAATGTAAAATTAGTGTCATTAGCTAAAGTTTAGAAAAAAAAACTTTATATAGACACTTATATTACCTCAATCAGACATCGGACAAAGAAATGGGGCACATCAGAAGTTCGGTTAGAAAATCTGCTATAAAAGCATGTGCTATCATAGGTGCTACATTTTACGCCGCATGCCTCAACATATTGTGCCAAAATCATTGTTTTTGCTATTTTGAATGCAATTTGATGTTATCTTACATTGTATGATGTTCATGCTTCCATGTATAGATTTTATTCTGATTTTAGTATATAAAATAATTTTATAGCATTTTAAGTTTTAAAAACTTAAAATCTCATTTATGTAAATTTTATAAACTTGATAATTTATTTGGGTTAGTCCTATGATTACCTCAATTTTGGAGTTAATTGTGGATTAATAAGAGTAACCTGACAATTTGCATCCCCTCCCTCTTCTATATGAGGTTGAAATATAGCTTGTGTTCTTTAAAATTCTTTTTACGTTTGATCACCATTAGGAATTTAGGCATCCATACGTGTATGATGTGCTGCTCTAATTTCATTTAGCGCATGGAAAGAGCTTAGTTGATCTCTCAAGTTTCCTTTCTCATTCTCTTTCTCTTATATCAGCTTGTGTGTTTGGTTGAGTTTTTAAGTTTGTGAACTTTACTTGCTGGTAATTTCTTATTAAAGCTAGCATTCCCTTTCTCTTATATCAGCTTGTATGTTTAGTTGAGTATTCAAGTTGTTGAACTTGTTGGTAATTTCTTGTTGAAGTTGGCATTATGAAAAAATTAGAGCATTTTGAGGATCCTAGTTTTGAGCATGTTATAAATTAGGATTAAGATGCAGTTTTACCTTTAAACTATTCTTGAAGGAGCAATGTTGCCCCTAAAGTATTCTTTGTAGCAATGTTGCCCTTAAACTAACCAAATTGGAGCAATATTATCCTTGCCGTTAAAACGTCCATCACTGTATTTAGTGGGACTCACTTTTTATGAGTTAAGGTGTAATTTTGCCCCTAAACTATTTTCAGAGGAGCAATATTGCCCTCATGGTTTAAAAATCATAAAATTAAATAAAAATAAAATTGTAATAATATTAAATGTATATATAAAAATAAAATTATAATAATGTTAAATAAAAATAATATCAAATGTATATATAAAATAAATATAAGAAAAAATATAAATTATAATTTTATAACTTGTTAAATATAAGTGAATCTTGGTTAAATTAGAAATAAGTAGACTCAAAAATATCTACATTTGCACTTATAACTATCGACATCTTTATAAAAAAAATAGTCTCAAATCTTATTTTATATGTGTGAATTATTCAAAAATAAAGTTAGCTTTTAGTAGGATTTAATTTTTAAAAATTGTTAAGCTTTTTTTAATATTATATTTAAAATCGTCTAGTTTTTTGAAAATCACTCCAGTTCCCACTTCAACTTCAATTTTTAGCTCAATAATGACTTAACTTTTGTCCAATCTAACTCAATTATGAAAATAATTTTTTTGTTCAAATTGAGTCATTAATGACAGCTTTGGTCAATAGTTATAGGTTCAGATGTAGATACTTTTGAGTCTAATTATATCTTATTTAACCAAGATCTACTAATATTTGACAAGTTATAAAATTTTAATTTATAATACTATTAATTTATGACATTTTATTAACATACTATAAATTTTTTCTTATATTTATTTTATATATACATTTAATATTATTTTTATTTAATATTATTATAATTTTATTTTTATATACACATTTAATATTATTATAATTTTATTTTTATTTAATTTTATGATTTTTAAATTGTGAGGCAACATTGCTCCTCTGAAAATAGTTTAGAAACAAAATTGCATCTTAAATCATCAAAAGTGAGTCCCACTAACTATAATAACCGACATTTTAATGGTAGGGACAACATTGCTCCGATTTGATTAGTTTAGGAATAATATTGCAATAATAAATAGTTTAAAAGCAATATTGCTCATCCGAGAATAGTTTAGGAACCAAAGCTCTCTCCATTTCTTTCCCTCCATTTCCCTCCACTTCTCACATCTCAATCATTCATAAATTTTATAATTTTAAAAAATTTATTTAATAAAATAATATGTATGGTTGAAATGAGGAAGTGAAGGGAAATGAAAAGAAAGAAGTGGAGAGATCCTTGATCCATAATTTAAGAACAAAATTACATCTTAATCCTATAAATTCTGTATACGCTTTGGTCAAGTATATGTGGATCGATGAATGAGGAGCTTTGGTCAAGTATATGTGGATCGATGAATGAAGAATAACCCTCATTAATAGGATTCAATTTTTGTTGTTTCCGAATCCCATTTTCAAGTTCTTGTTATACTCTTTTGCACAAATGAATAGTGTGGGAATTTTGTGAAGAAATTGAGTATATGAGCACATCTTATGGTACAAATGGACTGGAATGAAACTGGCCTTTGAAAAACCCAATTGCAGGATTTCTTTTCTCGAGTAGATTTCATGACTTCTGGATGTTGACTTAATTTCATCTAAAATTATAATCTAAAAGCATTAAGAAAGTTTGTCCATGTTTAATGTGCTGGATTCACTGGAAAGTCAAAATAGGTATTGAATGCATGGTTTTGGACTTTTTGGTGATCCATAGCATTTTTTTTTTTTTTTTCCTGTTTTATGTTCTGCCTTTTGGTATTATTCAACTAGGACTAGGATTAGCAACATGATGAAAATTCATGAGATATGGTTCTCTTTTGAGACACTTTATTGTGTCTCAATGTTTTTCCCCACTTTCTTGGGTTGGACCTTTTGCTAACAGTGTCTTAGTCCTTTTTCTTTTTTTGGTTTAAATGTTTTGCCCCCTCTTTAATTAATTTTGTTTCTTTAATGATTTTGTTTCTTTTCTTTTCTTCAAAGCTCTTGGCAGGCAACGATGAAGAGTTGCTCCACGTCACCCTCATTGGATGTGAAGAAAAACTTATTGCAGAGGCAATCTTATAGAAGCAGCAGGAGTAAGAGAGCTTGTGAAGTTATTGAAAGAAGAACCTCCAGACGTCTAATGGAGGCCAGCAACCTGCTTGTATATGTACAATTTGATGTTTCTTTAATTTTTTTAGTACAACTTCACAAAGGTTTTGGAGCTATTCAGATGATCACACAAAGGATCTGATTGGTAAGGCTACACGTCTGATTGGACTTTTTTTAAAAAAAAATTCATATAATTTTTTGTCATTTTTTTATCAATTAACTGTAATAGTTAACATTTTGTTAACAATGAGGCTAAATTACACCATTTTTAAACGTTAAAGAAAAACATTATCCAAAAATAAATAAATTTAGGATTCAGGAGTTCTTAGACATACTCCCTCAGTTTCTATTTGTAGGAAAAGCTATCACTTTTTATTTATTTTTTTATACAAGCAAAATCATCAATTTCAATAAGCATTTATTACATATTTTCTAAATCACTTTCATAATTTACGTTAATAAAAAAATAATTAATGCATGCTTATGTTGCTTAACATAAGATATTTTAGTCTGATTTTTATTATTTTTAAATATAATTATTATGGTTTACCAACTTTTTTAAATTATATAATACAGTTTTTTTTCTCTTATATGTAAAAACAGAGAGAGTATAATTTAGAGGCTAATTTACTCTTTTACTCTAAAATAATAACCCTTATTAATTCGTCCATCATTTAGTGCTTAACTTGTTTTGAGAATTAAATTCCAATGGATGCTTGGAATCTTCGTTAGAAATTGCTGCAGGTGGGACAAAGATGTGCAAACAACCACTTCATACTTTTTTTTTCATTACAATAAACACAATAATATAGCAATATTTAAATACAAAAATAACAGAAAAATCTATTTAAATTATGTAAATGATAGATTGATCCAACAAAATAGCATAATTTTTTTGGAGTTCTAAGGGATGTTTTTATCATTAGGAAATTATAAGAAATGATACTTTTGCCCTTTATTCATATTAAAAAATTTCACAAATTTTCATTCACAACTTTTATTAATATATTAACAACTTTTTTTTCTAAATTATAATTTAATAGTTATTCACAAGTCTTGATCTTCAGGTCTTGATGTGCATCAGATGTTAAAAATTTGTAACTTTTCATTGATAACTTTTATTCTTATATTAACAACATTTACTTCTAAATTTGCAACAATTCAATAATCATTTGTAACTTCACATCTATAAGTCCTAATATACATCAGGTTGTTGAAAATTCACAACTTATCATTTACAATTTTTGTTTTTATATTAACAACTTTTATTTTTAAATTCACAATAATTCAAAAGTCATTCGCAACTTTGCATATATAGGTCCTAATATGTATCAAATGTTAAAAATTCACAACTTTTATTCATATATTAAGAACTTTTGTTTTTAAATTTGCAGCAATTCAATAGTCATTCGCAATTTTAAGGATTTTTATTTTATTTGAGGGCAATTTGATCATTTCTTTTAATTCCCAATGATAAAAAAATCGCATGAGACTTCGAAGAAATTATATTATTTTGTGAGACCAATCTATCATTTACATAATTTAAATAAATTTTTTTGTCATTTTTTCTACTTAAATAGGCCACTTTATTTAAAATAACATATCTATGCCGCCTCAAAACTAAAATATTATTTTCAGGCTTTTATTATATCTCATTATGATATAGAGCTTTAGAAAAACACACGCATTCAACAAAGGGTGCACAGTGATCAGGTTATTGGGCTGGGGAACTCCATAATTCATCTCCAACCAGATTTATTTTACTTACTTCGTGAGATTGTGGTTTAATTTTTTAAATAAATATACACTACATAAGTATTTAAATTTTAAAAATTTTATTGTTAATTAAAGTTCTACTTCAATTATAATGTTAACAATTTTTCTTTAGAAATTTGAGAAATTTTAATATTGAAATGCTAGTTTCAATTATAAGGACTTTAAGGATTTGGGAAATAATGTGTAATAATTAAAATATGCTTGAAACAATATTAGCATTTGTCATATCCAAAAGTAAATTAATTTTTAGGCCAAAAAAAAAATTGTAACCTGATTTTGTGAAAGAACATTATAGGTCAAAAAACATAGGAAAAATTATTATAAAATCTCCTTGAATTATATAAATAAAAATTTGATCTTTTAAAATATCATAATTCCAATGAAGTTTCTACAGACTTTTATATTAATAAATTTTAAATTAAAAATATTATTTTATCTTTATTAATAAATTGTGATTTCTTGTTCAATTATTACGATTTCTTGAATAAAAGTAGTTATTATTCCTTAAAAAAATAGTTAAGATTAAGACTTGTTATTTTGAAAACTTATTTTTTAATAAAAAAATTATAATTGATAAATTGTGATTTTTTATTCAACTCTTGCAACTTACAAAGCAGAAGTTGTTGTTCTTTAAGTTGAAGTTATGATTGGGGCTTGTTAATTTAAAAAGTTTTTCAATAACAGAAATTATATTTGATAAGTTATGATTTTTTATTCAACTCTTGTGATTTACAAAATAAAAATTATTATTCCTTAAGAAAAAGTTGTAATTGAGTTTGCTATTTTTAATAAAAGTAAAATAGTTTTTTAATTTTTAAAATTTATTTACACAAAAATTTTTAAAAACTTCAGTAAAATTATGACATTTAAAAATATTAAATTGTTATTTATATAATTTAAAAAAAATTATTGTTTTTTTTTTCAAAATCATAAGCTCAATCGGACTGGATGTGGATGAGAATAGAGATTGTGAGTTAGATTGTGAGGTGGAAATGAATGGCTGATTTCTCCCCCCTTTCATGAATTGATGATATGTCGCTCTCATTGCCGTTCAATAAATCCTCCTCTTACCAAATCCATGTACGTGATATGAGAGAGACCATTAGAAAATCATTCAACTCCACAAGTATGTTTCTTAGACTCAGCTGATCTCAGCCAATGTGGGAAGTATATTTAAACAAGTATTATTTAATTTAAAGTTGTATACATCATATTTATTATTATTATTTTTTGGCCAAAGATATTTATTATTATTGAAAGCACGGAAAAATACTGAGTTAATAAAATCACGCCGAGAAAAAATTTATCTAGTAGTCAGTGCTCGACTTTTTTGGGAATTTCAAATGCTCCAAAGCTTCGTTCGAAATTATATTTTTTTTAGAAAGATTAATCTATAAGTCCTTCTAGATTTTTTGTAATTTTGAATTAAGTTCATATAGTTTATTTTATTTTAATAAAACCCTTATCATTTAAAGTATTAAATACGTTAGTTCCTTAAAGTTAAAATTATTAATCGATATTGACTTTTTCAAAATAAAAACACTTTTAAAATTTATAAAAAAATTGATTTTATACAATACTTACATTTTTTATTTTTTATGAAAATTATATATAACTTAACAATTTTTTGTTAATTAAAGTTCTACTTCAATTATAATGTTATAAATTTGAGAAATTTTCTATTTAAATGTTAGTTCCAATTATAAGGACTTTAAGAATTTGGGAAATAATATGTAATAACAAAAATATGCTTGAAACAATATTAGTAATTGTCATCTCCAAAAGTACACAGATTTTGTGAAAGAACATTAGAGATCAAAGAACATTGGAAAAATGATGATAAAATCCTCTTGAATTATATAAATAAAAATTTAATCTCTCAAAATGTCATAATTTTATTAAATTTCTTACAGACTTTTATATCAATAAATTTTAAATTAAAAAGATCATTTTACCCTTATTAATAAGTTGTTATTTCTTGCTCAATTATTGCAATTCTTTGAATAAAAGTTATTATTTCTTAAATAAGAGTTGAAATTAAGACTTGTTATTTTAAAAATTTACAAAAACTACAATTGAAAAATTGTAATTTTCTATTCAACTCTTGCAGTTCACAAAATAAAAATTATTATTCTTTAAGTAGAAATTATGATTGGAACTTGTTATTTTGAGAAGTTTTTCAATAACAAAAATTACATTTAATAAGTTGTGATTTCTTTTTCAACACTTATGATTTATATAACAAAAATTATTATTTCTTAAGCAAATGTAATTGGATTTGCTATTTTCAATAAGAGTAAAATGATTTTTTTAACTTCAAAAATTTTCTAACACAGAAGTCTCCAGAAATTTCAATAAAATTATGGTATTTGAAGAGATGAGATTGTCATTTATATAATTTGAAAAAAAAATTATTCTTATTTTCCCAAAACATAAGCTCAATTGAACTGGATGTGGATGAAAATAAAGATTGAGAGTTGGACTGAGAGGTGGAAATGAATGATTGATTTTTCTTGACCAAAAGTCTCTCCATTTCTTTTTTTTTTATTTTTCTCCACTTCTCCCATCTCAACCACACATAGTATTTTATTAAATGAATTTTTAAAATTAAAAAATTAATGAATAGTTGAAATAGAAAAAATTGAGAGAAATGGAGAGAAAAAAGTGGAGAGGTTCTTCCCCCAATTTTCCCCCCTTCATGAATTGATGGTGCGTCCTTCCCACTGCTTTTTAATAAATCCTCCCCTTACCTAATCCATTTGCGTGAAATGTGAGAGACCATTAGAAAATCATTCAACTCCACAAATATTTTTCTTTGACTCAGCTGATCTCAGGCAATATGAGAAGTATATTTTAAAAAAATATTATATAAAGTTGTATACATCATATTTATTATTATATTTTTTAGCCAAAAAAGACAATTTTATTAATCATCAAAAGAAAGTAATACAAACTCTAATAGCCAAAGCCAAATTAAGCACTCAAAGACACCAAAAAAAAAATGCAACAGCAAAACAACACAAAAGCACAGTGACAAAATTCAACCAATTCCTTCTTTATCGAAATTAACCACAGCACTATACCAGGTTGCAATTAAAAAAGATGGTATATCAGTCAACCAAACAGGTTGCATCATCTTCTTTGCACCAAAGGTTGCCAGCATATCAGCAACTCTATTCCCTTATCTAGAAACAAGAGAAAATGACACATTCTGCAAAGTTAATAAAATCACGCCGAGAAATAATTCATCTACTAGTCAGTGTTCAACTTTTTTGGGGATTTCAAATGGTCGGAAGCTTCGTTCTAAATTATATATTTTTTAGAAAGATTAATCTACAAGTCCTTCTTAACTTTTTTAATGTTGAATTAGGTTCATGTAGTTTATTTTATTTTAATAAAATCTTTATAATTTGATCTATTAAATACATTAGTTCTTGAAAGTTAAAATTATTAATTGATGTTGACTTTTTCAAAATAAAAACACTTTTAAAATTTATAAAAAAATTTCTTTAATACTTTTAGCCAAAACATTTTATTTTATACAATACTTCCTTTTTTATTTTTTATGAAAATTATAAATAACTTATATATATATATATATATATTAAAGTTATTTAGAAAACATAATCTTGTTATATAAATTTTGAATTATAAAAATTATGAAATTAATTCTTAATTATATAATCTTTTAATAAACCTATAGAAGTCATTAGTTTCATTTTTTAAAAGAGAAAATTAAAGGATTTTAACAATCAGATATTAACACATTTAATCAATAAAATAATAAGGACTTGATTAAAACAAACAGATTATAAGAACCTAATTCAAAATCATGTAAAATTATGTGAATTTTTGTATATTAATTTTTGTATTTTTTGTTTAAAAACAAAGGCCACAACTCTCGCTTTGAATTTGTTTCCTCTTTTTTTTAAAAAAAATAATGGTAGAAATTTGCAACAATTGTAAATTTATAATGGTAGGAATTGGAAAATAAACATAAAAAAGTAATAGATCGAAATTAGCTAATCATTTGGCATAAAATAGATGTCTCATAAATCAATTTTTTTATTTTTTTAATCTCTTTATTTTTTAAATATATCATGAACTGATATATAAAGTTATATTAAGTTCCAATCAATCACAATTACATGTTATATATTCAATCAAAATTTTATATTGAACCACCTAATCCTAGTCTTGTTGGATGCAAATACCGCGTCTTCGTGTCATCAACTTCCCACTTTTGTTTTCATTTTCATTTGCACCTCTATTATTTTTTTAACATATGGAACTAACATAGCAATTGTGATTTAAATTTTAATAAACTTTTTCCACCGTTGGTTGCTTGTACATGGCATTAAATTATTATTAAACTATTGGTGAGAATACTTTAGTTGATAAAAATTTAGTTCATAATCTATTTGGTTGTGGATTCAAATTTTATTATTGATATAAGTACCTAGTTATTTTCTATTGTGCATAGATATTCTCCTATTGAACGTTATCCTATTTGAGGCACAATTTGATACTAAATATGAACACATCTTCTAACGAGACTATAAAGACTTTATTAGTAGATAATATTTTTTGTAATTGTTAGTAGGTAATTTATACGTACTTTTGTAAGTTATTTGAACTTAAAAGTATGTCTTAACCATGATGAGCCATAAATCCAAATCACATGTCTGTCAAGATATTTTTATGAAATATTTTTAAATTTAAAATTATTTTCTAAAATTTCAATTTCAAGTTCCGAAAATAATTTTCTTACAGATTTTATTTTTTAATATTATAATCGTTATTAAATAATAATTTTAAATTTAATATTTTTTGTAACAACGTTTAATATTTTCAGTTTAAACAAATAATATATTTGAAAAACTAATATAAATTATAGATAAATAAACGAATGTTATATTCTAATTTTATTTCAACATAAAATTAAATAAATTAAGGAAAACTATTTCAAAATTGATTCATATATTGTACGAATGACTAAACTAATAACATATTACTGTAATTTCAAAGAATAGTGGGAGCTAAGCTGGCAATTAGAAAAAAGAGAAAAAAAGAAACTCAAGAACACAGGTCAATTAAAAATATTCGTTCCATGTAACATACATACATACAAACACTTATACATATATCTATCCATCTATTTGCAATGACCCAACCTGATCGATATTCATGCTTTCACGCACCTTACGGTCCTCACGACTTCGTATTGCTTGCTTTAATCACTGGCTTCGTCGGTTTGATCACCTCCTTCCATTTCTCTTCTGAGCTCTACGTACTTGCTCAGTGACTTCACTCAATCACACCTTTGGCAACCGCTGGAATTTCATTTCCTTTTCTTTCTTTGTTCGCTTGTTTGTTCATCTTTGTTGAGGAGCTGTACGTTGTGGCTCATCTTGTTTTCTGTTTACTTTTCCTACCTCAGAAAAAGTTGTTATAGTATATACCAGAAGAAAAATCCCAAAAAAAACTATAAAAAAAAAAAAAAAACAAAATGCAGTTTCTTGCGGCCTTATTTGGGAAAGCATTGGATGTCTTGGTGCCACGTGTTCGACGTCATGTGGCTTACCTTTGCAGCTACAGAAGCAATGTTGAAAAGCTGAAAGAACATGTTCAAAGGGTGAAAGTTGAAAAGCAGAGTATGAATGATCGAGTTCAAGAAGCTGAGCGAAAGGGGGAGAATATTCAAGAACGTGTTACCAGCTGGCTGACGAAGGTGGATGAGAAAATCACTGAAATTGATGTGTTTCTGGAAGATGAAGGCCATCTGAAGACCGGGTGCTCTACTGGTTTTCCCAACTTGAAGTTAAGGCATCAGCTTGGTAGAAAAGCGAAGAAGATGATTCCACAGTGCGTTGAGCTGCTTCAACATAAGAACTTCACTACAATTTCTCATCGTTCGGAGCCAGAAGCAATAGATGTTGCTCTTTCTGACGATGGGTATGAATCATTTAGCTCAAGAAAAGCTATTACGGAGGAGGTTATGAATTCCCTGAGAGATCCCAAATCTAAAATGATTGGTATCTATGAGCAGGGAGGTGTTGGCAAAACCACATTAGTTAAAGCAATTGCAAGGAAAGCTAAAGCAAAAAAGCTATTCAATCTTGTGATTATGGTAAATATAACAATCACTCCTGATGTAAGAAAGATTCAAGGAGAAATGGCAGACATGTTGGGGTTGAGATTAGATGATGAAAGTGAGATTGGAAGAGCAGGTCGTTTGCAACAAAGGTCGAAGAAAGAGAAGGAGAATGCCCTCCTCATTTTTGACGATCTTTGGGCTGGATTGGACTTGAATATGTTGGGTATTCAGTTTAAGGATGATGATGATAGCAACTCATTGAAAGAAAGGAAGTCCTCTAGTGATTCCAAAAGTTGCAAAATTTTGTTGACCTCTCGAAGCAAAGATGTGTTGTTGAGCGAAATGAATGCTAAGGATTCAATTTTCCCTTTGGAAGTCATAAAGCAAAAGGAGTCAAAGAAGTTGTTTGACAAGGTAGCTGGAATAACTAATCAAGATTTAGAGTTGAAATCATTAGCAACTAAAATTGTGAAGAAATGTGCAGACCTACCCTAAGCAATAGTTGCAGCTGGAAAGGCTTTAAAGAAAAATCAACACAAATTTGCATGGGAAAATGCACTACAATAAATCGAAGTGAATGGAGTACTAGAGCCTGTGGAGTTTTCTACAAAGTTAAGTTATGAGCAACTGAAAAGTGAAGAACTCAAGTCTATTTTCTTACTTTGTGCTTGTATGGGTGGGCATCCTTCAATTATGGATTTAGTAAAATATTGCATTGGCTTGGGCATATTTCAAGGAGTCAACTCAGTAAAAGAAGCCTGAGATAGAACAAATACTTTGATCAACAAGTTAAAAGACTCAAGTTTGTTGATGAATATCACCTCCTATGATTGTGTCACTATACATGATATGATTCGTGATGCTGCCCTATCAATAGCATCTAAGGAACAAAATGTGTTCATACAAAAATATGGCAAACTCGATCATTAGCCTGACAACAATAGCTTTGAAAGGTACATCTCTATCTTATTGCACCATTGTGATTTCATTGATGAGATTCCAAAAGTGATGAATTGCCCTAGTCTCCAAGTCTTCCATCTTGAATGTAAAGATCCTTCCTTGAAAATACCAACAAAACTTTTTGATAGAATGGGAGAATTGAAAGTATTGATATTGAATGGTATGGATCTATCACACTTTCCTTCCTCAATTAAGTGCTTACAAAAGCTTAGAATGCTTTGTTTGGAGCACTGCATGTTGGGTGACAACATATCTACCATTGGAGAGTTGGGGAATTTAAGAATTCTTAGTCTTTCAAGATCTTGGTTTAAATTTTTACCAAGTGAAATAAGGCAGTTGGATAAGCTACAATTGTTTGACATTAGTAATTGTGCCCAACTTAAAGTGATTCCATCTAATGTGATGTCAAAGTTGAATAGGTTGGAGGAGTTGTATATGGGAAATAGCTTGATTCAATGGGGTGTTGAGGGGAAAACATTCAATAATAAAATTGCTTCTCTTAATGAATTGAGTTATCTTCAATAATTGAGAAGTTTGGACATACATATACCGGATATCATAGCTTTGCCACGAAGCTTGTTCTTTGATAAATTAGAAAATTACAAAATTATGATTGGAGACTCCAACATGATTTTGTTGGAACATGGAGAGATTCCTACTAAGTATGAGGCAACAAGAGCTTTGAAATCCAGTATATAATCTACTCAACAGAGTGGCAATATCAAGCATCAGCTTTTCCCAATTTGGAGTCAATGTATTTGTACAAACTAGAAAGCATAGAGAAAATATGCAATTGCCAACTCACAGATGCCTCTTTTCGTAGTTTAAAAACCATCAAGATTAAAATTTGTTTTCAATTGAAATATCTCTTCTCATTTTACATTATTAGACTTCTTGCAAAGCTTGAAATAATTGAAGTTTCTCAATGTGATTCTTTGGAGGATATTGTTTTTATAGAAGGACTAGAGAATACTAGCAATGATGTAAAAGAAGATAGCATTGAGTTGCCTCAATTGCGCTCTTTGACGTTGCAATCTTTACCAGCATTGACTTGTTTCTACGTTCATGACAAGATGGTTCCATTCTTTAACGCAAAGGTATGAAATGTTAGGAATTATATTTTAAATTATATACTCAGGTAAATGAAGATGGCTTGGATTTTGGAAGTTTACTCTTATTAAATTTAATTTGCGTAAATTATATTTTTAGTGCTTTTAGAGATTGCAATATATTTTTTTTTGTTCTTGTAGATTTCACTTCCCAACATAGAGAGCTTGGAGTTGTCTTCAATCAACATCAAGAAGGTATGGGGTAACCAACCTTTGCCAAGTCCCTGCTTCCAAAATCTAACAAAATTGAAGGTTGACAATTGTAGTGGTAATTTAAAATATTTGTTTTCACTATCAATGGTTGGGAGTTTGATGAAATTGCAAAGCCTTATTGTTACAAGATGTAGAAGCATGAAGGATATATTTAACCTAACAGACATTAGTAAGGTAAGTATACATTGCATGTGAATGGATTAGGCACAAAACTGGGCATTGCTTCTTTTTTTTTCCTTATATAAATTTGGTTACAAAATGACAACTTTGGTCCATGCATAGGAGGTTGATGTCTTTTCACAATTGAGGAAATTTGAAATTACCAACATGGAGGAGCTAAAAACTATATGGCATCCCCAAGCTGCCCTACGTTCCTTTGGCAATCTAGAATCTTTGGTTATCAATCATTGCGACAAACTTGTCTCTATTTTCCCTCCTTACATGGTGGGAAGATTTCCTCATCTTGATAGATTGAATGTTTGGTGTTGCAAATTAATTGAAGAGATTTTTGACCTCTAGCCTACTCCACAAAAAAGTGATGGGAATGATACATGCTTGCGATCTATCTCTTTAATCTCCCTATGTTGAAACATGTTTGGAATAAAAATCCTCAAGGAATTCTTGACTTCAAAAATCTGCAAGATGTTCATATCTATGGATGCCCAAGCTAATTAGAGTATTTATTCCCTTTTTCCGTTGCCACTAATCTTCTAAAACTAGAGATGTTTAACATATCAAATTGTAAGTTGATTAAGGATATTGTAGCCAAGGATGATGCATCAAACAAAAGCAACTTTATATTTAAGTTTCCTAAGTTAACCTCACTTTTATTAAAAGATTTACCAGAACTAAAGTCTTTCTATCAGGGAACACACACTATAAAGTTCCAAGTATTGACTTTATAGTCTCTATAATGTTGTGAAAAGTTGGAAGCATTTAGCATGGAAACAACATCACATTTAAAAGGGCAATCAGTTCTCTCTGCTTTACTCAAGGTACAATAACAACATAATTGACATTACCTCTTAAATTATATACATTTTTTTTCTAAAATCAATGCATCTTTACACACACTTGTGTCATGTTCTTTTCATAATACATGATTCTACAAAATTGAATGTGTATGAACTTAGGATTCTCTGCAAACCATTACACCTCTTTACAACCACACCAAATATATCTTATATGTCATTGTATGTTTTTCTAAAGTTATACTTTCTCAATATGATTTTTAGGTGATATCCATGTTGGAAGCACTAGAAATGGGTCGAAAAGAAATGAAGTGGTTGCAAAACTCCATTGGCAATAATGTTTATCAAATGCAAAATATAAAAAAACTTCAGCTTAGAAAATTAAGCAATATTGAAATTCTCTTTTGGCTTCTTGATAGATGTCCTAATCTAGAAATCCTAGGTTTGTCTAATTCTTCCATCAAAGAGGTGCTGCCTAAAGGAAACAATATTTCCCTTTAAAAAATTGGAATGGTTGTACAACTAAAGGAATTGAGATTATTTTATTCAAATCTTCCTTTGAATTTAGGAACTGAAAATGACCCCATTCTTCAAAGGGTTGAGCTGCTGAAGTTATTTGCATCTAGCCATGTGATAACATTACTGCCTTCTTCCATATCATTCACTTGCTTGAGACATTTGGAAGTTAGCTATTGCAAAAGATTAAAAATTTGATGGCACCATCAACTACAAAATCCATGGTTTAACTTACCACAATGAAGGTTGATGAATGTATAATGATGGAAGAACTTGTGACAGTGGAAGAGAATGAAGAAAACAAAGAAGATGAGATTGTTTTTGTCAAATTAAAAACTTTAGAACTTGTATCTCTAATAGTACTCACTAGTTTCTGCAATTCCATGAACAGTGTTGTCTTTAGGTTTCCATCTCTTGAAAGTGTGATAGTCAGAGACTGCCCTAAGTTGAAAAAGTTCTCTAATAAGAGTGCAAGCACACCAATCTTGAAAAAAGTTGGAGTAAGTTTTAAAGGAGAAAAGGGGGATAATTGGTATGGGAAGATGATATAAATGCTACAATCCAAAAGATTTTCATGGATAAGGTGCACAATAATTTATTACTTTAAAGTTTCTGTATATATTCCTTTCCAATTATTTTTTCCTTCACTTTTATTTAGAGAATTTCTTACACTATTATTAGAGATCATAAAATAGTTTACATGCACACAAGAGCAGAATTTTCATTAACTTTTTTATTAGAACTTACACAAGAATTTTTTTCTCAAATAGATTTCTAATAATGACTAGTAAATTTGATATGTTTGGTATTTCTTTCATTGTTAATGTTTATGATTGCTTTATAAATCAAATATCTATATTATTTCCATTACACTCACACATTATATGAAAGAAAAACATGGTCCATTTTTAGCAAAAGAAAAGCATGATTTCAACAGCTAGCATTTTTTGTTCCATTGTGTCTCATTTACTAAAGGAAAAAAATCACTAATCAAAATTTATCTATGAGCCACATGCACCTTTCAATTGAGAAACAGATCAATAGTTATTGGATCATGTTCATTTAAACTAGAGTGATAATTTAAACTAGAGGGTTATTGGATCATGTTCATTTAACCATTAAGTAAAATAATGGGTAAACATAATCATTGATCCTTATATTTATCAAATTTTATTTTTAGTCCCTATAATTTTTTATAGTATTTTCAATCCTTATATAAGGATTAAAAGTTAAAACCACTAAAAAAACACTAAAATATTGGGGACCTAAATAAAAAACGTCACCAATCTTGCTGAAATTTTAGATACTGAAAACATTATGGAAAAAACTATAGGGACAAAAGACAAAACCCGATAAAACTATAGGGGCCGATGATTATGTTTTTTCTAATTTTAGTTCTAATTTATAATTACTTCGCTCCTATTTTAATTTTCCTTTACAATTATAAGGATAAAAATTATAGCTATAGAGAAATCATATACACTCTGAAAAAAGTTTGATGTGTCAATTGTCTTGATGACATAGAATTCTGTTTACCATGGGAGAAATTTGGAGCTTGGAGATCATCCCAAGCTACAAGAGATATGGCTTGGTGTGTAACATCCTAATTTTTTTAAAAAAATAATAATAATAGGAATTTATATTATTTGAGATTATTCAGAAATAATAATATGGTTAGAAATTTAATTATGAATTAAAAACTTAAGTTTAAAATTATATAAGAAATATTTGTTAAGATATAATTTTAAGATTTAAAATAAAAAAAATTATGTGTGTGTGTGAGTTAAAAAAAAAGAAAAGAAAAAAAAAACAGGACACTGTAGAGGTCCTACATCGATTAGACGTGGGAAGGTGAGGTGCCTCCTCACATATAAAAGGAGGAGGCACAAGCGAGAAGACGTAGAAGGAAGCAAAAAGAAATATTTTTGCAATTTGTGAAAATATAATTGTGAGACCTAAAATCCCATTTTTATATTATTTTTCTCTCTTCCTCTCACGTTGCTCGGCGTCTTCTCGCAAGGGGGGATTTTTTTTTTCTTCAGGTATGTTCAAACTTTCCTGTTTAGATTAGCATTTAAAAAATTATTTAAGTACAAAATTAATTTTATAGTTATTTTCTAAATAATATTAGCTTTCTAGTGATATGATTATTTTGTAGAATAGAGTAAATATTTTGATTAGGATTTTTTTATAGGATAGTTAATCTAATGATATAATGAATTAAAAATATAGGTTAAAGTTCTTAGAGATATAATAAATATTATAGAATATTTTCTTGAGGTTGAAACTCATGTTTAAGAATTTTTGAGTTAAACTCTAAATCTATATGGTTGAATTTATGTTGAATCTGAGATGTAGGGATGAACCTCTGATTATTAAATATTTATTTAAGTATGAATAGGTATTTTTGAGGTTATAAAAAGGTGATTTGAGGCTTCAGGATAATTTTGAAATTTTTAATTTATTTTTGGACGAATTTTTAGAATATAGAAGGATGAAATTGTGATACTAGAAATGATTTGAGGCTTAAAAAATAGTTTATTAAGGTACGAAAATTTTAGAAAAGAATTTGGAAAGTTAAATGAGGTATAAATCTTAAATTAGTGTTAATATGGATAATAGATCTAAGACTTTCTAACTCTTTAAATTAGAGTTATTTATTTTAATGTAAAATTAATATATAGTATTATCAAATAACTATGTAGATTGTGTTGACAAAGATAATGGTGAAAGAGGAGTTGTGAAGGGGAACTTGTTATTCAAGACACAAGGTAATCATTATTAATGTGTTGTAATGGGTGTGTTTGTGAATGGTTATGTGTTGTTTTATTGTTTGAAAAAATTATGAATTATTGAAAATAAATACTGTATATACTTGTTTGAAATTATTGCCAAGTAGGTTAAAAATTTATTTTTGTTTATCATGATGAGATATTATTGTTCGGATATATTCCTGTTTGGATATTTGAATGATGCATGACTTGTCAGGGTATTTTAATATATGGTGTTAATGGGAATTTCTGTTTGTTTAATTATTACCACGTGATAAGCCCTCATTGGACCCAATGAGTGGCGTGTCGCTTGGTTCAACTCACCTTTGGCCGGGTGATTTGGCATCCGAGCATGACGAAAGGAGGATATAAGGTGCAGTCATGCAAATTAAATACTTGTTCGGTTTGTTTGAAAATATTATTCGGTTAAATGTTTTGTGTGCCCACTTAGCAATCACATGATTAGTTACAACAGCATGTATCATTACATAATAATTTTTGGTTACTGGGACTTTTAAGTCTCATTCCCCGTGGTTAATATTTTTATAGGAACGAGTCCGGCCGAGAAAGCACCAGAGGTGTAACTATGGTGTATGAGACACTATCTTTTATGTTGCCTCTCATTTTGTATTATGCAATGTATCTTGTGCCAACCTAGGACATTTCTTATTTTGACAACATGTAAATTCTAATCCTTTTTATTAAATGCATTTATATGACCAAGAGGATTATGTTTGTCCCTCTTGATTTATGACCTGATTTAAATATTATGCCATGAGGATCCTATCTATCCCTCATAGTTCTAATTATTTTTTGAGATATTTTAAGACCTGTGGTATATTGTCTTGGATGTACTATGGTAGAAATTTTTCTACCATGATAAGGGTATGATAAGGGTTCAATAAAAAAAGATTTATTGAATTAATAATTTACAAAAAATCCGTTTATAAATTTGAGGGTGTTACATATTATGCCTTTTATGTAACAGCCCTCTGGGTCACCATTGCCTCTCCAAGGTCTTTTCCCAGCACTGGACAACACATATGTCACCACATGATTACCGGCTTTCCCACTGGTGGTACAGTGGTTATTCCTCACCCCACCCTCACGGGTTGACTCAGTGGTACCAGACTTCGCCTCAACTTCGTTAAGATGGTAGAGGTTGGAGGTTCGAGTCTGGGGAGGTTCTAAAAGATCCTCGTGAGGGTGGGGTAAGGAATAACCACTATACCACCAATGGAAAAGCCAGCAATCATGTGGTGACATGTGTGTTGTCCAGCACTGGAAAAAGACCCTGGAGAGGCAGTGGTGACTCAGAGAGCTGTTACATGGTACAATGCCAGTCCCCAATGGAGGCTTCAGCATGTTGACGTCGTTGAGAGTGGAAGGCTGCCATATTTTGTCACATGTGATTCCTCTCCATTTGCTTCAGTTTTTAAGAAACTTGAAATGGTTAAGAGTAATAAAATGTAATTCTGTGAAGGCAATATGTGACATCGGACCCATGCCCTCAACTGTGTCCCTTTCCTTGGAAAATTTGTCCTTGAAAAATCTACCTAATCTAAAGCATATTTGGAATGAGGACCCTCAAGAATTTCTCAATTTCAACAAGTTGATGTCCCTGAGTGTGCGTCATTGCCATTTTTTGTCACATGTGATCCCTTTTCATTTGCTTTCCTTGTTAAGCAACTTGGCAAGGTTAGAAGTAATAAACTGTAATTTTGTGATGACAATATTTGACATGGGACTGACACCTCCAACCTTGTCTCTTTCCTTGAAAACATTGATCTTGAAAAATCTACCAAATCTAGAGCATGTTTGGAATGAGGATCCTAAAGAATTTCTCAGCTTTCACTCTCTGGAAGTCATAGTTGTTAACAAATGCAAAAGCCTAAGAAGCTTGTTCCCAGTGGCATTGGAAATGGAAGGCAAAACAACCCTAGATGACACAACAACAAAGTTAATTATGTTCCCTAGCTTAACCAACTTGCGGCTTGAGGAATTGCTAGAGCTCAAGTGCATTTATCAAGGACTAAACAATGTGGAATTGCCAAAGCTAACAAAATTAGAAGTACGCCATTGTGATCAATTGAAGGTTTTCCCAACAAAGGATCAAGATCATTTTCCAATTACTATGGAAGCTATCTCATTATTTGAAAAGGTATTTTTCTGTTATATGTTAATTATTCAAAGTTCCTTACAATAATCTCCTCATTAACATTTACTTGTCATTTTAGTCTTTTATTTATAATATTTTGAGTCACCTTGAACAAAAATCAGTTCCTTTGGAAACACTTGAGCATGATGTGTTTGATTATTTAATTAAAATACCTTTTGAGGAGATATTTTAGGGAATTGATAAAGAAAAATATGTGTAATCCGTTCTCTTATTAGTTATTTATAATAATAAGAATTTAATTATCATAGGTTTCTCTCAACCTAGAGCAATTGTCACTCAGCAAGGAAGACATCATGAAGATTAATTGGCAAGCACGATTTTGGGCAAACTTCCTTCCAAGAGTGAAATTTCTCACATTGATTTCCTTTCATGAGGATTCAGATAAATTTCCATATGAATTTTTTCAAAGCAAATCACTTCCTAATCTAGAAAAACTTCAAGTGGGTTGGAGTAATTTTAAAGAAATTTTCACTTCTGAAGATCTTTATGTAGATCACAACAGTGGAATGCTATTTTCACATTTAAAAGATTTGATACTATTTAATTTGCCCAAGCTCAAATCCATTGGGTTTGAACAATCTTGGACAGCTCCTCTTCTTTGTGAAAATCTAGAAACCTTGAGCTTGAAGAAATGTCCCTGCATGATTAACTTGATACCATCTTCAGTATCTTTCTCAAATTTGAGGGAATTGAATGTCTCTTGGTGTCATGGATTGATATATTTGTTCACATCCTCATCAACAGTAAAATGTTTAGCTTTACTTGAAAAGCTGACCGTTGACCATTGTAACTCAATTCAAGAAATAGTGACCAAAGGAGATGAGTCTGATGGAGATGAGATAACATTTAGAAAGCTCAAAACATTGTCTCTTACCCATTTGCAAAGACTATGTAGCTTTCACAGTGGGAGGTTAGTGTTGAACTTCCCATCTTTGGAGCTTGTGACTATTCGTCAATGTCCTAGCATGAGAATTTTTTCTTGCGGAGCCATCAATGAACCTGAGCATCTACAAGTCTCAGCCCAGCCCGGATACAGTTTTGATTCAGAATATTATGATGGCATGGATCTAAATGTCTCCATGGAGTTGATTTTTCACTCACAGGTATGTACTCTGTTTTGCATTTCCAGTACATGTATTTACTTCAACTCACACATGCACATATAACTTGTAAAAAATTATTATTATTCAAAAACCATAAGTAGTAAATGTAGCTTATCAATTAGCCAGAATCGCTCATCATGGCAATTCCGGCTTGCATGTTGTGCTCACGGTCCCCATGGAATGTCTTAATGTTTTTTACTCTGAGTTAGCTGCCACTGTTGTGGTGAACTAGACTTTGTATTTTGTACTGACCAAGCTTAGGCTTGCCTTGTTATTCCAAAAAAGAAAAAAAGTAGCTACATTCACAAGCCAATGAATTATTGTACCGTCTTATTTTATTGGGTTTTCAAGTTTCAAATTGCCTTTTCTTTCATTTTGAATTCTTTCCTCTCTTTTTTTTTTTTTTTTAATCAGAGAAAGAAGAAAGCATCTGTTCGACTGCCCTGAACTTTTTATATATTTTCCGTCTATGGCACAAGAATCTGTTAATTTTTCTACTACTTTAGGCCAAGAGTATGGATACTAATGCATTTAAATTAGTTAATATTATTTAAAATTATATTTTTTTCATGTTTATCTTTAATTAATAAGGTGTCTCAATTAAAAAATCTTATTAATTATACCCCTAATTAAGAGTAATTTTTTTAAAAAAATTATTAAATTCATCCTGAGAGAACAAAATCCTTTATATTCTTAACATGTTATTTTAAAAACGTGTTTTGTAATATTAAATGGAGAGAGTAATATTTTTAAAAAGTTTAAATGTCATCAGAGACGAATTTTTCCAGTATTTTCGGGTGAATTTTTAAAAATTCAAGCTTTCTCTTCAATAAGGTATGAGGCATTTTTTCTTTTTTTCTGAAAGTGTTGTGCCTACAGAAAACATTATTCCCCATGCATCTCTAACTTTTTTGTTAGTCCTCTAAAATAAATACTCTTTTTTGCAATTTCATATTAAAAAAATTCCTTTTTTTAATTATTTGTCTAGTTCAATAATATTGGTAAAAATTTGTAGACTAATTGTACTGATCACATAATTATCTTTAAAAATAAATAAAAGTCAACAAAAATTCCAAACAGCTCCTCATTCTAGTTTAACCAAAATATCTTCAAATTATTTACAACACAGTCTAATATAAATTGTTTTGCTAGAGCAGCTTGCAGAATTTGCATATGATGTACAAGATTTGGTGCTTAGAGATCATCCTGAGCTTGAAGATATATGGCATGGTGTATTGGCAGTCCCTAATGAAGGGTTCAAAAGGCTGAAGACTTTGATAGTGGATGATGTTCAATTTTTAACATATGTAATAACTCTTAATTTGGCTGGCTTCCTAAGCAACTTGGAAGAGCTACAAGTACGAAATTGTGACTCCATAGAGGCAATCTTTGATGTGGCACCTATGTTCTCCTCCATCTCCCTTCGGTTGAAAAAAATGACTTTAGAACATCTGACCAATCTAGAGCATGTTTGGAATAAGGACCCTCAAGAAATTCTTAGCTTCCAATCTCTACAAGAAATGAATGTTGTTAAATGCAAGAGCCTCAAGAGTTTGTTTCCAGCAGAAGGCGCAACTACAAAGGTAAATATACTGCCTAGCTTAACCGACTTGCGTCTAAGGGATTTGCTAGAGTTCAAATGCATCTATCCAGTGCTGAACGAAATAGAATGGCCAGAGTTAAAAGTATTAGACATTCATTCTCTCATTTGAAAGAGTATGTTTCCTATTGTTACCCTCTCTGTGTGTGGGTTCATTCTTCAATGGCATGCAATAAAACAATTTTCTCCTCACTGATAGTTTCCATTTTTAGTCTTCTAATTTATATTTTTGGTTAACATGAATTAAAGATGATGGGTTCTTTTTGTAATGCTTGAACATATACATTTATCTTAGGTTTTCCCCAACCTAGAGCATTTATCACTCACCATGGAGAACATCATGAAAATTTGGCAAGGACAATTTCAGGCAAACTTCCTTCACAAAGTGAAGTGCCTCATATTGACGTGCTTTCATGAAGATTCAGATGAGTTTCCTTGTGAATTCTTTCAAAGAGGATTACTTTCCAACTTAGAAAATCTTCAAGTGGCTTGTAGCAGCTTCAACAAAATTTTCACCTCTCAAAAACTTGATGTGGATAACCATACTGAGATGCTCTTTTCACAGTTCAAAGTATTGGAACTAGTTGATTTGCTCAAAGTCAAATCCATAGGGCTAGAGTAGTCCTCGGATGTTCCTCTTCTTGAAAGCCTAGAAACATTGAGAGTGAGGAATTGTCCTTGCTTGATCAGCTTGGAGCCATCCATTGTATCTTTCTCAAATTTAAAGAATTTAGTTACAGAAGACTCTGATGGATTGGTACACTTGTTTACATCCCCAACAGCAAAAAGTCTTGTTCAACTTGAGAGGTTGTCCATAAAAAAGTGTGACTCAATCCAAGAAATAGTGGCTAAAGAAGGTGATGAATTAGGTGGAGATGTGATACCTATAACGTTCAGGAAGCTCAAAACATTGTCTCTTGCCTCTCTTCCGAGACTTGATTGCTTTTACAATGGCATTTTCAATTTGGAATTCCCATTGTTAGAGAAAGTGTCAATATTCAAGTGTCCCCAAATGAAAGTGTTTTGTCAAGCTGATATATTTGCACCGAATAATGTGATCATTGACTCGAATTATGATGCCCATGCCATGATATGGAAGGCTTTTAATAAGGCACGCTGAGCTTATAATGAGAAATTTTACAATACTGACACAGGCAGGTATGTAACTAAACTTTAATGTTAATGCAAATGTAAATATTTATCATCTGTGTGTGTAGCAATCTACCAATTTTTTTTTTTGTTTGTTAACTAGTCATGTCCATCATGTGTATGACTGTGAAAACAGACAGAATTTGAATTATTGTGGAATACGTCTTTGCTTACAGCTTTTGCCTCTCCCTAGCCCCATATGTATGTATGCATACGTATATCATGCTTTGCTTTAATGACCCTTTTTTCTGATATCTGAAGCTAAGTTAATATTATTTGTCAGTTCACTTGGGCAAAAATTGAGTAGTTATATGGCCACATCTATATTCTCTTCGTTTCAAGTATAAGAAAAAATAACTAATTCATACAGTTTAAAAAAACTAATTTAAGTCTAATAATTATGCCTAAAATTAAAAAAAAATTTAGAATAACATATATTTTTAATTAAAGAAATAAATTTGTTTAGTGAAAATAAGCATTGACTTTATGAAAGACATCAATTTTAGGAAAAATGTGATAAATACTTTTAAAATTTGTAATTTTTCTTATAAATAAAGCCAAACAAAAAAAAACACCTAATAGTTTCTCTTATATTTGAAAACGGAGGGAGTATTTCACAAATTCTTCTTTTGTGGGAAGTCGAAGGTGGTGGGAAAGGAAAGAACAAAGGATCATTAATTATGCTTAATTTTCAGAGTCATTTTCATTTCTCAACACGTTGTTAATATTGTTTCAGGAAATCATCTTTTTGGCATGAGAGAAGCTTAGTTTGGCTCTACTCTTCACTTATGCCACTCTAAAGCCAATTTGTTCAGTAAGTGACACCAACAATATAAAGGCAAAAAAAATCAGGGTCATATTATTTACGTTATTGTAATGTTTAATTGCCAATTAATTAAAAATAATATGTTTCATCTAATTAGCATTATTATTCTTCAAAATTTTAGGTGCCTTGAAATTCTTGTTGTTTCTATGGAGGCTACTGACGATGCAAGTACCTTCAGAATCAAAGACACTTTGATTAATCATGATTTGCAAGTTGGGGAAAATTGTACATTTTTTTCTGGATTTGAAAGAGAGACTAAAGATCATGCTTTTCCTCATTGTCATTGTTCATCAAGAGCTGTTTGGTTTTGGATTTAACTTGGGTTTGAGACTGCATTTGCACAAACTTGTTTAGGAGATATTTGAATTGTGGCTTCAAAGGGACGTAAGCCAAGTCATCTAGTTGTCATTTCCACAAGAAAATGATGGATCAGCATCTCTAAAACATGTATGTACCTTGAGACTTATTTTGACTTTGCTGATGAAAGTGTTAAGATTCAACTTGTCTAAATTTCTTTTTTTAAAAAAAATTGCCACTTGTTTTGAATTTCTGTCTACCTAGTTCTCGTTGAGACATTCCAAGTTTAATTTTTTCAAAAAGAGACTTTCTGGAAAAAAAAAATTTGAAAAAATTTCTCTCCAATATTTTTTCCAAGAAAAAAAATTTCTAAGAAAATTATGTTTTCTTGTAGTGACAGTTATAATACAACTTTAGAAAATACCCATAAAATGTAAGCCAAAAATAATTGGCTCGTCAATAAGTCCTAATCCACAAATAAGTAGGAAATATTCATAATGAAATAATAAAGCCTCTAAATTATCAGCATGAGTTATGAGAGGGGATTATCTTGATCATCTACATGTAATGTGAGCCATGTCCAACCATATTAGGCTGCTATTTTCTGAAGCGAGATAGCAATTTTTCTTACTTTGTTTGCTTTCCCCTCCATCTGATAAATCTGTGAGTTTGTGGGGTCTATCATTTGAGAGAGTTTCATCTTTAGATGAAATTCACAAGAAACAGAGGGAGAGAGTGATTGAAGGAGGGACGACGAATATGATTAAATGGCACCGTAACTGTTGGTGGATGACTTCTTGTTCATTTATCATTTGCTTGGGTTTTGCCCTGTTTTTTGTCTCAAATAACAGAGGGTGGAGACAGTGGTAGAGCTACGATTTTGGATTAGGGGGATGAAGCCAAGATCTTGGTGTGAGGAAAGCCTTTCTATATTTTTCAAATTCAATATTTCTATTTTTTTTTTGTTTGTGTTTCTTAATTTAACTTTAAGTTACAAATTTACATATATAGTGAGCTAGTGAAAGGTATTTAATAAATTTACTTTTAAATCTTGAATTTTTATTATTTGTTTCCTTTTTTTTACTAGTTCCTAACTAGTATTCTCAAGGCAAAAACAACATAGGTCTAATTTAGTCATATTAATTTTTTTCCTTATATTTTTTAAAGGAATAGTAAAATTATGGATTAATATTGATCACTAGGTTTTTATTTAAAAAAATGAATTTTAGATTTGAGCTAAATGTAATATTAAAATGGGTTTAAAGTTTAAAATATTAAAATAAGATGTGCAAAGTGTTAAAAAGAGAGCAAACTACAAAATATGAAAACATATAATCCCATCTGTGTTATTTTTCCCAAGTGGTGCCCTGCTCAATAACATGTGACTCCACCATTGAGTACAAAGTATAATTATAATATGAATTGCTAAGAGACACTTGGTTTAACTGATTAAGAAAATTAAATCAACTTACCATGAGATCTTAAATTTGAGTTTAGAATATAGAATCACATCGAATAAATATATCAAAAGCATCCCTAAGATACTCTCAAAGCTACCAATGATAATAATAGTCCACACAATAGTAGTTTGGATTAGTTTAGATAGCACGTGGTAATACCCAAGTTTTCCAGAACATGAGTAATGGAATAAAAGAAAATAATGCATAAAAATAATATTATATAATGCCTCTCATCACTATTATAAGACAAATTTAACCACCTCACCAAAATTGAGGTGAGATGGTTAAATTATTAACTTCATCTAAAAAAATGATAAATTTTGAATTTTACCTATATTTAAAAGAAAAATTTACATTTACATTATATTCTCCCTTATAGTTAATGAGTTTAAATAGAAATAATATTAAAAAATATAATTAACATTTCACCAATTATCTTAAATGAACCATCAGTATCTTTTGAAAAATATCCTAAAATAAGATATTATGAGGACAAGATAGACATCATTGCCATGTTAGGCTACTTGCGGACTCATCAAGATTAGAAAAGTCTTTAATGAATTTGTTTTAAAAAAAAGTTCTTTATATGATGGGAGAATAAGGAAAAAAAAAAAACTCCTTTGAAATACCTAAAGGGAAATTAAGTATTTCAAAATATAATAATTATTTTTAAGTTTTTAGAGACTTGATTGCCAATTAATTTTAATGTGAAAGGACTATTTTATCCCATCCAATTCCATTATTTCATTGCTTTAGAATTTCAGCCGCCATCTCATTTTTCTTGAATCACTCCTAATAGCATAAAAAAGGTCGAAATCAATGCTTCAAAGCTCCTCTAATTTCTGAACTAATTTAACAACGTTTCGCTCTGTTGAATTGTCTTTCCAGCTCAAGCACTTCATCATCCATGACCGAGCGCATGAACTTTGGTTAGAGATTTCACTTTCCCAAGCCAATCCAATGCAGAGTCTTGATGGCAAGAAAAATAAATCTGTTCAGCATATTAGAATATAAAAAAAATCACATTTAAACATTAAAAAATAAATCATAAATATATAAGTTTATAAAGTATCTAATCAAATGACTTAAACTATTTAATTAAGTATATTATCCTTAAGCATACTTAATATAAAAATCTAATATGGTATCATAAACCATTCGATCAAAAAACAAAAAAAAAACCAGAGAGAGAGAGAGAGAGAGAGAGAGAGAGAAGAATGAAAGATTAAAAAAAACAAAGAAAGAAGGAGAAGGAGAAGGATAAGGAAAAGAAATTAAATAAACCTAAGTACAAACATGGGCAAAAAAAAAAGAAGAAAATGACGGGGAAAATGAGAAAAAAAAGTAGTGCAAGAAATATTAGAACATAAAATAAGTTCTACATTTAGATATTAGAAGATACGCCCTCCGTTAAAAAATGTAAGATATTTTTTAAAGAGTTAGATGTCTAAAAATATAAGATATTTTTAGTCTATCGAGGTATAATCATCATTTTTTTTAAAATTGCCCCTATTGATAATGATTTTATATTTATTATAGGGTATTTAATAGGAGTAAATTAAAAAGATAAGGTTAGTTGAAAAGTAAATAACTACTTTATTAAGAAGTGAGATTTAATTAAAAATACCTTACAGTTCTTAGTGGAAAGAATAAATCATAAATTTATAAATTTATAAAATATCGAACTAAAAAATTTAAATTATTTTGATTGGATATACTATATTTAAATATGCTTAATATAAGAAATTTAGCATGGCACAAATAAAATTTTCAGGACAAGAATATCAGAAGTCAGGGGCTCGCGTGCACGTCCTCAACGGCATCGCCGGCCAGAAGGACCATGTTCCTGTCGACAATGACGGCGACATAGAAACCAGAGGGAGGTTCAGATGCGGCCTCAAATATGGCTTTGGAAATATTCCACACGCTTTGTTTCTATAGTGGTGGCTGTAAATTTTTATCCCACTTGTGGAAAAGCAAGAGGAAGACGCATTTATTGGGTAAGATTGGCCTTTCACATTGAAATCAATTGACAGATAAATCCTTAAAGATTATAAAATAATTATCACATTTTGTAATACTTAATTGTTATGTAGATGTTTCAAAGATATTTTTTGGCCATTCTCCCTTATATCATTACAGTGTCTTATATAATGTAGAAAAATTAAGGGAAAATAAATCATTTGATATCTATAATTTTAACTCAATTTATAACTTTACTTCTAAAATTCAGTGCAAATCAATCATTATAATTTTAACTATTTAAAAAAAATTATAAAAACTTAAGTAACTTCTTGAAACTTAAGAAATAATGTTCTCAATAACTAAAATTATAGAGACTAAGGGGCTCTTTGATTATGCTTTTGTTTTATTGTTTTGAAAACTAATATTTTGAAGAACATTTTCTAATCACAAAAAACTTAAAAAAAACTTGTTTGAATAATATTTCTAAAAAACTAACAGATATTAAGTCTGGTGAAAAGAGATCTCTAATAACGTAACAAATTAATGTTGAAATTTTTACTATAAGAAGTATTTGACTGTACCTCAAACAAAATTATTTTTAATAGGAAAATATCAATAAGTAATAAAAAAATATAAATAAAAACTGAAAAATATACACCCACACATATTTTCTTCTATATTTTTCTGTCAATTGAACAAAATGAGAAAAATCATGATTAGCATTTTAAATTAATGAAAGAAAAATAGAAAATAAAACATAAAACTAAACAAGAAAAGTAGAAATTAGTAATAATAATAATAATAATAATAATGATAATAATAGCAATTCACACCACAGACACACCATTTTCGGTGAGCCCAAGTCTCATTCATAGTAATTTCTATGAGAGTTGGGCCTAGGCCCAAATTTTGCCTTGCTTTCTTGAATATTTGACCAAACTAATCTTTGGGAGGCATACCTCCCACAAAAAATTTTAATCGGTAACGCATGCATGATATTCAAACTTAAGATTTCTGATTAAATTTAACCAATCCTTAACGAGTTGATGATCGAAGTTAACTGCCCGGTGATCCCAAGAACCTAATATTTCCATTTCTTTTGTTGGAATTTCAGGATTGATTGACAAATTCAAATGGTAATAATAATCTTGAAAAGTACCCATCATTTGGATTGAAAGAAAAATAGAAAAAAAGGAAAATTGAGAGAGAAAATTGTTAAAAATAGTATATTAAAGTTATCATTTTTAAAAAATGTTCTTCCTAGTTTTCTCTCATATCTAATTTTTTCTTACTGTTTCTTCCATCCAAACTAAGCTGTAAAGTAATGAAAACCCAATGACAAATAATGAAGGCTTATGCACTTAATCAGTAAATTTCAAGTTAGAGTTTTTTTTTTTTTTTTTTGCATTTTAATGCAACCGTATTCTAGATTTTTGCATTTGAAACAGTGGAAACTCCAACAGTAATTAGTGAAAACTAATTCAAGTTCGAAGACATGATTTGCTTCTCCAACGGAGGTAGAATTCCACATCTTCACAAGTTTCAGAGCTATCCTCATAAATTGAGAGCATTTCCTTGCGAGCAATCTAATCTTAATATCTAATAAGGTTGTCTTCCACTCCCACTTACAGATTAAATGAAGTTCATTAAATTTAATTACTAAAAATTATGTACTTAACCTTATCTTATACTCCTTTCATTCAAAAATGTAAAGCATTTTTAATCAAATCTCACCCCAATAAAGTAATTACCTGCTTTCAAACTAACTCTATCTTTTCATATTTACCCCTATTAAACACCCTATAATGAATATAAAGTCATTATCAATAGGGATACTTTAAAAAAAAGGCAATAATTATATCTCAAAGGACTAAAAATACTTTACATTTTTGAATATCCAACCTCTTAAAAAATGCCTTACATTTTTTAACAGAAGGAATATATTTTAATATGTTAATAATATTAACAATAAAAGTTTGTAATACAATAAATCATCTACAAAAGATGCACATGTCTCAATTTAATTAGAAATAAACACTTTAAGTATATAAAATAAAGTACATAATTTTTTCCCTAATTTAATTTATAATTTTAATTTTTTTATAAATTTTCAAAAATACCCTTTAGTAGTGAGAGAGAGAGAGAGAGAGTTTATTTAACAAGTAAAATAATAAGAGATAATATTAAAATAATCAACATTAATAAAATTTCCTTTTTATTTTTTTATAAAAATAAGTTCTGCTGACAGTAGAGAATAATTTTAGTTGCTATTGAGATATCGTAGATATATCCCAATTAAATTGCTACATGGATAAGAATTTATGTTCAAACTTTCAACAACTTATTCAAGTGATTAAAACCTCTATTATTCATGATTTAGTTTTAAACTTCTTATATTTTAATCTTATGCACCAAGTCACCTTCAAAAGTACTTTATAAAATATTAGGGATGGAGTCCATGAGTACAAATATGAGCAAGGGGTACCAGTTATGAATTATGGTGCTCCTAAAAGCTCAAGAAATATTCACGTGAACCAAGAGGCACAATGCAAGTCTTTATTTTGAATTTTATATTTGGTTAGAGGATGGGGGAGGTGGAGGGAACCCCTAATTTTGGGAGGAGGTTTTGGAAGAAAGGAGAAAAAATTTTCCTCCCCTCCACTTTATCAAATAAGAGGAGGGGAGGGTCCAACCAAACAAAGGAAGGGAATTGAGTCTTGGAGATTTATCACGAAAAGCTATAAATTTGAATGATCTAAATTAAATTTGAACGATTTAAAAACAATAAGCTTACAATGTTTATTTGTATGATGAGTGCTAAAACTGGTTCCTATGAAGACCAGGATATGCTTCCAAATTCAAAAAATACTTACAAAGGTATTTATAAATCATTTATCAACAAATTTATTATATTGATAGTGGGATTTGAATCTATGAGGCCAAGATTTGATAAATTATGATTCAAATTTTTATCAACTAAATCAAATTGGATGGATCCAAGTCCAACCTCACACCTTTTACCTTCTTCGCTTTAGTCTGCAACTTAGAATCCCTCTTTTTGACCAGAGACTCTAAAGAGACTAAGCAAGAATAACCTGAACAAAGATAGAAGCCCATCCATGTGAATTCATTCACAGAGGTCGGCACTGAATGAAGGCCAGGCCAACACTCCATAATCTATACTCCCTCTTTTTGCTTTTTGAATAATCAATTTAAATATCAACTATCCAAAATAGTAATAAAACAATTCATTAAAAACTATTTCTATAAATTTTTATAAATCATACTAGATAAAAACACGATTAAGTATTTTGCATATAATAAGTCTTGTCATGCACCTATCTCTTTCTAGACATTAAATAGAATATAAGGTGAGGATTACTCACTTCCCAATCACTGCACAATTTTACAAAGCAAGAAATCCATTCCGTCTGCAAAACTTGTATGATCTGATAATTCAATGTGTATACTATAGGACAAAGCCTATTACATATGTTATTTCTTACTAATGAATATATTGAATAAGTTCTAAATAGTTAACCATTAAAGGTTCGTTTAGTTAATAAAGATTTGACATGTAATCCAAAATATCATAGGTCTTATTATCAATGTAAGGAAAGTAAACAACTTGTAAATACCTTTATAAATATTTCTTGAACCTAGAAACATGTAATGATTTTAGATGGCATTCTCTCTTCCACTGGGAGTCTATGAGCTACAATTGTAATTGGAAATATTTGGTTTTTGTTGGATATAATGATTAACACATTTTCAGGACTGACCACTCTATGCTTGCCACTTTTCATTGAAAAATAAATTTTTCCACAATTTTCACTTGAAGATATTCACATTAGGCCATTGCCTCGTTGGCTCACAACTCCACAAAGAATTGTTCACTGTTTCACCAAGCAAGGTAAAGTAAAAAATTATTCTTATTTGTAGATAGAGTAATATATACTTTTCTTTCTCTTTGTAGTGAATTCTGAATTAATGGCAAGTTTACTTCATAAAAGTGCTCTTTGGCTCACTAATTTATATTATGTATTTTAACATTATTATGATCATTCTCTTATTTTTGTTGCTCCATCACTCTTTGCCAAGGTCTTTGAAGAGGTAACACCTCAATCATATGTTAAATTTTACATTCTTCTTGGGACAAGTATTCTATTTTTATTTTTTTATTACTCATAAGTATCTTCTTATTGGAGGAAGTCATGTTTGACTCATAGTTGGATACTAAATGTGAGTACATAGTAGATATTCAAATCTTAGTTTATTATATTCTAAGAACTAGCCCCTAAACTCAACCTTTATATACTAGTAGACAAGTCTTCTATTTTCATTTGAACATTTTCATTGGCTTTAAGGAGCAAGGTAAGTGGGTGAGTTCCTGTGATGAACTAATGTTGCTTAAATTAGTGTGTTGATTCAAGAATGGCATTTGACTTCATCAATGCAAAAAGATTTTTTATGAATTGCATTTTGGACGACTAGCTATATTTTCATTTATATTGTTAGTGATAAATTTTGTATGTGATAGTTGTATATTGGATTTTTTGAACTAATTGTTTAAGCAGTAGTAACCCTCATTATTTTTCTTATTTTTATGCAAATTTGTTCTTTAATGTACCAAGTCAAGAAGCCACATAAAGCACCTCTCTGTAAAGTTATCATGTGATATTGCCTTGATAGGATTTTGAAAATAAATTGTATTCATGCACGTTTTGTAGCATTGCATTTATGTTCATTCTGCTATTTGCTAGTGTATTTTATCATAAATAGGAGCAATTTTTTATTGGAAGTGATTTGATTTATTTTTAAATTATATCCAATCCAAAAAAATGCTCCTACTTTTTTTAGTAAGAAAAGTCACTTTCTAAACTGGATTTAGTTATAACCAATTTAGAAAGTGGACTTTTTAAATTTGATCTAACTTAGATGCAAGTTGTATTTACAATACAACTGGTTTAAAAAATGACTTTCTAAACCATTTATATCTAAACCAGTTCCAAAATTAGTTTAGTAAGTCTTTTTTAACTGATTTAAAAAGTTTTTTTTGTAGTAATGCGGGCATTATTAGGAGTTGATGGGAAACTAAAGGGTTTAAATTGAAGAATTTGGGCTTGGGATGTGAAAATCAATGGCATAGATGGAAATTTAGTACTAATTATGAGTTTCTTGTTTGTTGCAGTCTCTATGTTTTGATAACCAAAGTTACGCTTAGGCATATTTTGCTAGTTGATTGTAAAAGAAAAATTGAAAATGGTCAAGGAACTTGATGGACAAAATAATTAAAGTAATACATTGAAGACTTTTAGTGTGTTTGGTTCAAGCCTATTGCACCTATGCAATGGTAATATTTTCCCAATTATTATGTTGGGCATTTTGGTTAGGCTTACTAATGGTAAAACACTTTTACACTCTTTTATGATAATGGTTATTCCTGAGGGGACCTATGAATGATGATTGCACACCTGTAATATCTTATGAAATTACAATTGTATTCCTAATGACCTATGTAAAAAGACAAGGCTTGCCCCAAGAAATTTCACTATCATCTTCCTAAAGCCTAGCACACCATATCTATATAATAGCCCATGAACTTGCATACGGAGAGTGACAGTATCATCGTCAGTGAGGTGAGTCTTGCTTTGGTTCTTTTCAATTGTTTTCGTTCATTATCTTATATGTTATCTTCAATAATGACTCTTGAATGTCTAGCTTTAAAGTTTTTGTTGTTATTTCTATCTTATGTCTTGCGTTCTCTTCCTTTTGTTGCTGTTTCTATTTTTGTTTCTTACATATTCAATTATCTTCTGAGTTTTATTTGCTATGGTTTTTTTTTGTAGGATACATCTTAAATTCTTAATTGATGTACTTGTTTGTTAATGCTTCATGCTCAAACCCTTATCCTTCCCCTTGAATAGTGAGCTATCCCTTCTCCCCTTGTTTGTTTTGGCAACTGAATCTTCCCTTCCAAATCTTGCTCAATTATTAATTAATTGTCATAAAAAAAATTTTGTGTGTGTGTGTGACATCCCAAAAAATTTAAAAGGTTAATGAGTTAATTAAGGATAAATTAGATAATTAAGAGTTAACTTGGAAAAAGATAGTGTACGGATAGCTAATGAGTCTATCAAACCTTAATTAGTTTTTAGAATTGGACCTTAAGTGGTATTGAACCATATTTGGGCCCAATTAAATAGACAATGTTCAAAATCTAGAATTCTAGTCTTTGTCCACACCAAAGCTCAAATTTTAAGCCTCCAGATTCACATTTCACCTCAAAAAATTAAAGAGTTGAGTGGGAGTCTGAAGGTGAACAAGGAAGGCTCTATTAAAGTTTTTTATAGGTATCCAATTGAGTTTATTTAGAGCTGCTAATCACTTGGGTAAGTGGGTTCAACCTCTTCTCTTCCTCTCTTGTACATTTTCATCATTGTTTTTAGATACTTTTTTGAGAATCCAAAAATGGGTTGTAATTTTTCCTAGAATTCTAACTTCAATAGGATTAATAAATATTTATTTAAGTGTCTAACTTTTGGGTTATGGTGCTAATGATGTTTTAGGATTTTAAGGTGAGTTTTTGAGTAAACCTTAGAGTTAATTAGTTGAGCTAAGGAGGTTATGAGTTATTAGTGGTGTTGATTACACTAATAGGAGTCTAAGTAAAGTAATGGAACCTAAAAATGGATTTAGTTGTGGGTGGATGACCATAATGAGATTTTTGGGTTTAGTCTTTGATTAAAGTTAATTAAGCAAGATGACTATTGATATGTTTAATTGTAGCTTAACTATTATTGGTGCTATTGAGCTTATTAGAGGCTCAATTTGATATTCACAAGTACTCTTGTTAGTAAACCAAGAGTTGAGGTAACCAAAAATTTAATTATAGTATATTACTATGTCTGTATTTGCACTTTAAGCATTATTATGGATGGTTTGAAATGAACAAAATGAGCTTATGAATGAATATGTTGATTTTGAACTATTACCCAAATATGAAATATGACTTACTAAGATAAATGTGTTAGCATAATGAATGATCGTAATTGATGATTTTTGAAAAGTTATGATAAGCATGCATATTTATGATGAAATGCTTGATAACTATGTTTATATAGATGCTATGTTGTATTTGGAATGTGAATTGTCGGGGCTTGGATTGGCTACGAGTTGATTATATGACAAGCTATTATAAACTATGACATGGTGTGAATTGTGATAGGCATGGAAGTTCTTAAAATTATGACAATGATGAGTTATTATGATATCCATGAGTTTAGATTCACATATGATGATTGAACATGCATAATCATATGGGTGGGAGTTCACCATATCATAGTAGAGTGATTATGATAGAAAATTCACATGGTATATCGTCCATTGAGTTTGCGTACAGTGGTTGATATACTTCATTACTAAATGTGTTTAGTGAATTGGGTTTGGCATGGGTCAGGCACGATGCTCAATATCATCGATCCTGGATTGGATGACATGGGTTAGGTGCTTATGATACCCTGAAATTTGAGTAGAGGGAATCCATAGTTCGAGAGTGAGTATGGGAGACTTTAGTCAAGTAGTCCCTCAAAATTAGAGAGTAGGGATAGTCTAGTCATATGGACTAGACTTATATGAGATAATAGCCCATAGATTCGGTCAGATGATATAAGAAGTGGTATAAAGTGGTTGCATTTAATCATATGAAATACATTATAATGATGCATTGTGAACAATATTGTTTTGCTTCATGTGATATTAAATGCTTAATTGTTGTGAATGCCATACTTTAATATTCTTGATTAAATTATTTGGTTACAAAGTATCTCACTCCTATAGTTTAATATTTATAGATAAGAATCAAACTAAGAGCAAAGGGGAGATTTTTTAGGCTAGAGACTGAGTAGTTAATTGTAATGTCTCTATTTTTATATTTTATGTGTAATTCGAATACAATATTTTTCAACTAGAGGTCTTTCATATTTACTTATTATCATTTGAAGTCCACCTGCATTCAAGGCTTAAATGTTGACTTTAGGCATTTTTAGATTGTCTTGACTATAGTAAGGTCCAAACCCTTAATTTGATTATGGTAGTGTGCCAAGATAATTTGAACAAGTATATCTTGACAAGTTAGATGGGTTTAACATTTTTTGGGTGATTATTTAGCTTCAATGCAAAGAATTGCTTTTTCTCTCCCTTATTATGTGCTTTATGATGGTTGGATGCTCAATTCTTGTATTAAGAGTTTTTTATGCTTGTGATTGTTTAGACAAGTGTATTAAGACTTCTTGAGTATGGTTCAAGCCCTTGTGTAGCCTAATAAATTATGGTATGAGATTTGGACACTTGGTTGATGGTTTTAGAGGAAAAATGTGAAATTATGGTCTCAGGTGTTCAAATTCTTTATTTGATGTCAGATTGACATGAGATTAAAACCATTAGCTAGATTATGAAATTCTTGACATGTGGGCACTTGAATTACCTCAATCAAAGATCTAAGTCAAAAGTTATACACATTAGAAGTTCATAGTTGGTAATTATCATGATAGATGTTGTCATAGTTTTTGTTGCAGCTTACAGATTGTTAGATGCAGCCAAATCTTCACTAGAAGTATTAGCCATAGCTTAATATGCTCCAGTTGCAGCTAAGTACCCCTATTAAGCAAAAATAACTTTTTTTACCTCATTTTGACTGGTTTTCAATTCTAGTTATTTTTCATACTTTCCAAACACTTTTTACTCTGATTTATAATGGCTAAATGACCTTTTAAACTTAATTTTAAGATTTAATAATTTATGAAATCCCATCTCTATGGGGTTTTCTTACTTAGCCTTTTAAGCTCTTATATAGCCAAGGTTGATCCTTTTATTTTCATGATATCTTTTACTATTAATTAAATTAATTAGAATTACCATGGTAGTTTTGCATTAAGGTTAAGTATGTGTTAATAATGTGCTTAGGTGGAGGTTTTATAGTGTGTGTGTAGAACACCTCATCAATTTTAGATATTAGTCCAAGTACTACTAGTCATTCTAGCGTAAACATTCACAAGCTAAATAAGTTACACAAGTAGTAGCTACATGAAGGTTTTGACCCTTAGCAACTAAGTTTCCAAGGATTCAGCCAATTAACATTAGTATCTTGCTAGTCTAGCGATTGAGAGGCTTTGTGAACAAATTTGATGCTAAATATACCATTAGAAGTGAGAACAAATAAAATAAATCCCACAAAAGTTAAAGCAATTGTTGAAAATTATAGAAGATTCAACTATAGGTAATAGAATTAAATAAACCACATTAAGTATTTAGATATAAAAATTTATAATTATTCTATGCTTGAACAAGTTTCCAATAATAACTATAACATACTAAAATTAAAAATCTCTAGAGAATGAAGCATAGCAGTGATTATACATGAATGATGTCAATAATGAAGATAAAGCACTTGGATTGGCCATATGAGTGAGGTTAGGGTCAAGGAGGAGTGAAGCACAACCACTATGAGACGAGGTTTTCATTAACCACAAGAGTAAGGACTTTAGCTCGAGGATCTTAAGCATGATAATAGGAGTAATACAATGAGGTCAAGGATCTAATAATCATGGATTTATAAAGGTGGATGATGGAGAAATTGGATTTGTAACATCCCAATTTTAATATTTAGGTTACTAATGAATTAACCAAGGTTAATTTGGTGAAATTGATGAAGGGAACGGTTTGAGAGGATTAAAAAACCTTTTAGGACTTGGTAATGACCTTAAAATATGGGTCCCAGGACGAGTGAAGGCCATATAGGCCAAAAAAAAGAGAGAAAATATAGGTGTGTGGTTCTGTACCACAAGCTGTAGCATAAGCATGGTCTGCTATAGCACAATGGATTGAAAAAGAGAGACAAAGCCTCTCTGTGCCACATGCCACTGTGTAAGCAGCGTGCACAGTGGCGCATGGTATGATTTCTGTAGAATTTAGCTGCAATTCTAATATGAAAAACAAAGCAAAGAGAGAGGGATTGGTAAAGAAACAAAGAGGATGAAGAGGCCTTACTAGAGCATGATTTTGGGACAGATTTAATAGGGTTTGAAGCTCTAAATTACCTAAAGTAAGATTTCTAAACCCTTTCCTCCCTTTCTCTTCCATTTTCTCAAAGGTATGAGTTAGGGTTTAAATAAGAGTAATGATTTTCAGTCCATATAGGCTATGACTCCAAATCCATTGATTTAAATAGAATTAATAGGAGTTGTTTAGAGTATTTAAACATAGTATTGATGGTTTAAAAGGTTATTGGTCGGTGAATGCCATAAATATCCAAAAATGGCATTAATAAAGGTTGTTGGAGGAGTGGAAATGCCATTAATGGAGGTTTAATGACTCATTAATGATAATGTGAGCTAAAAGGACTTAGTAGACCTAATGGGTAAGCCTAAATGTGAGAAGTGAAGGCATTAGATACTGTAGAGGTGAAAATGTGAGAGTTGGAAATGTGCCCTTAACAATGTTAATGAATTTAGACTTGATTAATTTTAGATTAATCATTTAAGCATCGTGTTTGGCTTGGAAAGAAAACTTAGAAGCTAATTATTGAGGGGTAAACCTATGACCTTTTAAAAATTTGAGGTAACTGAGGGAACCCTATAATTAAGTTTTAGTGTAAAAATGTGCATGTTTCTATGTATGGTTGAATGGTAAATGTGAAAGCATGCCCTAAACCTTAATGATTGAATTAATTGTGAATATGCATAGTTGTGTTTTGACTTGAAATGCAGAGTCGAATTCAAATTAATTTTTAAAACTATGCGTAAATGCACATATTGGAATGAGAAGTAGGATGATTATGTGTTAATGAAGAATGCACATATTGGAATGAGAAGTGGGATGACTATATGTTAATGAAGAAATTAATGATTTAGAGTTTAAAAAGGAGAATGTTTGTGTGTATGACATTGATGCTCACTTGAGTAGTGTATTATCGCAAGCCTAATGTGTTAATATTGAATAAATGAAATTATGAAATGAGTACGTACTGTTCATTGCATGACCAGTTAGCGGGATTTCACCTATGGAAAGAAGTAGTTAAAACTTATATAGTATTTTTAGCTGCCTTCTAATAAGCAAGGTTATAGCCTGATCATATTGTTTGTCAAAGGATTGTTCTATAGTTTGTCGAGAGATTAAAACCTAACTATTTTCACCTATTTATCGAGGAGATTAGCCTACGATATATGACACCCAAAGATTCAAGAGTGGTGGAAGTCATGGTCCGAGAGTGAGTTCTGTGATCTTTAGCTTGGTTACACCTCACAATTGGTGAGCTTAAGTAGTTCGATCACATGGACAAAGCCCTGATTGATATTTCAACTATGGTTTTAGTCGAAGGAAATAAGGAGTGTAAAGATGTTTCGATCATACATATGTGTTTATCTAATGTGTTGTATGGTTGTTAAGTTTGTGATAAGTTATCGTAGTGAGTGTGCCATTATTAGATAGTTATCCATGTTGTGGCAATGTGCATGGAATTAATGAATTGGGTTAATATCACATGTCTTTATGTCTTGTGGCATGATACTCTATGATTTGAGATGAGATATATGAAAGTAAAATGAATTATGAGATTATAACCTATATCACTTGTAATTGAACATTTTAAGTAACCAACTCACTTTATGTGTTTAAATCAAGTAATATACAACTGCATAGAGTAGGTGTACCTTAGTTGTTGAGTGACTAAACTCATCCCTCTTTTTCAATATTTTACAGGCTCTAGCTCTAGTACGGAAAGGAAAAAGGTTACAGAGGCTTAGGAATCTAGAATTCTTACTGTAAAGCCTCTTATTCTCATTTATTTTGTGTAATATATTAAATATTTCCAATTAGGATGAATTTTGTTTACACTTGCACTTGTGATGTTGTTTATAAGTTGTTAAAATGTTATTAGGGCTAAAATACTAGCACAAGTGTAGGGTTGTTGATTTGATTCTAGTTGTGGATGTTGATAGTTAAAATGCAATGTCAAAACCTCCCTCTATTGTTTTTGGTATATAAGGGTTGAGGAGTGAAAAGTTGATTTTTTGCTATATATGTGATTTTTGGTGTGTTATATAAGTAGTCCTAAGTCCAATATATGTAGTTTAGGTTTTAGGAATAACATTTGGCACATGTATGAGGTTTTAGATATCCTTGAATTTTGAAAGGTGAGAAAAGTTGTGAAAATGTATTTGGGTGTTCAACTTTCTAGTGTGACTTAATTTAGAAGTAAAACACATGCCATAAACTAATTTATGAAAAGAGCTTTTCGTAAACACCTAGATTATCTCATTCGAACATTAGACGAAGACATGGGGCATGTCGAAAGTTGCCCTAACTTGCTGTCAAATGACAGCAGAAATATTGTCTGATAACATGCAACACGCTACAGTGCATAGCCCCTGAGCTACAGCATGTGGCACAAAGAAAGAGCTGCCATAATGCACGTGCACATGCCATGGTGCACTACTCTGATTTTTCAAACTTTGACATTTTTCAACTGTTTTTGAGTTATTTCAATCCTATGAGGTATCCTATATTTTTAAAACTTTATTTTACTCTAATTAAAAGTTTAATAAGTGATTTTAATTTATTTTAAGTTATGAAAACTTGGGATCCCATTTTTATACATTTGGTAATCCTTATTGGGGTTAGACCCTTGATTACCTTGAATTTTTAAGTTAATTGTGATTAGTATATGGAGAGTTTACAGGATTCAATAGACGAGGATAGCTTGCTAAATGAACGACAATGATGGCATGCTAGAGGAATGACAATGGCCTGCTTCATGGTGCTTAGCTATCCCCATGGATTAATAGCTAGGGCACATATGCAAAAAGAGAAGAGAAGACTCATAAGTGTGTTGATCTAAGGTTAATTTGGTCTTTGTGTATTTTTTTTTCTTTAAAAATGTTATATTAATGTCATATTCCCACCTTCCTTAAAACTTAGACCAAATAAATTGGTGATGATGTGCATTACATTGCATTGTATCGGTAAAAAGATATTGAATTGAACCAGACGGGCCCTTTGTCTTAAGATTGACTTTCTTTCACTTGTTGTAAATAATTTTTAAGAGTTTAAATCAATTTTTCAATCGGCCAAAACTCAATTTTTCAAATAGTTTTCAAACTTTAAATCACTTTGCTAGACTTGGCTTAAGGGTTTCATGAGCTTTGGTAGCAAAGAAAAGGTTTTGGAAACATTTAATTTAGAGTGTATCTAAAGCATAAAATTTTAGCTTTTAAGAATTTAGTTCGATTTTTCAAGTAGTATTCAAACTCAAAATCAATTTTTCAAAGAACTAATATTTATGTGAATTTAGTTTGTACAACAATATTTGAGCGTTTAATTGCCTTCAAAGTTATTTTCTCCTATGCCAAAGATTCTTTTTCCAAATAGGTAACTCAAATAGGGGGATTTTTTTTTAATTATTATCTAGGAACACATAAGCTTGAAAATGTTAGTCAGATATAAAATATTAGAGAAACATATATAGCTTTTTTATAATTTTAACTATATGACTTGTGAGATTATCCAGAATCAAATTATAAAAAATTGAAAGGAAATTAAAAAAAGAACCCATACATGGAGCCGCCACAAGGGTGGAGGAACTTGAAAATTGAATTGCGTTGAGGTAAAATAGCATTACAAATAGGATAGGCAATTTCTATTTTTTGTCAGCCAAGTAACGATGCAAGCCTCTTCACGAAAGAAGCGACCACATGACATTCTTCTTGACATTGCTCCAACTTGAAATTCCTCTACACAAATTAAATAGGAGAATGTCTGAGATCATGATCACTGATAGGATTGTTTGGGAATGCAATCCAATTGTCCTATGTGTCTAAATGAATTTCATGCAGGAGTAATGACAAGAAAGAGGCCATGTAGCCACTTCTATCATGAGACTTGCATTGTTACTTTGCTATCAGAAAACAGGGAAGTGTGAAGTATAGCCTCAAGATCAACGTTAGGTGTTGGACATATGGTATATGGATGGTTTAAATACCTAAAGGTCACATAAATTTTGTGCCCCACATGTGAAACGCATGAAGTAGGAGAGATCCATGTATGATTAGATTAACCATAGTTTCTTCATGAGTTTGATGCTTGGTAGTTGTTTCATAACCATCCACAAGTAATGAGGTCGGAGTTTGCAAATTATTTTTAAGAAATGCAATTATAAATAATAATTAATTCTATCAAACTACTTATCCTTTAACGAGCACCAAAGATAGTTTACATTCTATATATTAGTTTTTTACTAGTTGTCTGAAAAAAAAAATCATGTTCCTTTAATAAATTATTATTTTAAAAATAAAGTAATCACTTAAATAATTTTTTATTATTTAACTTGCATATGGTATTGGTTAATATTAGTTTAAGTACGCCAAGCATGTAATTTTCTAAAAATTCTATTACAAACATAAAAAAAATATGACTTAGCTTTATATTTTATATTTTTAAAAAAATTATATAACGGTTGTCATCTTTTGATTTTTAAATATTACAAAAGTATTTTAATATAATTTTTATTCTTTTTTTTTCATAAACAAAAGTTCAAGTACGTTAGGTCCAGGGGTTCATCAAGATCAGGCCATGCATCTAAATTTTAAAAAATACTTACAAAGGTATTTGTAGATCACCGCTTGCTAAAAAGATTTTCACACAAGTAGTGGGATTTGATCTCATAATCTTATGAGTTATAGATCAAATCCTTACTAACCAATCAAACCAGTTTTAATGCTTATCTAACAGATAAACATTGAAAGCTCATAGCCTCTGAATCGTTTAAATCTAATTTTCACAGTCCAGATTTATAGTTTTTTCAAATAAATTTTTTTGAAAAACTAACAATTAAGATATTATTTTTATTTTAAATCCATTAAAATAATTTTCTTTTAAAAAATAAAAGTAAAAAAGCTAAAAATCTAGACCATCTAGATTGGACCTGATTGGTTCAGAGGTGATGAGCTCTCAATGTTAATCTCAAAATGAACATTGAAACTGATTTCCCAACTAAACTGATCTTTGTTTTTAATGTAATTTTTATCCTAAATATTAAAAATTTTAAAAAATATTAGTATATATGATAATTTTTATTGAAATTTAGCCCCCACATTCCTGTACTGGTTCCACCTTTGATCATATTTGAATTTTTTCATGAGCATTTCAAAGGTAACTTGGGAGTCACTTGTTTTTTCTTAAAAGGATATAGTAAAATCAAATATAATGCGTTGCATTTTAACCTAGGTGCTTTACAAAGTGCTCCCTCTGATTTCATTTATAAGGTATATTTTTAAAAAATCTATTTCATCACATTTACAAGTTATGTTGCGCTTTTTAGATAATATTTAAAATATATTTTTAAAATTACCTTCTATAGGGAAAAAACATGACATCACTTTTTAGATTTATTATATAAAGACATTTTTTAAATTTTATAGACTTTTATTTCGTGTACCTTTTTTACATTGATATTGATGATATTGATAGAAATAATTTATAAAAAACAAGAAGAGTATTCAATATTTGAATAATGTTTGAGTTTATTTGGATAAATTTTTTAGTTCCTAAAGATGAACAAAATATTTGATTACCTATATATGGCCTAGCTTATAGAACTCAAGGTATAAAAAGCTTTTATTTGAATTTTTTCTCTAAAAATTTGAATATCTCTTTGCTAGAAACCATAATTTTAATTACAATTAAACGGAAGAATTAAGTAATAACAAGCACTTAAGGGTATGATAACCTAATTTGATCGTCACGTAAGATTCGTTGTCACTATTTGACATGAACTATAGCAAAATTTATATTACATTGTCCTTAAATAACATAACTATATGTTGCTGGGTCCAAAATTTTATTTAATTTTTTTTAGAAAGTGGGAAAAGCTAAATATTATAATTTTCTTTTCTACATTATTATATATGATAGTCCCAATTAGGTGCGACACCAAAGATAAGGTTGGCGCGGAGAGAATTAATAATTTTCTATAGGTTTGTGTCCCACAGTGTATTGTCGTTTCTGCTTTCTTGAAGTTTCTTCAAATTATTGATTATTGGAAAAGGTAAAAAGGGACAAAGGGTTCCACAATCTTTAGCTTTATATATAATACACAAAGTAATAAGCAATTTCCTCCACTCTCATTGGATTAAAATATTCATCAATTTTTGGTTTTGGACAAGGGTATTAACAATTACTATATGCTCTTTATTTTATTTTTTTTAATAGAACTAGCATATTCTTCCCATGCGTTCCACGAGAAGCCTATATTTTATAGTTATAGAACAATAATTTCATTGCAATTACTTTAAATAATTAAAATATTAACTTGTTGCATTATAGCAGTCTAAAGTTGAAAAAGAAGTCCAACACAACATAGCAAGTCCAATACTTGACCCTATAATAAATTTTAAGCCGGTACTTTTCATATTGCAAGCTAAAAAATGAAGTGGCTTGAGTGGTGAATTTGCTTCTTATAATATATTGATTTAAAGAGAACCCATCCCCTGTTGATCACTATACGTGTAAATTTTGGTTTCAAATAGAAAGGCCCAGTATATGACAACACCTACTTCATATAGATCAATAAAGTTAGTTAAAATTAATTAAATTTAGAATAATTAAATTAATTATAACTTCCACTCTCATTGGATTGGTCCGATTAATGTTTACAAAGTTAGTGTGCCTTCATCATTACCTTCTCAATATTCTTTTATACCTACCAAAGGTATGTGGTCAATATGCATAAAGACAATTAAAAGGCATGGTGTCTGATGGTCTTTTGCCTTAAGTCGCATAATTCAAAAAACAAATAGAATGATCATGAGGGAACAATTTTTTTTTTTTATAACAATATGAGGAATCAATCCAGTCTCTTTGGACATCTGTAAGTTTTTGAATTGTTTTAATCATTACTGTATTAATATTGTACAGGATTATATTTTCTTCTCTTTCTTTAGTTTCTATTTGTGTTTGTCCTTTAATACTTTAGTTTTGTAACATTTTCTTGTACATACTGTCTTTTATCATAAAAAAGACAATGTTATTGATAAAAATAATCAAAATTTTAATAATTTTTTGGAATACATTTTTTTGTAATTTTCAATTCAGATCTTATAATTATTTGCAATGCCAAAATCATTTGGAATTTTGGCTAAAAAATCATTTGGTATTAAATTTTTACTCAATTATTATATTTTAAAAATTGCTATTACCAGTTAATAGATAATATTTTTAACCCAAAAGAGGTGCCACCAAACTACTGACTTGATTAGTCTAAGTTAAAGATCTGGAATACTAAAGCGAAAGCAAAACAATATTTTTAAAAAATAAACAATGAATGTCATAAAATATAATCTTTAAAAATAATTTTAACTTTTACGCTAAAGTTCTTATGAATTTCTTATTAGACAAACGTCTATTTGCGTTTTTTTTTTTTAAATTTAAATAATTTGTTATTGCTTTTGAAAATGTTTGATATGATATATTTCCATTTGGAAAATTATAAACCTCAACGACTATTTTAGTTTAGGAAATTATACCATGACTGTGCCAATGACTATAGTAAATGACAAAGACAATTTTAAAATTGTGATTTGCTAATATATTATAGTCACTGGCACAATCAAACTTGTCATAATTTCATTTTGAAATAGAATTGAGTTTTCAGGATTAAATTTGACTAATAAAATGCTTTTATTAACTTAATTAGTTGTCATTTGTTAATGTAGGAATATTACGCCCATTATGACATTGATTAGAGAATATTCGAGTTATTATGAGCATACCCAATCAAGATTAAATCGTATTAATATCTTAATTGATATCACAGCTAATGGTGCAATAATCCTCACATTAATGGCAATTATCCCAATCAGATTATTCCCTCGATAGTGAGGAAATAATATTTGATTAGGTCTTCTTTTTTGGTGAGGGGTCCCTCAGCTTATAAATAGAGGCTCAAGCTGAAGTCAAATAACAAGTAATTCTCATTCTCAAAATCTCTTTTACTTTTGATACATTTGTTATGCACTTCATCTTTTTTCTTTCATTGCGTTTTTGTCTATGGAATGTGTTCCATATGCGTACACATGTGTGCAGACAATTTTTTCTTCTTTCGTTCTTAAAAAATTTTCATTTTTTTTAGATCTAAGCTTATGCACACTATGGCTTGTTTCTTGGTTTATATCCTTTATGTAACATCCTGGATTTTAACTTTAAAAATTTTCACTATTTATAAGGGTATTTTAGTCAAATTAAGTGAATTTTTGGTTAATGTTTTAAGGAGACTAATGTAGCTAATGGATCCTTAGATAGCCTTAAAAAAGGGCTAGATTAAAGTACGAGCAGGCCATAGCATGAAAAGAGATTCAAAACAAGTGTGGAGTTCTCTGTGAAGTGCGCCACGCCGCATGTACAAATTTTTACTTTTTTCAAATCGTGAAATCAAATAGAAAATGAGAAGTGGGAAAGAGAGATCACAAGAAGGCAATGATAGACGACCAGTGGGTGTTAGGGCTCAACCTTGATAACACTTTGGAAGCATTTGAAGTAAGATTTAGTTTTTGGGTAAGCTTCCTTCACTTCTCCCTCTCCCTCTATGCAAGTTTTACTGATGATTTGAGTATTTTGGGACTATGATTTCGTGTTTTCTTGGGTAATGGTCAAACCCATTACCTTAGTTAAGGTCTTGAGGAGTTAAATCAAGCCTCTAAATTTACGGATTATATAAAGATTTAAAATTTTTTGTTAGGATTTGGACAAACTCTAGGTAGAAATTGAATGATTAAGAGCAATGTGGATAATATAATGGTGTTGTTTATGTGTTGAAATATTAAATAAGATTAATGTGGTGTGTTGGAAGGATTGGTGGGGGCTAAATTGAGGTTTCAAGCATAATAGGTACCCCTAGTTGTATTATAAATGAGGTGATTAGTGTGGGGATTTAACAATTAAGGGTTTAGTTGTGTATATCAACTTTTGATTGAGCATTGTGGTGCTAGTAGACACGTGTGGGGCCATTGGTAGACCACTGTAACCCTTTTAGTGACAACAAGATTGAGGTTACCAAATTGTCTAATCTTCCTTTTTGTGTTTGGATGGAAGTGTGTAGATGTCAAAGTTAATGTTTTGGTTTGATATTAATATAGTAATAATATAAAATTATGATTGTGAAGTTATGTGAAGTAAAATGAAAACGTATTTTAATGCTTTTGTATTTGGAAAGCTAAATGTTATTTTTATGTATAATTACTTGTGAAATTCTATGGTTTATGTGAAAATGAGAAATTATGATAATTTATATGTTATGACTATATGTTGGATGTATTAAGCATGTTTGGCATTATCATTGTGAAAGGGTAAGAGTTCACCCTAGTGTATTGTTGGGACATTGTTTGAAAATTGTTTGAAAATCCATATAGTACACTGGCACTATGGAAGCCTCGATGCTTAGTATTATATTGTTTGAAAGTCCCAATACTATGAGTGGTTGATTGGGTGTCAATACCCTAAGTAATTATGGATAGGGAGAATTTGTGGTCTATAGTTGGTGAAAGGGCTCTTGGCTGGGGCTGCTTTCTATTAATAGTGAGCTTGGGCCAGTCTAGTTACATACACTTGGTCCTATCAAATTGTCATCCAACAGATTCAGTTGGAAGACATAAGGAAAGTATAAGGTGGTGTGTTAATTATGCATATTATACTATAACCATATGTGTGAATTTATGAGACATGTTATATGTTTACTATGCTACTTCACATACGCACAAACTGTTCTCTCACACGAGTAGTTGATTAAATTATTTGGTTACTAAGTCCTCGACTCACCTCGTGGTTACATTTTATAAATGAAAGCTCCGATAGGGGCAAGGGAAAGGAAGGTGCAACCAAGCATCGAGGAGACTAGCTCTCAGTTGTATAGTCTTTTCACTTATTTTGGTTGTAACGAATGGTTGAATGCATATACCAACTTAGGCATATATATAATTTTTCCAGGTGCTTGCATGATTTCTGTTATGATTATAAGTATCTCAACCTAGGTTTGTTATATCTATGTTATAAAGGCTGTGAGAGGTTGAGATACTAGTACAAGTGTTAGTTTTGTATTAATTTACGTGTTTGATTGGCCATTGGATTGTTTATGATAAATTGTTACCCCTTGTGAAATTTATATTGAAAATGAGGTTTTGGTGGCCAAATCTTGTCTAGACTGTTGTGGTTGTGATTTGAATGCTTGAACAAGTTGTTTGTGATCCGTTTGAATTAATTCAAGTGATTCCACAGTTATCAGCATTTGGTTTGGGGGTTTGGGCACTTTGGTTGTGATTTTTGAAAGAAAACGTGCCATTTTAAGTTCAGGTGTCCAAATCTCATTTGACTCAGTGTTAGGGTGTGAGATCAGTGCCAATAACTAGGTGGCTCTAAGAACTACGTGTAGACACTTGAATTGCTTAAATCGAACGTCGGACAGAGAAATGACATGCTCTGAAATTCAGCTTAGAGGGCTATCATAACAAGGCACGCATGCCACAACACACTATCCATCATGTCGCTGTGTGAGGCATAGAAAGGGGGCATTTCCCTCTATGCAGTCCGCCATGGTGGACAATGTATTGCGTCGTAGCGCATTATGCCTATATGGCTAAATATATATTGTCGCTTATTTTGTGGCAAGATTGATTTCTTATGCTTCTATTATCTTATTTAATTTGTTTTAAATTGTAGCTTGAGCTCAAACAATCTTTTAAAAAGGGTTTTGCTCGAGATTCCATTTTCTCAAATATTCTTTAACCCTTATGTTATGATGACCATTCGCTTTAGGATTAGACTAATCTCGATTATCATAACAGAGTTTCGTGTTTAGTGTTTTGTGTGTTTGGTAATGTCAGAGATGGCATTATACTTTATTTATGTGACCATTCAAACCTAAATGACCCTTTTGGAAGAGTTTAAATCACCTTTGATGAAGTTGTTTAAGGATACGTAAAGGAGCTAATTTTTTAAAAATTTAGGTATTTAAAATACTAATTTTTAAGCTTTGAAATTTGTGTGGTTATGTAAAGGGTGAAGAGACGATTCCAATGAGACCAGAATCACATCAAGCAAGGGCTAGACGAAGGAGAAATAAGCAAAAAACAATGATAGACTGACGAATCCATTGTCAGGTTGGAGTCGGATTGAATTGACCTAGCTGGAGGTTGAAGATAACCTCCGTTACCTCATAAGGCACCACCTTTTATTAATGAAACATAGTGACCACTTGACCCACTCTAGTCAAACAAGCTTGATCGAGTCAAAGGGTTGACCCTGTAAATGGTCAACTCGAGTCGACCAAGTCAACTCGATCTTAAAAAAATTAAAATAAAATAAAATAATTTTTTTCTCACCTACTTGTTTGGCGTGCACGCGATCATCTATTGGTCAAAGCAAAAATATGGTTGAACTTGTGATGATAAGAGAAATCCAATGGCTAGGTGCATGTGGCAGAATTCAGCCTTCGTAATGGCGCATGATAGCACCAAGAGAGGGCTTCATCCCATTTTTCATTTTTTTCATAAATTTTTCATTCCAAAACCTTCTAGAGGCATATGTGGACGTGGGACTCCTTTTGGGTCATTGTTTGGACCTAAAAATCCCTAAATTCATGATCTACACAATGATATATTATTTTCTTTTTTTAAACAATTTTTTTGTATTTTATATGTGTTTTTGACCATTTTTTAATGTTTTCTTTGCAAAAAAAATTAATAAGGACTTTATTAATTAATCAATAATATGTCATATTCTCTAGAATCTCTACCATACTCACCTCTATCTTATACTTATAAGGAGGATCCATTCATTGACATTATGAATAGTTCTCATAAAGAAATAAAGGCTTCATTTAAAAGGGAAGCAAAAGCTCTACCCCTTGTAGAAGCAAAGGCTCCACCCCTTATAAAAGCAAAGGCTTCGAGGTCAAAGAGAGCAAAGGCTTTTTTGAATATATATTCTAAAAGCAAAATTGAAGGAAAGAGATGTAAAGCTAGTCAGGGATCTTAGGAGGTCTAACATGTGTTAAATGATTAAGAAGTTGATCAAACTTTGACACCCATTTTGCCTAGAGGAATTGCTGAAAGATATGCAAACAAAATTTTATATATGCATTCAAATAATCAAATATATGTATATATATACATATATATGCACATGAACTGGATTCTTAAAGCGAAATCATATTCCAAGGTTCATGTGTACATACTTTCCAACACCACTCAATTGCAAGTTTCTTATGATGTAAAACATAAAATATGACAATTCCTAGTAACTCATAAACATGCCTCAAGCATTCAAATCATACTCCCAGAGTCATATAGAATAGCATATCATAGTTCAAATTCAAATTTCATGACTCACATGCAAATCTTATTTTGATAAGTAAAACAACTTAATCAATTTACTAGGCAATGTCACATACTATAAAATATAACATAATAAGTTCTCAGTTCCCTCAAACCTTTGAAAGATCAAAGGTTCAACCTCTCAATCCGTGAGTTCTACCTCACATGAACGTGGATGATTCTAAGGCTATCTCAATATATAGATGAGTTTTATATGAATAATTAAACTAGTTAATACTCTATTTAAGACTTAGATGAACACTTCCTAAGAATTCTAATTTGAGATATAACCTCAAGGCAAGATCTCAGTCATCAGATTTAGAAGATAGAGGGGGTAGAAGAGTGTAGATTAGGGTTGAGGGACTTACCTTTGAGGAATCTAGATCTTTTGGGGCTCCTTAGGTCACAGACAATAAACCCTAACAGAGCTCTGTAGAAAACCACACCTTCAAAAAATTTAAAATGAGTTTTTAACTTCTACTTCCAACTGGACCACGTATTTATAATTTTTCCTGAAACACACTTCTTGCCCTAATGAGCTGCTCCACTCATCCCAGCAAGGACAACATTACTCATCCCAACAAGTACTACCACTCACCTAGGCAAGTAATACAATGAAATTCCTCTACTTTAGGCTCTCCACCTTTCATCTAACCCTAAAGCTAAGGTGATTACCTTATCCTAAGGGACACTCATACCCTAAATCAACCCCTTAACCCTTAAAATTATGGATGTTACATAGTCACTGGCTTAATTGAAATTATATATCATTTCCAAAACTATTATTCATCACTAGTTCTAAGAATAAATTAAACTAGACTGATTAAATAATTTCAATAAATTAGTTGTTATACAAATCTATTGTAGTTGTGGGCACAATTGAAATTGTCATTTCCTAACCCAAAACAATAAGCTTTTCAAAATTAAACTTGACTAATAAAATAATTCAAGTAATTTAGTTGTCATGTGTTAATATGTTTTTGGAAAAATTGATCAAAAAGACTAGGTTAAAAAGGAAATTGGTCCTTAAAGACCAAATATTCCTAAATGACTAAACTTATTATTTTATTCATTTAACTTTGTATTATGCTAACTAAATTTCCCCTGTCTTAAAAAAAATAGAAAAAAGGAAAATCACGATCCCTTCTTCCTTACTTTGCATGATTTGAACAAGAGAAGACCAAACTACGATGGTAAGGGATGTTTTCAATGAAGTATCAATGATAGTTTGAGCTGTGAGCGAGTTATGAGTGACAAGTTTTGAAAAAGATAAACCTATCTCTTTGCACAGTGCCCTAATCAAACAAGTCGTGATCGATGAGTCTTGATCGATGAGTTTTGATCAACTTCAAAGTGTCTTGCAATCAATTGATGGTGAAGCAAATGACAGCCTGAGTGACGACTAGATGCGCATTGTGTGTCAAAGCTACCATTTTGTCTAAGCAAGTACAGTTTTAGTTTCCTCTTGTAAGCTGCTTCTTTTCTTCTTCATGCCGTCTAAACTTAATTAAAATGCATGTTCTCATTTAAACTTAACTTATCTGCATTTGTATTTGAAATTGACCCTGAATTTCCAATTGCCCGAACCGAATGCTCTTTAGAAATTTCATGTAAATTAATCTATCAATAGATTTGGGTGTGTGAAAATTACATGTTATGCATAACGGATTTCATGTAAAATGAATACTTCCTTCATGTGCCCCTACCTACCTTCCATGTAAACCATTCTGTGGTACCATGTAAAATAATGTGTGATCATGCTAACATGCCTATGAGACAATTACATGTTACCTGTGACTAATTCCATGAATTGAACATAAATAGAACATGCACTGTTACATTTTATGTGAGTGTCTTGAATGTCATGCTTGTGAGTTTCTTTACCTATTAATTTACATGTAAACCATAGTCATTTTCATGAAATTCTAGGCTTGTCATAGGGGTGTGCTCTGTTTGTGTTTGATTTCTATGTAATTTGTTAGAGATTACATGTAAATTATTCTTCATGCATGCTTGTGAATTTTTTTCCATATTGATTTAGATGTAATACGTAGTAGTTTACATGGAATTTAGTGGCAATGATAGTAGGGTGCTTTTTGTGGGTCAGTTTTACATGAAATATGTTAGTTCTTACATGTATTGATGGCTAAGAATTCAACAATTTTACATGGAAGACAACTGAATTTTTCATAGAAAAACAAGTGAACGTGTAGGGAGAATATGAACAACACAAATCTCAAAGAAACAACCTTAATTCCATTACTATAGGTCTATAAATCTACTAAGTACAATCCTAATGTACAAAAAGACAATAAGACACCCCATATCAAAAAATATATCATGGGGGTAAGAATAACATCATGCTCGTGTTAAACTACATACTACCTTATACAAAAAGCATTTAACGGGGATGGCCATAAGCGCATTTCATAATATAATAAAATGTATATCAAAAGTTATTGTATACTAAATGTGCAAATGAATAGATATACATGTTAAAGGCAAGGTCAACTCAGATTTGGGTTCCTACACCTTCGCCTGGTATGCCCTTTTTCAAGGCACCTTGAATAACTATATGTCCATACATGCATGGATTGAGACTACCATCACCTGGTGCTGGGTCTCCCTATGTAACATCTTTTTCAACATTACCAAACTATACTGCGCATACCATAAAAAGGTCATCAGAAGTCCTTAAACCTCTAATTTACCATGAACACAAATATTAAAAATATAGAAAACAAATCTTTTTAAAATAGTTGGGATCCTAAAATTATTTTGAAACATATGCCATAAAAATGTCTATGTTGTGCACCATGGCATGCTCATCATGCGTTGCGGCATACATGCTCATGATAGCGAAAGTGCTATCATGACAGCTTTTTTGCACAAACTTTAAACGTACACCATTTTTACATACGACGTTTAATTGGTGTAATTCAAGTGCCCATATGAAGCTTTTTGAATAATCTTGTTAATGACATAAGTTTCCCTTTAATTCAACATTTCTTTAGAAAATTGGACATCCCAATGCAAAATAACTATTTTTTGTCACTTTTTTCCATCCAAACATCCCAAACCACAATCTTGTCTCACTAGCCACCATCAGAGCCTTGATCACATCTAATGGGACATTATTCACCTGATTATATAATTATAACAATAATTATACATGCATATAATGAATTGGCCATCCAAACACCCTGATTTACAACAAAATAAGGCCATTTTCATATATACATATTCACTTTCTTGGCCAAATTTAACACATTACCATCATTCCAAATATATAATCTTGCACTTGTACTAATATCTCAGTCTATATTGTTATAATTCACACATTTTCACATCGCTAAGACACCCATAAATAGTCATACAAGTGAAACCAAACATGTTAACACATTCTTATGGTAACTTATAAACATTAATATTGTTAATATATACAACAATACAAATTTACTACACAAGCACAAAAGGGGAAATACGATAGTTCCACTACTCCTAAACTATATCTTTGCCTCTGCTACTACCAATGTTTGAACCTGTAAAATAATAACCACAAGATGAGACAAAGTCTCAATAACCAAGATAATCTAAAACTATCTATTGACAAGTAAAACCATAAACAACTAGTTGAAACATTAACATTTCCAAGTTATTACATAAACATATACTCATATAGTACATATCACATGCATGATCAAACTAGCATGTCATACCTCCACATTTACATTTGATTAAATCTGTCAACTATAAAATAGACCAATTCTATACAACTTATTTGAGCTCACCTTTCATAGGAGAACTACCAAGCCAAAGGTGTTCTATCCCACTTTTAAACTACATATTCCCCCTATCACACCTGCAATCAAGGTGTCATTTACTCTGTTATCACACCTCACTGATATTAAGGAGTATAATCTCTATATGGCTATTAAGGAGAGAAATTCTCTAACACCGCACCCTTTTTAGGCACAAGGATAGTATACAATGCATCTAGAATCCAAAGGTATAAATATTACTGTATGGACTTTAACACTACTCCACCTAGGGTGAACTCCCACTTTCTATCATGATCATGACTTTTACATAATGCATTATCATATATTCATGTGTGTGTTGTAACATCTCGACTTTTAATTCCCTGATTAATTAAACCTAATTAGGGTGATTAAGTAAGTTGAAATGGTGTGTGTGGCCAGAAAGGTCTAATAATTATATTTGATGGTATTTCAGCCCTAATTGTGGGTTTGGTATCAAGGAGGGCCACCTGGGCATCAAAAAGAGAAGAAAAGGAAGAGTTGATATTGTTGTGCCACACATTGCAGCATGGAGATCTCTATGCCACGGTGCACAGACATTTTTGAGCGAGGGATGACCTCTCTATGCCCTGCATCGCGGCACATTGTGCATCTGTCATGATGCATGGCCATTTTCTATAGTTTATCAAATGTGAAATAAGATAGAAATAGGAAGAAAGAAAAGAGAAAAATGGAGAGACGTGCTAATGCTCTGTTAGGGCACGACTTAGATGAGAATTTGAGGAGGTTCGAAGTTCTAAATCATTCAAGGTAAGATTTTAAAGCCCTTTTCCTCCTTTTCTCTTCTATTTTCTTAAGGATTTGAGTTAGGGTTTAGATGATGATGGTGATTTCGGTCTATATAAGGTATAGATCTAAATTTGTTGACTTAAATGGAGTTAATGAGAGTAGATTAGAGTATCTAAACCTAGATATAATGAGTTTTGGTATCTTGGGTTGTTGGATACCATTAATATCTAAAAATCTCATTTATTATGGGTGGTTGGAAGTTTGTGATGCCATTAATAGGGATTTAATGGTTTATTAATGCTATTGGAGGCTAAAGGTAATTATTAAATCTAATGGATAGGCTCTAACTTATATAGAGTGAATGTTAGGCAATTTAGAAGTAGAGATTGAGAGTTCAAATGTTTGAGTTAGTTATGTTGATGAAATTTAGCTTGGTTGATTATAGTTTTAGCTCTTGATCACCTATTGGATTAGAAATTCAAGCTTGGAAGCTAGTTGATTGAGAGGTAAACCTTTAACCTCTCAAAGGTTTAAGGTAACTGGAGGAAACTCTACTTTAGATAGTTTTATATTAATTGATTGTAAATGGAATTTTATTATAAGTGTAGCATGCATGGGTTAATTTTCAACATAAAAAGCATATGCTAGTTTCAATGAGCATATGGAAAATTGAATGTGCATAAAGTTATTTTGAATTGAAATGAAAATTCCTAATTAAGATGTTTTTGAATATGAATATGTATATATCTTTAGAAAATGAATGTGATGATTATGTGAGATAGATGTGTGTTAATAAGAAATGAATTTTGAGAAAATGATGAGAATACATACTTGGCTAGCACATGGTCATGAGCCTAATGTAATTGTTGTAATAATGAGTATATGAAAGCAAAAAGTAAAAATGAGTGAGTATTGATTATGATATGATCAGTGGTGGGAGTTCGCCTAGGAATTGGGAGTAGAGAAAAATTCATATGGTATTTAGGCTACCCTCCAGTGCATGGGATATAGCCTTGTCCCATTGTTTGTCGAGGAACTGTCTCATAGTTTGTTGAAGGACTAAAACCTAGCTATCTCCACCAGTTCAATGAGGAGAATAGCCTAAGGTATAAGACACCCTAGGGATTCGAGAATGGGAGAAGATATGGTCCGAGAGTAAGTCCTGTGATCTTTGGCCAGATCATACCTCATAATTAGTGAGCTTGGGTAGTCCAGTCACACAGACAGAGCTCTAATCAATGTTATAGCCTATAGTTTTAGTCTGAGTAAATAAGGAGGATATAATGTTAGTTAATCATTGTCTAAGTAAATATATGACGTGTCATACATATTAAGTGGTGGCAAGTTGCATGAGTATGGGTTATGTCATATATCTGAGAATATGGTGACAATGCACCTAGTTATGAGAGTTAAAGAAGTTATTTAATGATAAACTACAAGATATGATATATACTAGTATGTTTTACATTCTCGATTTCCTTATGCATGTATTTAGTTTATAATTGATATATAACTGCATAGGATAGGTTTAACGTTGGTTACTGAGTGGCCAGACTCACCCCTTTCATTTAACATTTTCAGGCTTTAGCTCTGGTATTGAGAAGGAGAAGGCTAAAGAGGCAAAGAATTAGCATATTCCTATTGTATGCTTCTAGTTTAGATTTAATTGTGTAATAGTATATGAATTGCCAATTCTAGGATGCATGCCACTACACTTGTACTATTTTGTTGTTAGAAATGTTAAATTTGTATTTTGGGCCCTTAGTCTTTGTGTATGTTGATATATATATGTTTATAGGGCTAAAATACTAGTGCAAGTGTAGAAATAATGATTTGAACATGTTTTGAATGATTTGGGCAAGATGCAATGACCAATTACCTCCCCCTTTATTTTTGGTAAAATGAGGTTGAGGAGTAAAATTTTGTTATATTGATGTTTTGATACTTGTGATGTGTTGTACTGGTAGTCCTAAGTCCATGGGACATGATTCAGGTGTTAGAAAAAGCTTTTGACAATTGTTGAGCGTTTTGGACACCCATTTTGTGTAAAAATGTTAAAAAGTAATTTAAATGTGTTTGGGTGTCCAACTTTCTAGTGTGACTTATTTTGGAAGTAAAACCCATGCCATTAGCTAGTTCATGTAAAGAGTTTTCCATAGACACCTAGATCGCATCATTCAGACGTCGAACGGAGAATCGGAGCGAGTTGGAAGTTTCCTCGATTCTGCTGTCAAATGACAGTAAAATCAATAAAAATGTCATACAACACGCTACGCATATGGCCCCTGAGCAATGGCACGTGGCACAGAAAGCAACATGCTGCGACACAGCCTGCACAAGTCGTTGCGCATTACCCTATTTCACAACATATGTCTTGTTTTACAACCGTTTTCAATTTCTTTCACTCTTCTAAGGTATCTCATGCTTCCATAACTTATTTTTACTCTAATATGAAAGATTTTAATTTATTTTAACTCATTTTTATTTATAAAATTTGAGATCCCTTACTTTTGAATTGAACTTGGGTAATTATCTTGTTGAGTCTCTGATTACTAGGTATTACATTGGTTAATTATGTTTAGTGAAGCGAGAATGTTTCATGTGTGCGTGTGTATAGTAGTTCACATTTATCATATTAGACTTTAAAAACTAACTTTCTTTAGTAAAATTAATTTATAAATCAAATTTTCTTCCAATTCAAAATCATGTAAGTTTCAAATATATCATATTACAAAATTTTATTTATAAGTAATTAAACTAGCTAATAGATAGTATGAATTATCCAGTTACCTTAACCCTTTTATGCTAAAAGGGCAACCCATGGTATTCTTTCTTCTCTAACAATTGCTTAAGATAACTAGTGAGTCATGTCAATTTACATAATTAAGCATTATATGTCAATTTCAAATTAAGCATAGGTACTTATTAGTACAAATTGAACTAATTAAACATCTAATTCCATCCACTAAGCAACTTTGAGTCCCATTCACCTTTCATAAATCTTCTACAATTTCTACTAACCTTTCTATTACTCATATAGGATTTTCATCCTTTTAAAACCTTCCCATTAGGGTTAAATTGAGCCTACAACTTCAAGGTTCAACTATTAATTGCCAAACTAGTTATAAATTCTTCGTTTAACTTCTAAGAGACCTTTCACTACTATTGATTCAAAGAACAACCTCTCAAAATCTCACAACCCAATTTCACTATACCTCAAATGAAGAGAAATTAGGGTAAAATAGAAAAGTCAGAACATATAAAGCTTACCTATTAAGTAATAGGTCGGAAACTCTCTACTAAGTGACTGGAGATCTTTGCCCTAGTAGAGCTTCCCTTTCTTTCTCTCCTTTGTCATGATTTTCCCCTTTTTTCCTCTAAAAACATGATTTGGTCACCTACTTAAAAGTCAAAATTGTGACTTATGAGCTGCAGTGCATTGCACAAATGCTGCAACACTTGGCATATCGAGCTGAATCTTACTAATTCACCCACTCACCCCGAATAGCTATACTTTCATTTAACCTTGTTCATCCAACTATCTAACAATCCAAAATATCAATTCACCACCCAAAATTATAATTAACTTAATCAATTCACTAATTTACTAATTTACCCTTTATTAGTAATTAGTATATGGATTAAATATTTAGGATGTTATGCTCTCTCTTCATCTTCTTCTTAAGATTACACATTCACTTTTTTCCTTTTAAAAATTAAGATATGTGCTTTAACCTCTAACCGGTTCAGCCTTTCTCCCTCCTTTGCTCTCTTTTCCTTTTTCTCATATGAAAATCTTTGCTACCTCTGGTCATCAGCTTGTGATCTTTTTAGATTTTCCTTATACAGTAAAGTTTTTAGGTTCATGGGTTGGAGTTTTTCTTCCACAATATGCCATTGAAGTTCCTCAATCTTTATTTCTTTTACTCTCTAATTACTTCAAATCTTTTTGTAATTTTCTACTTCCTCTATTTACATGTTGACCTTGCTTTGATTCGCTCACTAACTCTTCAGAAAAATTTTCCTTTTGTTGCTCTCTCTTCATCTTCTTCTCAAGATTACATACTCACCTTCCTTCTTCTACAAATTAAGGTATGTGCTTTGACCTCTAACAAGTTCAACGTTTCATGTCTCTTAGTGTAACATCCTAAATTTCTAATCCTGCATTAATGATTGATTACAAAATAAATTAGTGACTTAATATGAGATTAGGATTCTAGATAGTGAAATATTATTTTGACTCATTGGGATGTTATATGAACATATGTATGTAGAAGAATAGTGTTTTTTTTAATAAAGCATGTGAGTATAATGAGGATTTCCCTCACTGTGCCATACGCCGCGGCTGAGGCTAGATGCACTACGGTGCATGGTAAAAAATTATGATTAATGGAGAATTGTTAGGCTCATGAAAATAGAAGGAGAGATAGAGATAGAGAGGTCTAACATGGAGAAGATAAGGAGGTTTGGTAGGGCATCAAGTTTTAGGAGCAAGGACGACATGTCCGACCTGTTACTTATCGAGTAAGTCTTGTACTGCCTTAACCTCTGGTTCTACCCTATTTTTTATTAATTTTAACTATTGAGAAACTGAATTCAAAAGTTTTAAGAAATTATTTCTTACCCTATAATAATAAAAAGGTCCTTTGGAACTAAAATAGTACTTTGTGATTGGTTTAAGTCGGAATGATAAAACTTTAAAACTTTAGTCTAAATTTGACCTAATATAGAGAGAAAGTAGTGAGAGAAAATTTGATTGTGAGGAACTTAATTGTGGTCATGAGTGGCAACTAGTCATAATATGCGTGAGCGAGTATAAATAAAGGAGATTATAATGATTAGGTGCTTGATTGTTGTAATTAACACTTTTGTCCATGGTAAAATTGACTTTTGTTTACCAATTTGGTGTAGATTCTTGCGTATGACGAGTTGAATAGCGAAAGAAACTCAAATAGGGTTCTGAAACATGGGTAACCCTTTATATTAAATAGAAAGGTTGAGATAACTATATAGTTTATTATGTTTATTAGCTGTTATAACTATGTAAGAGTAAATGTACAATTTTGTATTTTTTGTACAATTTTATGCATGGATTGCAATCTAAATGAGTTTAGCATGAAAATGAATTGTAAAATGAAAATTTGATGATTTCATATTTTATTTGACATATATTGGTGCTATCTATATGTGTGGTATAAGTTATGGAAAAGTAGTGAATTACGTCTGAAAAGCATGATCATAAGGGGTGGGAGTTCACACATGGTATGTGTGGATGTGTGTGTGTGGAGATGTGAGAGAACAAATCAATATGGTTAGGCTGGTACTATGGGACATCCAGCACAGCATTATACAAGCTGGTACTATGAGTAATCCGATATAGTATTATATTTGAACTATTACAATGGAACATTCGGGCAATCTAGCAACTCCCTAATGCCCATTAGGGTACGGTTAGGAGTCAACGATGCCTCTAACATAAGTGTGTGAAATTAGAAAAACCACAATTCTTAAGTGGGATACATTACCTTTAGTTGGGTGTTTCTACTACCGAAAGTGTACTTGGGTCAATAAGTGATTGATTTTGTAGAGCCTATGGTTTTGTGTTGGGGAGCTTCAAAGGATTAGTGGATAAATGATCATGCTGTTGTCCTGATTGCGTGAAATGATTTGTGATAGAAAGAGAAATTATGTTATTTTGACTATATAAATTATTGAAATGGTTTTTAGTTACTTTCATGTAGTTATTTGTGTTAGTGAACATTTATAAGCTATATTGATTATTGAGATTTTGATCTCACCTATGGTTATTTATATTTTCAAGCTTTGGTAGTAGTAGTGCTAAAGGGAAAGATTCAGGCTGAGAATCATGATTTTCTTGATAAAGCCTTATAAGAATTGGTGTAATGAATTAAACTAAATAGTAGTAGTTATGTATATAAGTTGCTATAGAAATGTTCATTTGGTATATGAACTTGTGAATGTATGTATTTGTATGATTTTGGAGCCCTAACCCACTGAACTTGTGTATATGTGTGTACATGATGAAATGGCAGTGAGGGCGAGTGGATGGATGGTAGTATGTGTGAATATGATACATGCTTGATGTGTATGTGAAATTTGGCCTTAGGTATTGATGAGATTGAGAAATGTGAATTTGCCCAAGTTATATGTAATAGACAATTTACAGGCCAATTGTGTGTATGCGTGTTATATTATGTATATAATTAGTCAATTAGGTATATATTATCGAATTGGACATGGTCAAGGCCCCAAACATGGCTAATGACTTATGGTTTCGATTGGTGATGCTCAAGTGGCAAATTTTGACTTAAAACGGTCAAAATGCACTTGAGTGCCTAGCTTTTGAATGAAATATCAAATTTAAACAAAACTAGTGTCATTAGTTAGATTTTAAAACAAGCTTTGTGTGAGAGCTTAAATCACCCCAATCGAACATCAGATGTGAAGATGGCACACTTTCAAAGTTCGTATCAGAATATGAAATTTGACAATAAATTTTGATACGTGCATCAAGGCGTGTGTCAACAAAGGACCACATGCTGTGACACATTGCACAAAGCAGGTAGCTATGGTCTCTGTGTCGCATGCCACAACGCATTTGGCACAAGTTGCTTTGTATGGCTCATTTTTTGTGTAAATCATGAGGTTTTTAGTTACTTTTTGATGTCTTTATATCTAATACTTCCCCTATGTGCTATGTTAAACAACGTAAATGGTTTTTATAAAGAGATTTTTTTAAAGTTTTATATTGGGATCCCAAAACTTTAAAAGTTATTTATTTTGATTAATAAAGTATGTAGAGGATCGTATAGTAATGTCAATGAGGACATTACACTTATGCTATTCATTTTGTGAACTTTTGCCTCTAAATCTACAATAATACCTTTATGATTTCTAATTTTCTATACCATGATTTACAACTATGTTTCTCATGTTCAATTAAGGTATAACTTTAAGAATTATACTTTTTGTTGATGTATGTATTTACTTCATATATTCCTTTAAGCTTACCTTTTGTTTTCATTTTTATAGTGATAATTGTAGCAGCATGTATCATTAAGTATTCTACTGGGATGGTAGAAAAAAGGAAGGTGGAAAATTCTCCCATACTAAGACTTTTACACTTTAAGGCAAAATGCAATTCCAAAAACCAAAATCTAAACTAAAAAGAAAATTGGCTTCATAATTTTGGTCAATCATGCCATGTCAATCATATATGCTAGAACCTATACACTGTAATTACAAAAAGAACAATTAGGGTGTAAAGCTTAGCCAACCAGAGTAAAAGAAAAACCACATAAGAAGGTAAGTGTTTCACTCATATCACAAGTGTTTAGGGTCAATTTCACTCACCACACGTGCATAAAATTCCTATCATATGCTTGTAAATATCCCATATCTTTACTACTAAATAAGAATGCACAAGTAAAATCAATAGAACTTTTTAGGTAAAATAGTCATGGATGGCGTAGATGGAGAGTACATGGAAAGTAGATGCAATTAGTTCAATAGCAAAACCAATGCAATGTAAGCTTATACTAGCAAATACTATACAATATGGAATGAGCATGAATGACAACTATGACAAATCTAAATACTAAAGGAACTCTTTTATTCAACTATGACAAACTAAATACTAAAGGAACTCTTTTATTCACTTTTTGTTTTTGTTTTTCACTTCTTTTCTTTCTTTTTTGTATCATGTCTTCTTTTTTTCTTCTTCAATTTTCTTTCTTTTTTTATTTCTATTTCTTTTTTAACATAACAATTTGGTTCTAAAGGTCCCAATCAAAATAGCAGGTCAATAGCATCTAATAGATAATCAATCGAGCACAAGATATAATAACATCACTAACAGCTTTCATTCACTAATAGAAACATCACATTGCATTCAATTGCCAAAGAACTAGACAGATGCATCTTAATGAAATAATGAAATGGAATAGTCGTAGGTTTAAAGGGTTTGCAAAAGATATGACATTCAAGGTAGGCCTTTAAGAGATATGAAATGGCTATGGAATGAATCACTTAAATCATCTTTTAATTATGCACACCAAACATATAGTCTCAAATAAGAATGAAGACGAGTCCTAAAGGAAAATCTTATGTAAGTGGGAATCACACCAAATGGATAAAATCAAGGCATGAAGGCATAAGTTCATCTTCCATTAAAGGCAATGTTATTCCAATCTCAGAAAAGATAAACAATACACCTAAATTATCCAAATTACAATCAAATGATATTGGCTTTACATTTCAAATATCCATGGCAATCCTTTCCAAGCTTACAATTCCAATTCAAAACCAAAAATATTTTTTAAAAAAATTTCAATTTTTTTCAAAGCAATACTGCAATGCAATACATGAACCTAAAACTTAAACACAAGAAAAAGGCACTCCCTCCACACTTAGTCAATACATTGTCCTCAATGCAAACAACTAAAGTTAGGAAAAAACAACCTAAATATAAACAATGCAATGAAATGCAATGTACATATATTTTACTACTAGATATATCTCTTCCTTCATACCTCTACCGAGCATAACATGAAATGCATCACAGTGATGATATGTCAATCAATCTTAGTAATTATTATTAATGTAAGGTAGTAGTGAAAGGAAAAGAGACGACTGGATGTTTAAATCTCTTCAATTGCTTGTAGTGAAAGTTTTCATCTTGGATAACAAACATATAACCTTCCATTGTAATTCTTAACTCTCTTTCTTTTGATCGTGGTTCAAGATCAATTAGTGAAAGTTTAAGCAAATATAGAACATCTTGGTGATTAAATGAGCTTCCAAAATGATTATCCTGCATAGAGGAAATGAAACCAAAAGCAATATGTCTTCTACAAGCTATAGCATCAATGTAGTCAAGATTAACAAAGATTATCTAAAAAGATTCAAAGTGATGTTTAGGCAAATAAAATACCAAAACATCCGAATATATCAAACAGCCAATAAAGTCAATTGGGATCCCATCAATAAGAGCCATCAAAGCACCAAATGGTATAGTACAAATAATTTCCATTTTTATTATATCAAGTAGCAAGTCATAAGAAAGCATTTGTTTTGTAGATTCATCAATACACTTAATTCCATTAGACAAGATTATAGAATCATCCCTATTATCATCATTAATTTTCTCACGTCGGTAAGAATCAAAGTCACTTAAAAATGAATCTATGCAGTTCATGTATACATTATCACCAACACAAGCGCAAGAACATGATCTATGAAAAACATCATTTTTATCATTTTCAACAAACAGAGAGGGTTCATGCTCTTGTATGAAATTATCAAATTTAACAATGTCAACCAATAGACCCCCATACTTATCCTCAACTTTAGTGTCTAATAAAGATTCACAACACTCTATGGAGCTAACATGACCTTTAGTAATCATAGATATATCATTTAAATCACAATCAATAGTGGTGTCCTCATAAGGAGTAGAATAAGACATATGTTCATTAATTTCCAGATATTCAACAATAATATCAACACCATGCACAATATTGTCATTCATGTCAATATAGTAGGATGTAGAAATAGGGCACATATTATATTCTTCCTCACTATTACTATTAGACGTAAGAATATTTTTAGTCTCATGCTCAAACATTGAAGGAGACTCAATAATGATTTCTTCATCTACACTCTTATCACATGAACCATAGTATGTCTCACTATCTAAAGTAGAATAGTCAAGAGAATAAACCTTGATAAGGATGGGAATATCATTACCTTTCTCTTGAATAGATGGCCCAATAGGTTTAGGTTAGGCTTGTTAGGCGTTCATTTTCTTCAACTCATCATTCAATTAGGTCAACACATTACTAATTTCACCAAGCTTTGCATCCATACAAACTTCTATTTCACTCTTAAAAGTCATCATGTCACTCATTGTAACACTTTGAGACCTGTCATCAACATTATTACACATGAAGTTCTCATGATAATGAATGGGAAGAGGCTCAAAAGTATAGCCATGACTTTCAAATGAATGAGGATGGTGAGGATAAGGATTAAATTGAGCATGATTTTCAAATGGATAGGGATAGTAAGGATAAGGGTTTATTTGATCATGATTTTTAAATGGATGAGGATGATAAGGGTAAGGGTTGAATTAAACATTATTATCAAAGCAAGCCATCAAGAAAGAATGGAACTAAGCCTCATTAAGAACAACTTAAAACATAAAAAGAACTAAGAATGGCAATCAAAACAAGAAAAAAAAAACACATAGAAACTCAAATCTGGAAAAATACCCAAAAATAGGGAAAATATTTGAAAAATAAAAAAAATCAATGAAAATAGTTGAATGGGGCCAAATCAAAGTAGACCTAATGCCTAAAGGTATTAAAAATGCTTAAAAGGCTAAAAACCTTAAAAGTAGAATGAGAATTTTCTAGGCACTTTCAAAATATGGTAATGAGGGTCAACACTAAAAAGTCAAACTAATAAAACACTAAATAAGCAACTAAAAAAAAAGAATAAATGGTATGAACAAGGGATATAAGAAAATGAAAGGCAAAATTAAAACAACTCCTAGCAACGGTGCTAAAATTTGTTGTGTACTGGTAACCTAAGAACCCAAATTAAACAAAGAAACATCCTAATATATAAAGGGAGCAATCTGGGTGAAATATCTCTCACAAAGTTGATCAAAAATTAAAACTTTAGTTGACTATATTTGCCCAAAATATTAACAACTTGAGTGAATTTGATAATTTGAATTAAAACAAGCAAAAATTAAAAACTAACTTTTTTCGTATTTTTTCAAGATTGGACATCAATGAAAAACGAATTGATTTGTAATTAAAATGCAAATTGATGATCTTCCTATGCATATGAACTCCCTCTCTTATCCTTACTTTATCTAAATAATTCCCTCTTAACTCTAATTGATTTAAAAGACATCCTAGTAACCACTAGGAATTAGCTCTCTTAAGTTCCTTAGATTAACTAAGACCCTAAATTAACATTTAGAACTAGTTATGCTCAAAGAAAACCAATTGATTATTAAGGTAATTGCTAATTCTAGCCTTTGACTTAACTAAATGAGACCTCAATTGATTAATAAAAATGATTAGCCAATTTCAAGTGTGATTAATGCACAACCGTGACTCACAAGCTCACAAGAAACAACTAGAAATTAAATACAATAAGGGATTGAATAAAATTAAATTTGGACAGCCCCAAATTCAAAATTGCATTACCTCAATTGCAAAATAAAAAAATATAATAACCTTATATAGTAGTCAACCAAATATTGTAAAGTTCAATTCTAACAACCATTGTCACTGCAATGTCATTAGCATCAAAATTCAATGAATTAAATAAGAGGTAAGAGATAAGAGATAAAAGAAACTCCCAATCCAAGACTCAGAGAGTTCACCCATGCATCCTACAAAGAGAAGATAAGCCTAGCCACTCTTTATTTGAACCTCCATAACTCCTCCTTGAAGACCATTAATGGAAACCACCATAGAAGAACACTTGAGAAATTGCCTAAATGAAAATAGAAGGGAATGGATGATCTATTTATGGATTTTATTTCAGTCTTAAAGGGGAGTTAGATGGTGTATTTAGATAGTGAAATGGAGGGTTTTTAGATGGAAAAATGGTAGGAGACGTTTTAGGGTTTATATGTGTTCTTGAAAAAAAAAGATGAAGATAAATGAAAGTGGAAGATGAGTGAATTTCATATGGAATGGTGGCTGAATCTGTTCTAAATGAAATCTAAAGGTTTTTGGGGTGTTTAAGGCTCCAAAGGATTGATCCAATGGCTAGGATTAATGCCTAACAAGTGCCCTAAAGTGATGTAATGCTTATGTGCACTGAAAGGTTCTTTCACATGGTGTTTCATATATGGTCATAAATTTTGAAAATAAATTATTTAAATAAAAATAAATAGAAATGAAAGACATCTAATAATTTAAAAATGAATGAATAGTTTTGAAAATAATATCATGGGAATGATGGGAAAATGTATAACAAAAATGAGGAAAAAAGGAAATTAATTTTGGAAGATAGAATCATCCTAATTATCCATAAATTTTCTTGGGATTTCACCAATTATTTGTGACCTTTTTATCATCAAAATAGGTCATCCAAGGACTCCAATTATGTGAAAGGAACTACCATCATCATTTAAAAGCTTCCCATGGCCTAAAACACATAATGTACCCACTAAATAGCAAGTTGTGCACAAATAATTTCATATCTCATTTGAATTTATCTAACTTAGATGTAAATTATGAAAATGTAATGAAGTGAATTAAAGTGATAAAATGGAATATTAGGAGATGAAATTATTTATGGAAAATTTATTAGGAATTCTTGATTACAAAAAATAAACTTAATACACTTCCAAAATTCATGGAAAATGCAATTATAGTACAAAAGTATTTACTTTAAAGGATATTTTAGTGTATAACTCATAATATAAGTTAAATTAACTCAAATTAAACTTATAATATTAATGAAGAATTAAAAATTAGAAAATGATAAATTTTTATTTTTTAACAATTATTTTCAAAAATTACAGTTTGCCCTTAAACTTTCAAAAATTTGCATTTTTGCTCTAAAAATTTCAAAAATTACAAAATTGGCCCAAATGATCTAAAATGCTTCTAATATATACAAGATAGCCCTAAAAAGTTTCAAAAGCAAGGGAAAGTGATATGAACAAGTAACAGTTATAAGTACACATACCATGAAGATTAATGAAGTTAGAGTTAATCAATTAATGTTGTAGAAAAATTTAATTTGCTTCACTATGTTTGTTTTAGCTTATTTCATTAAAAAAATCACTTATTTTTTTAAATATACTTTTTCAGATTTTATGATGTTTGTTTGAACTTTTAAAAATAATTAGAATATGAAAAATGTACATTTCTAATTATTTTAAGAAGCTACTTTGAGTAACTTCTGAAAATAATCTAATATGGTAAATGAGAAAAGGTGTTTTAAAAAGGCAGAATATGCAAAGATATCATAAAATTTTAAAATAATATAATAATAAATTATTTTTATAGAAATAAAAATCAAGAAAGTTATCATAAAATTTAAAAATAACTAACTAATAATTATTTTTTATTATTGTAATCAAACATAAAATAATGTCTAGTTTTTATAAAATATCTACAAAATAAATCTTTAAACTACCTAGAAATCACTTATTCTTTTAATCTTAAACACACAGATCCTAATTCTACTAAACTTTCACTGTACATATATTTTGAACTTAAATCATATCAGGGTCAGTTTGTTTAAGATTAAAAAATAAATGATTTTTAGTTAGTTTAAGGCTTTTATAAAAAGAGATTTACTTTGTAGAGATTTTATAAAAAGCATATATTATTTTATGTTTGGTTACAATAATAAAAAATGATTATTTGTTAGTTATTTTTAAATTTTACAATATCTTTCATGATTTTTGTTTTAGAAAAATAATTTATTATTATATTATTTTAAAATTTTATGATATCTTCACGTATCACGCCTCTTTAAAATATTCTTTCTCATTATCAAATTAAATTATTTTCAAAAGCTACTTAAAGTAGCTTCTTAAAATAATTAAAAATATGCTTTTTTTATTCTGATTATTTTCAAAAGTTAAAAAAATCATAAACTCACAAAATAGATTTTTTTCCCAAAAAATGAGTGATTTTTTTAAGAAATAAGCTAAAATAAATGGGCCTTAATTTTGCAAACTTAATTTGCAAACTAATTTGCTCATTTGATTTGATAGCTTTTTGTAATTGGTTCAAGGCTGTGGAATTGAGAATCCATGATGAAAAGAGAGTAACACAAATATACAAGACATGAACAAGATCTACCATAAAGTAATGGGCTGAAGTGACGATGCTATTGATGTGAACAAGATCTACCATAGTCAATTAATGATTTGATAGCTTTTTGTAATAGGTTTATAGATGCTGTTGAATTCAAAGAAGCACTCTACAAGTACAATATAGCTCAAAATTTTGCATACGTCTATAACCTTGCCCACATGCATGCGCATGCATTAGAAAGGTGAATCATAATGTCTACACATATGTTTATGAATGTTATTTGAAGACAATGCAAGAGAAGATATATCATAAAACTATGACTCTAATCCACACACATAACGTGCCAAGGTTGAATGTGTTGGATTACATTAATTATCATATTAACACATTCTTGTGGCTGCTAACCATGTGTCATCCTCCACGGAGACCCCATACCAAGAGATGTGAGTCTCAATTCATGCATGTAAGGACATATAAGTGTTCAAAGTGCTGTGAAGAAGAGCATACCAAGTGAAAGTGTAGGAACCCAAATTCTTATCGACCTCGCCTTCGACAAGTATACCTACATAATTTCACCCTCGAATAGACTAACTTTTGATAGACCTTTTGTTGTATTTTGATTACTTATGGCCATCACTTTCATTTGTTTTTGTATAAAGTAGGATGTAGTTTAACATGTGCATGATATTGTTCTTACCCCTTACGGTATATTTTTTGAATTAGGGTTGCCTATGTTCTTTGTTTATAGTTTTGTTTGTACTTCCTCCCATGAATGTTATTTCATTAAAATTATTGTTGTTCATTTTCCCCTTGATATATATTTGTTGTACAGGAAAAATTTAGTTGTAATCCATGTAATAATTGTTGAATGAGCTTCATTTATAGGTAATATGGTTTGGTATTCATTAAATTTCATAATAACTATAAATAATTACATGAAATTTCAACAAATATTTCATAAGATAGTATATCCAAGCCTTGAATTTTGTTTTCCTAAGATACTCCATTGATTAGTATATCCATTTTTCCTTTTTATTTTGATACTTTATCCTATTACAAAGCCACACATCTCTACATTTTTACAACACTTCTATGTTATTCTTACAAGGCAAATTTCTCCAACATTGTGATGATATTAGTAGGTGCATCAAAAAATCATATATGGCACAACTGCCAATAATTTTGTTTGAAATTACAATAAGAACTATACATGAGCTTTGAGTCCACAACTTAAAAAATCATGTTGGAATGACCATTGAATTAAGATTTTCCATTTTATAGTAACTTTGTACTTAATTGGAAGTAGATGAAGCAATTATGATTAAGGATATATTAGATATAAAATAATTATTTCAAACATTGCCAGGAAAAATTATATGGATTAACAATCCCATGTTAGTGTCATAACTAGAAAATATTATGACTTCCCTCATATTCTATAAATTTTGGTTGTCTAAGTACCATGAAATTTGGATTGCATTTGATTTGCTTCTCTCTCAAGTTTTAGATAATATTTGCTATTTGTGCATATTTCTATTCATATAAATGATGAAAAATATTTGATATTTGATATGTGGAGAATTAGGAATTTGTGACATTTGGCATGAGGAGATTAATGGATAACATAAGTAGTATGGATGAGATATGATATGATTGATAGTTAAATTGCATAACATGTGTCAATATATACATAGCATGATCATTGGTAGGAGTTTCGCCTAAGGAGAGGAGTATATTGGTAAATTCACGTGGTATTGACATCTTACCATCAGAATAGAAAGCTTACTTTGGCACCAACCATTGGAATCGAGAGGTAGCCATTGTTTCATGATTAATTCAGGACTATTCTACTTGTTCTTTAAGGAACTCGAACCTAACTAGTCTCCACCGATTCATGAGGAGGCTAGATTAATGGTATGACACCTCATGGTCATTAGTATTGAGGAAAATCGTGGTATAAAAATAAGTGAGTTAACCTTGTCTCGGTAACTCCTCACAAGTGGAAGGTTTGGTTAGTTCGAATTATGGACATGGCCACTTAATAGCCACATGTTTCATGTAGGAGGTAACAGAAGGGTATAAGGTTAACATTGATGTTGCATTTAGTTCTAGCCATATAGTTGTCATTATTGTGGTTTGGCGTGGTTTACAAGCACGCGATTGTTATTTTTATAGCCCTAAGATCTATTTATTTGTGATAAATCAAATGATATGTGTTGGTTGCCTAGTCATATGGTTGTTATTGTCGTGACTGATGCTATATTTGCTACATGTATGTGTTATATGAATTTATTATCATTTTCATCCATTTTTAATTGATATGTAATTGTATGAGCTAAGTTGACCTTTGTTAATGAATAGTTGCACTCACTTCTCATTTTTAATATTTTTAAGGCCTGGCTTATCAGATCAAGAACGAGAAAAACATTGTAAAGCTTAGGATTCTGGTCTAAATCCTATTTATAAACCTCCTTGTTCTGATTATGTATATTTGAATGCTATTATTTTGCCAACTAAGACTCATACTACTATTTTAAGCTACTTGCATTATCGTTGTGAAAATCATGTGTATTGTGCCCTGAATTAGTGAGATGTGGTTGCAAAACTTGTATAAAGTTGAAATGCTAGTGCAAGTAGAGTAAAGTGTATTTTTGGCTGCTTTGAATGAACATTCATGATTTAATGCAAAGTTACTTCCCCTTTTTATTTTCCTGAATTGAGGGGTTGAGGGGTTGCATTTATAATATATGCATGTTGATTGAGCTGTGGTGTGTTGCACGAGTCCTAAATGGTCCGTTAAGTGTGGTCTAAGGGTTGGTGTGAGCTTTTGACACATGTATAAGAGTTTGGGCACCTTAGTTGTGTTCATTTGTGAAAAAGAAGTGAAATTGGTATTAGATGTCCAACTTTTTATAGAAAAATAATTTGGTTGTAAAACTTGTACCTTTAGTTAAAATTAGTAGAAAGCTCTTCGTAGACACTAGGATGACTTTAATCAAATATCAGATGAAAATTTGGTATACGTCAGAAGTTTATCCTTGGTGCTATCATTTGACAGCAAAATTTGCCTTCAAAATTGTGTAATACTTCATGGCGCATGGTACAGAGACATGCATGCCATGGCAAAGGAGTGTTGAGCTATGACACATGTACAGTTTTTTGCATAGTTCATGTTTGAGTTTTTATGTAAATGTTTTGATTCTTTCTTTGATTTTCAAGTTTCCACTCACATTTTAAAATCTAATTTGAATATATTTAAAGTATAAGAGAGTATTTTAAATGTAGAAATCTTGGGATCTCATTATATACTTGGCATATTTGTCATTTTTACTTTGAGATAGTCTCTTAGTTACTTGAGATTTGAGTTAATTGGGTAATATTGAGGGAGAATTTACAATATTTTGATTAGTTTGTAATTAATATAAATATAATGTTTATATATATTTTTTAATTTTACCCCACATTTTTCATTAGAATTTTTGTAATATCTTTTAATCTATCACTTTTATATATTTTAGAGTTTAAAATTATTGAGAATGGATTCATCAACGGGATGGGGCTCATCACCTTGACAAGATCTGAATTGTTTTGATTCAATATTTTAAATTTATATATTATTTTATAACTTATAAAAATAATTTAAAAATTTTTATATATCTACATATTACCAACTAGGACAATATAGATTTAATTTAGATATTTTAAATTTAATAGTAAATTTTTTTATAAATTAACTATTCTAATTTTTTTGAATAGTTTGAATTTAAAATTTTTAATTTACATTGTTTAAAAAAATTAAAAGTGTTAGCTAGGATATTATCTTTATTTTTAATATTTTATTTATAAAAAAATATAAAAATTTAATATTAAATTTGGATTGTTGAAAATATATTTAAATAATTAATTTATAAAAATTATAAATTTTTTAATATTAAATGAATAATTTAAATTAAATTTTTGCTGTCTAGATTTGTGATCAATATATTTTATTAAAAATTTATAAATTTATATAAATAAAAATATATATAAATAAAAGTATAAACAGTTAAATTCAAATCATCTAAATTAAAATAAAAAATTTAGATGATTAAGATTTTATCCGGATATTGGTACTCATCACTCTAGTTAGTTCTGAAAACAGATCTATTTAAAATTAGCAACTATAGCGGGAATCCTGGATAAAGTCATGGATGCAGTCCTTACAGATCTTTGCTTTTAACAAAACCTTTTAACCTTATCCAATGCAATGAGGCATGGCTATTAGTTTAAAGATTTATAGGGCTATGGAGCATTGTGCAATTAAGTCTCGAAAAAGAAGGACTTGCTTTTTATTTTTATTTTTCCCATAGTATATCAAAGTAAGACGATCAGCTTTTCACGTATAACAGCGCGATGCTGACAAAAGCTTTCTTGATTGATTAAATATGATGCCACGTATTTCTTAAAAAGGTTTGCAAGAACACTTCGATCATCGTGCAACCAAGACTATGGTTTCAGTGCTCGTGAACAATTTAAAAAAAACTGCGCCACCCGGATTTTTCAATTTTTATTTTATATTTTATATTTATTAAAATAAAAAATATAAAAATTTAATAAATTTATCTTATTACTAATCTTAGTAATACATATTTAATCTGAATTATTTAATTTAATAATAATTTTTTTAAATTTTTATAAATTGATTGTCAAGATGTATTTAAAATTCAATTTTTTCAAAATATATTTAAATAATTAACTTATAATTGAATTAAATCAATAAATTAAATTTATATTGTTTAAATTAATGATAAAATAAATTTATTAAAATTTTAATAAAAGAAATAAAAGCTGTAGATGCACCAAATACGGACCCGACTCCATTATGATGAGTATTTTCTGCTTTTTCATTTTCTCTGTTTTATAAGTGCTTCCTCTATTTTTATTTATAAAAAAATTATATTACATAATTTAAAAATAATTAATTATATTAATTATATCTAAAAATAAATTAAAATATTCTTTATTAATTATATTAATTAATTTGGCATTATAGAGTTGGCATTCCAACCCTGATTACATAACCTTAGTTAATTTTAACTCTAATAATTACAACAAGACAAAACTACTTTTGACAAAATGAAAGCTAATCTTAGACCACTTAGACTTTTTGACAAAATAAAAGGCTAAAATAATTATTACAAGAGACCTAATTATTACAAGAGACATAATAGGCTTAGGCATAGGCTTAGACTTTTTCTTTTAGTCTTTTTGACTTTTTCTTCTTCCATTTTCATTTATCTTCTTCAGTCTTCATTTTATTTGTCAGCAGGCTAATCTAGAATATTCATGTTGATACAAGGGTCTTCATAATTTTTGTCTACTTCTCTTTTTTCATCACAATATTTACATTTATGGATAGCATATTTTGACAATACTTGACATATTTTCCTTTTTGTTCCTTCATCATTATCCATAGTATTATTCCTTAATCTTTGGTACCAATTATTGAAACTTCTTGAATTTCTGCTATTCTTCCCTAATGAGAAAATACATGTTGTTGGGCCAGTGAAGTATGTCCACTGTTCTTCTTCTGCTGTAGTTGTCCTATTGAGCTCCTGAAAAATTATATGTACTTCTTGGACTCTGATCTTGTAATAATTATTTTAGCCTTTCATTTTGTCAAAAAGTCTAGATGGTCTAAGATTAGCTTTCCATTTTGTCAAAAGTAGTTTTGTCTTGTTGTAATTATTAGAGTTAAAATTAACTAAGGTTATGTAACCAGGGTTGGAATGCTAACTCTATATAAAGTTATGTAATCTCTGAAGCAACACACATTCAGCTGAGAACCTCAGAGCCTCCTTGAGCACTTGAAGTTCTCTGCCTCCTTGTAACCCTTGCCCTCTCAATATCAATAAAAGTATTCTGTTTATTTATTTCCTTCTTTGCAAGTATTGAAGATTAAGAGGTATGGCTGAGTAATTTCTTTTTTAGGGGTTAAGGGGGAATTATTATCTAATACTTAACAAAAGTTTTGAATTTCCGCAATGATCCTATAGGGGAATTATTGGCTATGTGTTGTTATGGCTACGCCTCCAGTAGGAAACGAAGGAAGGCTGTGTTGTGCTGGTCTGAAGAAAGTGGTTCTGTGAAAGGTCTATAGCCAGGCTTTTGAGACTGCCGGCTTGTTAATCTCAGTATGAACTTCTTAAGCAAGAAACTGAGTTAAACAACAATAAACTTTAGAGATTAAGAAGTTCATATTATCTTCCTCTTAACATAATTTTGACCTTCTGCTCTGATATCATAACAACAACCAGCTGGCTATGTGTTGCTACAAGGTTTGATCGACACTGATCCGGGTCATAGCAGAACATGAAAGGTTCTCAGTCCTCTTTCATACTGAGATTAACAAGCTAGCAGTCTTAAAAGCCTGGCTATAGACCTTTCACAGAACCACTTCCTTCAGACCAGCACAGCACAGCCTTCCTTCGTTTCCTACTGGAGGCGTAGCCATAACAACACATAACCAGTAATTCCCCTTATAGGATCATTGCGGAAATTCAAAACTTTTGTTAAGTATTAGATAATAATTCCCCCTTAACCCCTAAAAAAGAAATTACTCAGCCATACCTCTTAATCTTCAATACTTGTAAGGAAGGAAATAAATGAACAGAATACTTTTATTGATATTGAGAGGGCAAGGTTACAAGGAGGCAAAGAAATCAAGTGCTCAAGGAGGCTCTGAGGTTCTCAGCTGAATGTGTGTTGCTTCAGCGATTACATGACTTTATATAGAGCTGGCATTCCAACCCTAGTTATATAACCTTAGTTAATTTTAACTCTAATAATTACAACAAGACAAAACTACTTTTGACAAAATGGAAAGCTAATCTTAGACCACCTAGACTTTTTGACAAAATGAAAGGCTAAAATAATTATTACAAGAGACCTAATTATTACAAGAGACATAATAGGCTTAGGCATAGGCTTAGACTTGTCTTTTTGACTTTCTCTTCTTCCATCTTCTTTTATCTTCTTCAGTCTTCCTTTTATTTGTCGGCAGGCTAATCTAGAATATTCATGTTGATACAAGGGTCTTCATAATCTTTGTCTGCTTCTCTTTTTTCATCACAATATTTACATTTATGGATAGTATATTCCGACATTGACATATTTTCCTTTTTGTTCCTTCATCATTATCCATAGCATTATTCCTTAATCTTTGGTACCAATTATTGAAACTTGTTGAATTTCTGCTATTCTTCCTACTGAGAAAATACATGTTGTTGGGCCAGTGAAGTATGTCCACTGTTCTTCTTCTGCTGTAGTTGTCCTATTGAGCTCCTGAAAAATTATATGTACTTCTTAAGCTTTGATAGTAGATATCTTATATCTGAGATCTTCATCATTCATAATATCTTCTTTTTCTTCTTGTTCATATTCGAATGATCTTCTTATTGTTCCAAATTTAATCAGATTAATTGGAGGATAGAACTTGTCAGGAGTTATTTCTGCTTATAGTAGAGTAACACCTGATAAAGACTTGATATTGAGTTACTATTCCAAAATAATGTTTGGCAGCTTCCTTGATGGATTCAGGAAGTTTAGATATTTCTGACATATCATTAGAAGGATATATAGAGTGGATAAGGCCATAACTATACAAGGTTTTTACAAGATCAGGGTTAGTGTTTGGATAAACAATGACTTTGTTGAAAGAATAATGAGAAACATATTTAATGTTACTGGTATTAGGAAGGGCAAAATGGTTAGTCTTATTGATAAGAAGTTTCAAATAATTATACTTGTCTAAGGTCTTAAAGGAAGGTGAAGTTACTGGGCTTGGACTTCTTCTCCTAGAAGAGGTAGAAGTGGATGTACTATTTTGAGGTGTTCTAGTTATTATTTGGGCTTTAGACTTTTGGGCTTCTTTTACTATTTCGGTGAAAGGGATTATTGGACCGACTTTTTCTGGACTATGAGGTTGGAATAATGATTCAGGAGTTTGAGTAGATGACTCAATTACTTGTTTTACTTGTCTTCTAAGGGATTGGGATAATGGACCCTTAGATTTCTCTAAGTCCTCACTTTACATGTCAAAATATTCACCTCATCTCTGAGATGAGATACTGATTCAATAATGATTGCATATTTGCATTTACTTGTCCAGCAAGAAGGGTCATATTCATCTCCAAATATTTACCTTCATAATTACTTGATCTAGTGGGGTCATTATTGGTCCTGTAGGTGAACCACCACCACTATTACTTATCATCATATTTGTCTCCCTTCTATTTGGCTCCATCTGGACAGATAATCAGCAACAAGATTATTTTTTCCTTTAATATATTCAATCTCATAATCATAATAAGATATATCTGATTACCATTTAATTAACATTTTATTACATAATTGAGTTGTCTTTATTCCTTTATTTAGCCAATGCTTTACTTGAGTATTATCAGTTCTTATAATAAATTTAGTGTTAATAATAAATAATTCAAACTTTTGTACAGCTTTTACTATTGCTAAAAATTCTTTCCAATTAGAATGATATTTAGTCTGGGAATCATTAAATTTTTCACTAGCATATCTAGTTATTTTCTCTTCTTCTTTTTCATTGACGTGATATAAAGCTGCTCCCCAATAATTTTCACTAGTATCTGTATATATTATCTATATTACATCATTATTTACTAGAATAGTTAATTTAGGTAGATTTTGACATAAAGTTTTTATCTGATTTACTATTTTTTTTCTTTATCCCATATCTATATTGTCTTTTCTTCAGCTAATTTACTTATTTTTACAGTTAGTTTTGATAAGTTTGGAATATAATTTCTAGCTTGATTTACTAGTCCTAAAAATGATTGAAGTTCTTTTTTATTTTTAATTTCTTCAAATTCTAATATTTTCTTACTAATATGTTCTTGTAATTCTATTCCATTATCAGTTATGTATTGTCCTAAAAATCCTATTCTTTCTTTTTTTAATTCAGCTTTTTTAGGTGATATATTTAATCCTTTTTCTTCTATCAGATCTATAAATTTTTCTAAATGTTTTTCATGTTCTTCTTTATCTTTTGAGAATATTAGAATATCATCTACATATATGACAATAAAATCTTTTATTGGCAATAATAATTTTGTTACATATTCCTGAAATATACTAGGACTATTATGAAATTCCATAGGTAATACATTCTATTCATACAATCCTTCAGATGTACTAAAAGCAGTATATTTCTTACTCTCTTCTTCTAATTTTATTTGAAAAAATCCAGATTTACAATCAAATTTGCTGAAAATATTTTTTCCTCTTATTAAATTAAATAATAAATCTATTTTTGAAATTGGATATCTATTTCTTATTGCTAATTTATTTAATTTTTTATAGTTTATAATAATCTCGATTTTTTCTTTTTTCTTCACTATGTTTTACTACAATCATTGCAGGTGATAAATATTCAGATCTACTTTCTCTTATTAAATCATATTGTTTCATTTCATTTATATGCATTATGAATTCCTTTTTATCATTTTCTGTCCATGGATAAGGTTTACAGTTTATTTCTTTACTATAATCTTTTAATTCTATTTTTGCTAAAAGTTTAGATTTTTTCCAATGAATTAAAGGATTATCACTATAATTTTCTAATAATCTCTGCTCAATTGTTTTAATCTCTCTTGCAGTATTTAACATTTTTATTGAATTTATAACTTCATTATTATACAAAGGTTTTTTATTTGGTAGAAATTGTACTTCATAATCTTCTGTTTTCTTTTGAAATTTTTTATCTCTTCTACTGTAAGGTTTAGTTACTCTTACTCCCTATGCTTGATGTTTACAAGGTGTTGTTAATATTATTGCTTTTTCAAACATATGTAAAGGATAATATTGTTCAATAAAATCTATTCCTAATATTACATCACAATAATTATCATTATATCGATTTAATTTCTTTATTTTTAATTCATATTCTCCTATTTGTATCATAATTTCTCTTGCTTCTAATTCAATACAATTAATTTCTTGTCCTACTTCTTCCATTCTTAATATTTTATTTTCTTTTTCCATAATTCATCTGATAATACATTTGCTTTTGCTACTGAAATATTTGCTCCTGTATCAACTAAAGCATGATATTTTCTAGATCTATATTTTGATAATTAAATTTTACCAATATGTAGTATAATTTTGTCATATCAATTTTATTTTTTCAATAACTATTATTTGATGATTAATATTTATCATAATCCTATCTTGTTGTATTTTCATGGTTTTACTTGTTCTAAAAATCTATTCCTAGGATTATTTTACATTGATTATTATTATCTTTTATTACCCAAAATTTTACAGTTAACACATCTCTTCGATTTATTCTTATTATAGATATTGTTCTGTCCCCTTCATTTGTTACTTCAAGATTATTTATTAAAATAAAAAATATAAAAATTTAATAAATTTATCTTATTACTAATCTTGGTAATACATATTTAATCTGAATTATTTAATTTAATAATAATTTTTTTTAAATTTTTATAAATTGATTGTCAAGATGTATTTAAAATTCAATTTTTTCAAAAATATTTAGATAATTAAATTATAATTGAATTAAATCAATAAATTAAATTTATATTGTTTAAATTAATAACATAAATTTATTAAAATTTTATAATTTTTTAAATAAAAATAAAATAAAAGAAATTAAAGCTATAGATGCACCAAATACGGACCCGACTCTATTATGATGAGGATTTTCTGCTTTTTCATTTTCTCTGTTTTATAAGTACTTCCTCAATTTTTATTTATAAAAAAATTATATTACATAATTTAAAAATAATTAATTATATTAATTATATCTAAAAATAAATTAAAATATTCTTTATTAATTATATTAATTAATTTTTTATTAATTATTTTTTATGACGGTAAGTAATGAAATTATGAAAAATAATTTATAAAATTTATAATAAATATTTATTAAAAAATATAATTTTGTTTATATTAAAAAATAAATTAAAAATAATAGTTTTTTTCTATAAATAAAAATAAAAAGGGGGTAAAGTATTATCATGTACTTTTTTGTTTTCTTCATTTTTATTAATTTCATCAATTTAATACAATAATAATAAAAGAAATAAAATGTGTAAAATTTTAAACATGCCCCTCACATAATAAATTTAAAAAGCAATGTTATGTTAATTTTTTTCCTTTCATAAATAATAGTTTTAAAAATAATTTTTAAATATTACCTAAAAAGTCATCCCATAATTTATAAATGAGATTAAATAAATTTTCTAAAATATATTTTATAAATGAAATGGGAGCAAATAATATATATTGGTTTCGAGGTTTATTAATCAGTCACTTTGTCCTGTACAGTGGTTATTTGCTTAAAATATGACTTGGTTGTGTAGTGCGGATGCTGGCTGCTTAGAAAACATCACAGAAATGGTCATAGAAAATTAGAAATGCGTTGAAGTTGATAATAAAATTCAATGAGTGAAGTTTATTGCCTTTTGAATCACTTCCTTTCAGCTTGTATATGTTATTGCATACTCCCTTCATTTTTTATTCATAAAAAAAATTTATTATTAATTTTTAAATATAAGCAAAACCATATTTTTCAATAAGGATATGTTACAAATTTTTTAAATTACCCCTCATAGTTTCATCATTTATCGTCATAAAAAATAATTAATTAATGCTTGATTAACATAACCAATAAAGGGTATTTTAGCCTATTTTTTATTCTCAAACACAGTTAATATATTTAATTAATTTTTTTAAACTGTGTGATATAATTTTTCTCTCTTACAAATATAAACAATTTTATTTGTAATAATTCTAAAAATGTTGCTTAATGTGGGTACTGGCAACAGTTTTTATATGTTGTTATTGTTTTCCTACTTTAAGCAACATAGTTTTGACAATGTTTGAAGACTATTATCTAAAGTAGGATAGGTAACAGTTTTTAAGTTTTGCAATAAATTTTTTAAATGGACAATATAAAAATTATTACCTATAAGAGATCTTTTAAGATAATATTTTAAAAATGGTCCATATTTTAATAGGCAACAAAAATATAGATGTTCCCTATAATTTTTCTTTTTGACAACATTTAAGAACTGTTGATTGTTGTTTGTCCACACATATAAATTTATTTGTAATTTATTTTTATATTTTTTATATAATTTTATTTATTTATTCTCTTAATTTTTTAATTCATCATTTGGATAAATTAAAAAATTGATTTAACAACTGCATATATACATTATATTTTGTATTACAATATCAAAAAGTTAAGTTAAAAGAAAAGTTGGAGTCATCTATTACTGGTTCAATGTTTGAATCTAGGTGGAGGAATAAAATATTAAATTTTATTTATTTTATATGATAAATAATATTTGAAAAGTGTTACAATGGGACACTTAAGTATTGTGACTTACTTTTATAGTTTTAAGCAACAATTTTATAAAAGTTGTAACCAAAAATAAGAAAATTGTTACCTAGACCAATATGTAAAAATCAAGTTAGGATCATTTGAAATCTGTTACCTATATATTTAGGCAACATTTTTTAAGTTATAACAACACTTTCAAACTGTTCCAGGTAACAAAAATTTTGTAGTGATAATTCATCATATTTGTGCTATAATAACTCTTTTATTGGATTGGGTGTAATTCATATATAAATGTCCTACTTATTTGTAGATTACTACCTTTTTTTATATTTAACTATTACTCTTTTCAGAATTATATATGATATACATATTTTTTATATATTTTAATTAAATTAAATTATTTTAATTATGATTGAATTGATTATGAAGTTGAATTATTTTCTCAAATAATTTAATGATAGGTTCAATTTTTGAATGTAGAGAAAAGAGATAAGATAATTTTATCCCTAGATTTAACACCTTTACTCGTTCTTTTGCACAAATACATGAATGATAATCCTAAGGCATGTTTGCAAATAATTTAATTTACTGACTAATATGGTTTAGCTTATTATTTACACGTATGTCACCTGTGATGTGGGTTCTAAGATAAAATAAAGAATAAGATCAAAGTTACCGATCTTGATGATTTATTTTTGTGCTCATTTATTTTAAATGAAACTTTTAATAACGTAAAATGTCATGAGAGTGATCTGCAATATAATTCACAATGGAGAAATATTTAATCCCGCCAATTTTATATTGAAAAGTAGAACCCAACAGAAACAAACCGACAAACAGCTGTATATAATAATTATTTACATTGGAAAATGACTGTCAGATTTTAAAAATTTGAATTAATAATAGTTAAGTTTTTAATAAAATTTTTTAAAAAATAATTGTACTTGTCTTTAGCTCCCATCCTCAAATTTTCTGAAACGTTGCAGTGATTTTGCCTTCTTCACTGAACTTGTCTGACTTGCTCTGCTTTGTCAGCGACTTCCCCTCATTCCTTCACCATTTGCAAGTTTCGTTTTCTTTTCGTTCTTCTGTTTTCGTTTGCTGAATTTTCTTAGTGATCAGTCTTTCGTTCACCGTTTACTTCTCGTATATTATAAGCAAAAAAGCTGTAGCAGTATATAAGAAGTAAATCCAAAAAAAAAAAAAAAAAAGGAATGGAGGTTTTAGCTACCATTTTCAGCAAAGCATTGGATCTTTTGGTGGATCCTGTTAAGCGGCAACTGAGTTACGTTTGGAACTACAATGGCAATGTTGAGGAGCTAAGAGGATGTGCTCAGAGGCTGAAAGATGAAAGGCAGAGTATGATTATTCGAGTTCGAGAAGCTGAAAGAAATGGAGAAGAGATTGACGACCGTGTCACCAATTGGCTGACGAGGATGGATGAGAAGATCGCTGAAATAGAAATGTTTTTGGGAGACGAAGGCCACTTGAAGACAGGGTGCTGCAACAGTTCGTTTCCTAACCTGAGGTTAAGGCATAAGCTTGGCAGAAAAGCGAAGAAGATGAACCCACAGTGTGCTGATCTGCTGCAACAGGTGAATTTCACTGTAATTTCTTATCGCCCAGAGCCAACTATAACAGATGCTGCTCTTTCTGACAGTGGTTATCAATCACTTAGCTCTAGAGATGCCATTTTTAAGGAGGTTATGAATGCTCTGAGAGATCCTACAAACAAAATGATCGGTATCTATGGGCAGGGTGGTGTTGGTAAAACCACTTTAGTTAAGGCAGTTGCTAGGAAAGCGATGGGAGAAAAGTTGTTTGATGTTGTGGTTATGGCAAGTATAACGAGCACTCCTGATGTGAGGAAGATTCAACAAGAAATAGCGGACATCTTGGACTTGAGATTAGATGACCAAAGCGATATTGGAAGAGCAGATCGTTTGCGACAAAGGCTGACGAAGGAGAGCAAGAGAATTCTGCTGGTCCTTGATGATCTTTGGGCGAGACTTGACTTAAAAATGTTGGGGATTCCATATGATGATGATAATGATGCTGATATCAACCAGAAGACTGTTAAAGAGATACCTGATTTTGGTCACAACGTGGTTAAAATAGAAGAAAGCCCCAGTGGTTTTAGAAGTTGCAAGATTTTGCTAACTTCTCGAATTAAAGGAGTATTATTGAGTGAAATGGATGTAAAGGAAAACTCAGTTTTCTCAATAGAAGTCTTGGAGGAAAAGGATGCAGAAAAATTATTCAACAAAGTAGCAATGATAACCGATGAAGATTCTGATGAGTTGAAATCATTAGCAGCTAAGGTTGCTAAGAAATGTGCGAATTGCCAATGGCGTTAGTCACAGCTGGAATGGCGCTAAAAAATAATAAAAACAAATATGTTTGGGAAGATGCACTTCAGAAAATGGAAAGGCAAGAAATGGTTGGACTTCTAGAACCTGTGGAGATTTCTACAAAGTTAAGCTATGACCAGCTGAAAAGTGAGGAGCTCAGGTCTATTTTCTTACTTTGTGCTTATATAGGTGAGGCTCCATCAATCATGGATTTGGTGAAATATTCTATCGGTTTGGGCATCTATCATGGAGTCAATACAATAAAAGAAGCTCGAGATAGAACAACTACATTGATCAACAAGTTGAAAGACTCAAGTTTGTTGCTGAATGCTAGTTCTTTTCACCATGTTACCATGCATGATATGATCCGTGATGCTGCCTTATCAATAGCATCTAAGGAGTGGAATTTTTTCACCATGAGATATGGCAAATTAGATGAATGGCCTGACACGGATGCAATTGAAAGGTATGCAGCTATCTCTTTACACCATTGTGATATCATTGATATGATTCCAGAAGGTATAAATTGCCCTAGACTCAAAGTCTTCCATATTAATAGTAAAGATCCTCTCTTGAAAATTCCAGACAAACTTTTTGAAGCAATGGGAGAACTAAGAATATTGGTATTGACTGGTATTGATCTGTTAAACTTTCCTTCTTCATTTAAATGCCTAAAAAAGCTTAGAATGCTTTGCTTAGAGCAATGTGTGTTGGATGACAAAATATCAATCATTGGAGAGTTGGAAAATTTAAGAATCCTCATCCTTTCTGGATCCAAGTTTGAAGTTTTGCCAAGCGAATTAAGGAAGTTGAGTAAGCTTCAATTGTTTGACATCAATATGTGCACCAAACTTAGAGTCATTCCATCTAATGTGATATCAAAATTGAATAGTTTGGAGGAGTTTTACTATATGGGAGGCAATTTGATCCAATGGGAAGTTGAAAAAAAACCAAACAACAATGAAATTGCTTCTCTCATTGAATTGAGTCATCTCCAACAATTGAGAAGACTGCACTTAAGCATTCTAGATATTTTAGCTTTGCCGAGAAGCTTATTCTTTGACAAGTTAGATAGCTACAGAATTGCCATTGGAGATGTTAAGATGCTTTTACTGGAATATTTCAGATGCTTCGTATGCCTGAGGCATCAAGAGCTTTGATACTACATCTAAAAAGGGGAAATGACATTCATTCCCAAACTGGGATTAAAATGTTGTTTAGAAGTGTTGAATTATTGGTTCTGGGAGAAATTGATGGTCTTCAGAATGTTATTTATGAGTTGAATGTGGAAGGACTTCCAAGCCTTCAACATTTAGGCATTATAAAAAACTCGAACATTCAAAATATAATCTACGCAGATGAGTGGAAACATCATGAATGGCTTTTCCCAAGTTGGAGTCAATGTGTTTATATAAATTGGAGAGAATAGAGAAAATATGCAATTGTCAGCTTGTAGATGCCTCTTTTCACAGTTTAAAAACTATCAAGATCAAACTCTGTGGCCGATTGAAAAATATCTTCTCGTTTCACATGGTTAGGCTTCTTACAAAGCTTGAAACAATTGAAATTTCTAAATGTGATTCTTTGGAACATGTTGTTGTTGTGGAAAGACAAGAGAATACTACCAATGATGTAAAAGATGATAACATTGAACTTCCTCAATTACGCTCTTTGACACTGCAATCTTTACCATTGTTGACTGGTTTCTACACAAATGACAAAATGATTCCAATCTCTCAAATGGAGGAAAATCGATTGTTAAATATAGAGCCTAAAGAAAAAAGCACTAAAAGAGAGCAGGCTGTCGCTGCTTGTCTGGATCTTCTACTCTTTAATGCAAAGGTATGAATATGCTATGAATTCTCCATAAATATATTTCTATTCGGTTTTTAAACTTTATTTTATATCATATTTATTCCAAAATCAAGAAAGATGGCTTGTCATTTGAAGTCTTACTCTCTTGTAGGATTTATTTTGTGAAAATCATTTCACTTTTTGAGATTGGAACTTTTGTGAGCATGCAGGTTTCACTTCCCAAGCTAGAAAGCTTGGAGTTGTCTTCAATCAACATCAAGAAGGTATGGGGTGACCAACCTTTGCCAAGCCCCTGCTTTCAAAATCTGATGAAATTGAATGTGGAAGACTGTGGTAGTTTGAAGTATTTATTTTCAACCTCAATAGCTGGAAGTTTGTTGAAATTGCAAAGCCTTTCTGTAAGAAGATGTGATATGATGAAGAGTATGTTCCTTTCAGATGACATTAGCATGAATGAAGCAAGGATGGTATGTCATTTCATGAGATTTTATTTGTTTAGATGCAAAAACTAGGCATTATTTTTCTTTTGCTAAGTTGATTACATTCGGACTACTTTGGTTCATGCATAGGAAGCTGATGTCTTCTCTCAATTGAAGAAAATTGAAATCACCAATATGGAGGAATTGGCAACCATATGGCCTGCCAAATCTTGCATTCATTCTTTTTGCAGTTTAGAAAGTGTGATTATTAAAAGCTGCGACAAACTTGTCTCTATTTTTCCTCCTTCCATGATAGGAAGAGTTCATAACCTTGTCAGGTTAGATGTTCAAAATTGCAAGTTAGTGAAAGAGATATTTGACCTTCAGCTTACACCACAAATAAGTGGTGGGAACGAAACAAGCTTACGTGATTTCATTTGCAAGCACTTCCAGAATTGAAGCATGTGTGGAGTAGAGATCCTCAAGGAATTCTTAACTTCAAAAATCTGCAGAAGTTTTCTGTCTTCTTTTGCCCAATCTTGGAAAATCTCTTTCCATTTTCTGTTGCCATTGATCTTTTGAATTTGGAGCACATTACCATACTTTCTTGTAGGGGCATGAAGGAAATTGTAACCAAGGATGAAGATGCATCAAACAGATGCAACTTTGTATTCAAGTTTCCTAAGCTAACCACACTTTCATTACAACTTCTACCAGAACTAAGGGGTTTCTATCAAGAAACACATGCTGTAGAGCTCCAAGCATTGACTTCTTTGTATCTGCGTGGTTGCTACAAGCTGGAAGTATTAACACCTTATTCAGAAGTGAAACCGATTCTCTCAGCTTTTGTAAAGGTACAATAACTTGCATGATTAACATCATGGCATGAAATTTCAAAGTTGAAACAGATTTCTAAAAAGTATTACAAAACTACATGTGCGTGAACTTGAGATTTTTGCATGCCACCTAAGTCTCTTATAACTACACCTTAAGTTATAGGATATATGATTCTTCCTCTAAAGTTATACTTTCTTTTCCTACATGATTTTTAGGTGCTATCCAACTTGAAAGTCTTGGCAGTGGGCCCAAAGGAAATGAAGTGGTTGCAGGACTCCATTGGCAATAATGTTTATCAAATGCGCAATATAAAGCAACTTATTCTTGATGGATTGAGCAGTATCGACATTCTCTTTTGGTTTCTTTACAGGACTCCTAATCTAGAAATCCTATATTTGTGGAACTCTGCTATCAAAGAGATGATGGAAAATGAAAAAAATGTCTCCGTTCAGAAAATTGGAACTGTTGTACAACTTAAGCAATTGAGATTATCAATTTCATATCTTCCACAGAATATGGGCCTTGAAAATAACCCTATTCTTCCAAGGGTTGAGCGGCTATACATAGAGAAATGTCATCACTTGATTAACTTATTGCCTTCCTCCATATCATTCACTCATTTGTCACATATTGACGTTAGATATTGTTTTAAATTAAAAAACTTAATGTCATCTTCAACTGCAAAATCCTTGGTTCAGCTAACCATTGTCGAGGTTGCTCAATGTGCTATGATGGAGGAAATTGTCACAGTGGGGGATAATGAAGAAGACAAAGAAGATGAGATTGTTTTTGGCAAATTGAAAATTTTAAAACTTGTAGATTTAAGAAATCTTACAAGTTTCTGCAATAATTCCAAGAACAAACTTGTCTTCAGGTTGCCAGCTCTTGAAAGGCTGATAGTAACTGGCTGCTGGAAGTTGGATAAATTTTACGAGAAAATTATAATCACACCAAAGTTGGAGAAAGTTAATATTGTAGAAGGAGAAGGGAGAGAGATCTGGTACTGGGAAGGTGATTTGAATGCCACAATTCAAAAGATTTTTATTGATAAGGTATGTACTATTTTATTGTATTTGAAAGTTGGTTTGCTTATGTATTCCTTTTGAAAAAAGGTTTTAAATTTTTGCTAATGATCATAAAAATAGTTATAAATATAGAATTCAAGTATGTCTGTTGCATGTTTGCCATGGTTAGTTAATCTTCATATAGAGGGGAAATATCTTAGGAAGTGGAGTGCATTGAGATGCTTTAAGGAAACTGAGTTCTACAAAAACATTCTTTCCTTTATCCCACCAAACTTATATTTATAAATAATGTCAGGAACAAAAAATGCCAAACAGCTTGAGAACCTTTATTATTTATTAGAATGTACATATATATATAGCATATATTTTTTTGCTATCAGATTTTTACAAAAAACGAATAAATTAATACACGCACATGACACACGCATTTAGTGATTTGTAACTTCATTTTTTTTTTTAAGATATTTCCATAGTTAGAGTGATATTGCTAGCTAGAAATATTTGCAATCAGTTATGAAAGTTAAGAAGATGATTATTCTTGTAATATAAAAATATGCTTCTTATTAATTTATTGAAATACATCTAATTATGGCAACTAAATCTATTTGATTTTACAGGTTCATTTTGAACACGCTAAACAATTTGAACTTTCTTGTCATTCTGAATTACAAGAACTATGGCAAGGCAAAGTTTCTCCACCAGATAGCTACTTCAACAATCTAAAATCGTTGACAGCAAATAACTGTTTCTTTCTATCAGAAGTATTTCCTTCTAGGTTACTTTCTTACTTCAAGAACTTGGAGGAGTTGCAAGTACATTTTAGTCCAGTGAAGGTTATTTTTGATATAGATGACAAGAAGTTGACAGAAATTAATAGACAGTCCTTTAAGTTGAAAAGAGTGAATTTACATGGCCTGCCAAATTTGAAGTGTGTATGGAGCAAAGATCCTCGGAGATTTATTAGTTTTCTAAATCTACAAGAAATCATTGTTACTTCTTGTGTGGATATAAAAACTCTTTTTCCAGCATCTCTGGCAGGAAGTCTTTTAAAACTCAAGACACTTGAAGTCAGCCGATGTAATGCAATGGAAGAAATTTTTGGAAGGGAAGAAGCAGAAGCAGAAGCAAAAGCAGATGAAGCTAGAAGAAAATTTGAATTCCATAATTTAGCCTCATTGATTTTGTATAATTTGCCACGCCTTGAGTGCTTCTATCCTGGAAGATACACTCTGGACTGTCCCAACATCAATAGGCTGCATGTGCATGATTGTAATAAGTTGGATACATTTGCATCAGATTTTCAAAGTCACCAGGGAGCAGTTGGATATGAGGATGAAGCTAGCATTTCAATTAGAAGACAACCTCTTTTCTCATTCAGAAAGGTAATTTGGTATTAATTACCATCATAATTCCTGTCTTTTCTTTACCATTTACAATTGTAAAAGATGGAACTATACATCAATGTAATCCCTATTCTTATCAAGTTGTCTCTTATATGTTTTTACTAATAGGTTATTCCGAATTTGGAAAATTTGACACTCACTGTGAGAGACATGACGATGTTTTCTCTTGAAAATTTTCCTGATAACCTATTTTTCAAATTAAAATATCTGGAGCTGTACTTCGGTGATTCTTTTGAAGGAGGAGCTACTTTGCCTTTTGGATTGTTACAGAAGGTACCTCATATGAAGAGTCTCTCCATAAGAAATTTCAATGCACTGAATGAGTTGTTCCCCACTCAAAGACCTGAAGATATTGATTATATCATTAGTGCACTTGCACAAGTAAGAGCATTATACCTACATTCATTGGTTTTACTCTCTTCCATTGGGTTAGATAACCCCTCGTTGGATCCAGTTGGTAAGAATTTGGAAGCCTTGGAAGTAAATGACTGTCCTCATTTGACTGTTCTAATGCATTCTTCTGCAGTACCATGTTATAATTTGAAGGAATTGACAATCAGACGATGTCATGGGCTAGGCTCTCTGTTCACATCCTTAGTAGCAGAAAGTTTGGTGCACCTTGAGAAGCTTATTGTACATGAGTGTATGTCAATAGAACAGATAGTGACCCATGAGACTGATGAATCAATTTCAGATGAGATAATATTTGAAAAGCTTGTATACTTAGGTCTCTTTAATTTACCAAGACTGGCGAGTTTCTATTCAGGAAATATCACTTTACAAATCTCATTTTTGAGAATAGCAAGCATACAACAATGCCCAAGGATGAAATGTTTCTCTCAAGGAGACGTTAGGGCTCCCAACTTTGAAGGAATACAAGTTTCACCAGACAAATATGATCTACACAGCTACATGGATCTCAACACCACTGTGCACGAGTTGTTCCATGAGAAGGTAAGTAGTCATTCGCAAATTCAATTTAGTTAAGTGAAATTTTTGGGGTTAGTATGCATCACGATTTCATTTCTATTTTTTTCTTAATGGAATATACGTACATACTCTAATTGGAAAACATTTTCTTTTATTGTAGCCATCATTGCACATTGAGTATAACACAAGAAAATACAGTCAAGTTGTCAAGCAACACAGAAAAGGATTGCTATATTTTAAGAAGTGAATAGAGGATAACCAATAAAGCGTTGACCAAAATGCAATAAAAATTTATTGAAAACTTCACCTGCTAATTACATTCATCTGTTCATCGAATATTATGATAGAAGATAATGTGGGGAAACGAATTGACAACAGAATCCCACAAGGCATGAAAGTGAGGATTGGCTGATAGATTTTGTCAAAAATGATGTAATCTTATATTTTTGTTGCACAGAATGACAGTAATAATATATATTTTCAAAGTTTAAGGATCATTTTTTTTTTAAATGGTGCAGCATTTTATAAGTTGCATGCAACATTTGAAGCTTGGAGAATACCCTGAGTTAAAAGAGATATGGGATGGAGCAATGCAAGTCCCTTATGGAGGTTCAGAATGTTGAAGACTTTGATAGTTGATGGGTGCCAATTTTTATCACTTGTTATACCTCTTCATTTGCTTCGCTTCCTGAGTAACTTGGAAGGATTACAGGTGCAAAACTGTAATTATGTAAAGACAATATTTGATGTTAGATCCACATCCTTGCCCTTCTCCCTTTCCTTGAGAACATTGACCTTGAAAGAACTACCTGATTTGAAGCATATTTGGAATGAGGACTCTCAAGAAATTCCGAGTTTCAAATTTCTGCAACAAGTTTCTGTTGATGGATGCAGGAGTATAAAGAGCCTGTTTCCAATATCATTGGTCCAAGGCAAACTTGAAAGCCTTGAAAAGCTACGTGTACGAAATTGTCATGGATTAGTAGAAATTGTTGCAAAGGATGAAACAATCTCAGGAGGAGCAACAAACTCAGTTATGTTTCCTAGCTTAATGATTTTGGAATTATTGGAGCTGCCACAGCTTAAGTGTATCTATCCAGGACTACACAATTTAGAATGGCCGAAGCTAGAAGTATTAGAAGTATATCATTGTGGTCAATTGAAGCTTTTCTCAACAGAGGGTCAAGACCATTGTCAAGATCATTTTCTAATTGATATGGAAGACATTGTCTCATTTGAAAAGGTAACATTTTTTTTTTAAATTATATAGTGTTAATCCATTACCGTGGCTTGAATAATATGCTGAATACTTTGCCATTTTATTTTAGTAATTTGATCAACTTGAAAAAAAGATGTCCTCTGATTGAAACACTTAAATATTTAAATATTATTCTTGTTAAAATATGGTTGAGATATTTTGGAGAATTTTTATGAGAAAATATGTGAAATCAATCAATCTTCTCATTAATTTTTCTTATTCTAATATTTGATTTATCCTAGGTTTTTCCTAAGTTAGAGCAGTTGTCACTCAACAAGGAAAACATTGCAAAGATGGAGCAAAGACAATTTCAGGCAAACTTCCTTCGAAGAGTCAAATTTCTTGTATTGTTGTGCTTTCATGATGACTCAGGTGGATTTCCATGTGAATTCTTCAAAAGCAAATCCATTCCCAACATGGAAAAGCTTCGGGTGGGATGTAGCAACTTCAAAGCAATTTTCACCTCGCATAGACCTAATGTGGATCAACACACTCAAACGTTCTTTTCACAACTGAAGGAAATACAATTGGATTCTTTGCCAAAGCTCAAATCCATAGGGTTGGAGCAATCTTGGGTTGCCCCTGTTCTTGAAAACCTAGAAACCTTGAGAATGCGTAATTGTCCTTGTTTGATGAATTTGGTAACATCCACTGCATCTTTCTCAAAATTAAGGGAGCTGCATGTATCTAATTGTCAAGGATTGGTATATTTGATCACACCTTCAACTGCGAGGAGTTTAGTTTTACTTGAAGAATTGTCCATTGATAGATGCGGATCTATACAGGAAATAGTTGCTAAAGAAGATGAATCAAATGAAGATGAGATCACATTCAGCAAGCTCAAAAGATTTTTTCTCAATACTTTGCAAAGACTTGGTAGCTTTCATGCTGGGAATTGCACCTTCAACTTCCCATCTTTAGAACTTGTGACTGTTCATCAATGTCCTAGAATGAGAATTTTCTCTGGTGGGACCATAAATGCATCTCGCCATGTGCGAGTTTCAGCCAAGCTTGCTGAATATAGAAATCTTCCTCTAGAATGTTGCGGCATGGATCTAAATGTCTCCATAAAGTTGATTTTTTCCTCACAGGTAAATGTTCTCTCATTTCTTAATCAATCCTGTTTGGCAGCTGTGCTCTAAGCATATGATATTTAGTGGTATTTTTGCTAAATCGAACTCACTTTCTTGCCTTCCAATTTATATATACTAGGAAAATGATATTTAATGATAAAAATAAAAAAAATTTAAACTTATCCTATAAATTTAATTTTATTTAATTTTATAAAATAATATTAGTAAAATATAACGGTATGTCTCTGTATTTAATTTTAGTCCATATATTTTGATTGCGTGTGTGTCTTCCTCAATCATGATCTAGTTATTGACCTGTGAATCTGGCCTCGCCCGATTGATGATCGGTCCAACTTTTAAAAGCTTGTTCTTTCTTTCCGTAAAAGACATTTTAATTTAAATAAAAATCCATATTCTTTTTAAGGAAAGTTGCTTTTGAGTTGAACGTCAAACGTCTCTAGCGAAGGTACCTGTTTGTCTATATTTTCCAAAGTGACTGTCCCCTGTTGCCTAAAATCATTATTTTATCGTAGCTATCTTTCACTTTCTGGATTCCATTTAAAATACTTTTCAAATGCAATCATACTGATAAATAAGCACGTGCGCAATAATTTTACTAATATTCTTAAAACATATGTATTTACCTTGAAATATGCAAAACCCCACGGAAACTCAAAATTGATTCCTAATCAAGTTGAACCTAAATATCTTTATAATATTGATTTTAATTATAAATTTAAATGATTATTTGATAAACTTAAGAGTTGTTTGGTTACTAAAATGGATGTGAATGGAATGAATTAAAGAAATAAAAATAAAAATGAACTAAATTACTCTCTTCTTTTATGGTCAGCATGATAAAACCTAATATCATATCCCACAAATGTAGAACTTGTCACACCCTCCACAAATCTCATAAATCATGAGTTCCAACTTCATGAACTTATTACCCTTCTCTCTCATGAACATATTTGACCCATCTCCCTTTCACATTTTGATTATTTTGTTTTTGACTTTATTTCTTTAACCTATTCCATTTGCATCATTTTAAACAACCAAACAGCCCCTTAATTATGTTCAGGTTAAAATGCGTTCAAGTTCTTTAGGTTTTTATTGTATTTATAGGGGATAATTGTAATATGCTATTCGTACACCATGAAACTGATAAGCCATGCATACTAATAGTCCAAAGGTGCATCAATTGTTTTGGTCGTGCAGCTTGAAAACTTTGCACGTCATGCACAGCACTTGGAACTCGGTGATAACCCTGAGCTAGAAGACATATGGCATGGCATTATTCCAGTCCCATACAGAGGCCTTACTAATTTGAAGACTTTGACATTATGGAACTGCCATTCTTTGACGCATGCGATTCCATCTCATTTGGTTCCCTCCCTTTGCAGCTTGGAAAGCTTAGAAGTACAAAATTGTAATTCCCTAACTGCAATATTTGATGTGGGACCCGCATCCACCCCTTTCTCCTTCTCCTTGGAAACATTGACGTTGAAACAATTACCAAACATGGAGAATGTTTGGAACGGGGACGCTACAGAAATTATCAGCTTCCAATGTCTGCTACAAGTGGATGTTGCCGGATGCAGCAGCCTCAACAGCTTATTTCCAGCTTCAATGGCCCAAGGCAAGCTTGAAAGCCTCCAAGAACTGAGAGTGAAAAATTGTGAACGATTAATAGAAATTATTGCTGAGTACGAAACAGGAGGAGCAACTTCAAACTTAATTATGTTTCCTAGCTTAACTATATTGAAGCTCCATACATTGCCAGAGCTGAAATGCATCCATCCAACACTAAACAATTTGGAATGGCCCAAGTTAGAAAAGTTATTTATCTATCATTGTGGCAAGCTGAACAATTTCCCAATAGTGGGTCAAGATCATTTTACAATTAATGTGGAAGCTGCTACCATGTTAAGAAAGGTACTGTATATATTGCAACTTTTTTTAAAATTCTATTTATTACATGTGTTATACATTAATCCCCTTGATACAAGCAATTTTACTCTTGTTTGTATATGTGAATCTTGCTTTATTTAGAATAATAATCATTTAAGTAAACACGTTAGATAAAAAATATATTTCTGAGATGCATATTTTGAGGCTGTGCAATTATTTTTTTTTAAAAATCAATCCCCCTTGTTAGTGTCATTTTCTAATAATAGTTTACTTGATTTTAAGTTTTCCCCAACCTAGAGCATCTGTCACTCACCAAAGAAAACATCAAGCAGACTTGGCAAGCACCATTTCCAGAAAAGCTTCATCAGAGAGTGGAACTTCTTGAATTGCAGTGCTTTGATGATGATCCAAATGGGTTTCCATATGGGTTCTTTCCAAAGGAATCACTTCCTCTAGTGGAAAAGCTTCAAGTGTCTAATAGCAACTTCAAAGAGATCTTCACCTCTCAAAGATCATATGTGAGAAGCTATGCTGAAACGTTCTTTTCAGAAATAAAAACATTACAATTGACTTCTCTATGGAAGCTCAATTCCATTGGGCTAGAGCATACTTCTCTACATGGAAACCTGGAAACATTGGAAGTGCAAAATTGTCCTTGTTTGATTAACTTGACACCATCCACTGTGTCTTTCTCAAATCTAAGCGGTCTGTGTGTAATTGGTTGCCATCGATTGGTATATTTGTTCACTTCTTCAACTGCAAAAAGTTTAGCTTTACTCGAAGAGTTGACTGTGGAAAGATGTAGATTAATAAAACACATAGTGGCTCGAGAAGGAGATGAAACAGATAAAGAAGAGATAACATTTGGGAAGCTCAAAACATTGTCTCTTGCATTTCTGCAAAGTCTTGGTAGTTTTCAAGCAGGGAATTCTACTCTGAACCTCCCGTCCTTGGAACTTGTGATTGTTCACCAATGTTGCAGAATGAAAATTTTCTCTCACGGAGCCATAAAAGCAACTGAGCATCTAAGAGTTTCAACCAAGCCTCCTGAACATCTGGAATATTCTGGCATGGATTTAAATGTCTCCATAGAATTGATTTTTTGCTCACAGGTAAGCACTATCTCGCTTCTTTATCATGTTTTGGGATTTTTTTTTTTGGGGCGAAAATCATATATTGGAGTTAAACACCAGGTATGTGATATTTATTATTTCAGAACTTATATTGTTGGTGTAGTTAATTTATCAAATCTTTTGTTAGTAGGTGATCTGTATACCTACATGTAGGATAACTATCTTTTAAGAGAAATTACTTAATTACATATATCTCTTTTAAAGTAGAATATTTTATAATAACGAATTATATAACAATAGATTAAGCAAGAAAAAGGCTTGACAAAAGAATTTCAAGGTGAGTGATATTGCTATGTATAGATACAGTAGACTAAGACTGCAATTGTTTTGCTTGTACAGCTTGCAACCTTTGCAAGTGATGTATCATATTTGAAGCTTGGTGATCACCCGGAGCTACAAGAGATATGGGGGGGTGTTATTCCAGTCCCTGAAGGAGGCTTCCCTAACTTGAGGACTTTGACAGTGGATGGTTGCCAATCGTTGACACATGTGATTCCCTCTCATTTGGTTTCCTTCCTCTGTAACATGGAATGCTTAACTGTACGAAATTGCAATGCTGTCAAGGCCATATTTGATGTGAGCCCCATCCCCGCGCCTTCCTCCTTTGCATTGGAAGAATTGACGTTGGAACAATTACCCAATCTGGAGCATGTTTGGGATGAGGATCCTAAGGAAATTCTCAGCTTCCAATGTCTGCAGAAAGTGTATATTGATGGGTGTAATAGCCTTAAGAGCTTGTTTCCAGCATCAATGGCCCAAGGCAAGCTTGAAAGCCTCGAAGATCTAAAAGTGAAAAATTGTGAACAGTTAGTAGAAATTGTTGCCGGGTATGAATCAGTCTCAGGAGGAGCAACTTCAATCTCAATTATCTTTGCTGGCTTAACCATGCTGAAGCTCCATACATTGCCAGAGCTCAAGTGCATTCATCCAACACTAAATTTGGAGTGGCCCAAGTTAGAAAAATTAGTTGTCTATTGTTGCGGTCAGCTGAAGAATTTCCCAACATTGGATCAAGATCACCTTGCAAAAGATACAGAAACCACTATCACATTAGAAAAGGTAATTTTGCTGTTATGATAGTTTTTAAATTCTCTTCAACAAATGTGAAATACATCAATCACCTTAAAAAATTTCTCTCTTATTTGTGTAGGTAAATTTGAGTGAAAATTGTGCTCTATTTGAAATGTTTAAACATTTTATAAATGCACACTTATTAGATTATCAATATATTGCAGAACCCTAGCTATTTTGAGGTGGTTAAATATTTTAAATTGTCATTTTCTAATAATATATGACTATCTTGATTCTAGGTTTTTCCCAATCTAGGGCATCTGTCACTCAGCAAGGAAAACATTATGCAGATTTTGCAAGCAAAGCTTCTTCAGAGAGTGAAATTTATCAAATTGAAATTCTTTAATGATGATTTAGGTGAATTTCCATATGAATTCTTCCAGAAGGAATCACTGCCCCATTTAGAAGAGCTTCAATTGTCTCATAGTAACTTCAAGAAAATATTCACCTCTCGAAGATCTGATCTAGATGGCTATATTGATGCGTTATTTTCACAGCTAAAAACCTTAGAATTGAGATTTTTGTCAAAGCTCAATTCCATTGGGTTAGAGCACACCCATCTACCTGAAGACCTAAAGATCTTAAAAGTGGATAATTGTCCTTGTTTGATTTATTTGGCACCATCAACTGTGTCTTTTACAAATCTAAAGGATCTGGATGTTGGTAATTGTGATGGATTGGTATATTTGTTCACATCCTCAACAGCAAAAAGTTTAGCTTTACTTGAAGAGTTGTCTGTAATTGAATGTGGATCAATACAAGAAATAGTGGCCAAAGGAGATGGGTTGGACCAAGATGAGATAAAATTTGAGAATCTCAAAAAATTATATCTCCACTCTCTGCCAAGACTTGATAGCTTTTACACAGGGAGGTCCAGTATGAAATTCCCATCCTTGGAGCAAGTTTCAATACTCAATTGCTCCCAAATGAAAATCTTCTCTCCTGTTGACATATATGCACCGGCTAATGTGACGGTTATTTATTATGGGAATAATAATGTTAGAGCCATGATGGAGAAGGCCATTAAGAAGGCAGCCTGAGTTGTTATAATTGATAAATTTTGCACTGTTATTGGCAGGTATATATAACTAATACCTACTTCAAGTAATAAATTATTATTGATAGCCATATTTAGGCTGATAGTTGTTTATACTCTCTCTGGCTCTCTTTCTATAGCTTTTAATCTTAAAGTAACCTATTAAATGTCCCTTTGTTTCTATCATCTGAGCCAAACCTAACTTTATTTATTAGTTGAATGCGGGGCCATAATGCAGCGTAGTTGAGCATATCCACACATATTAGAATATATTTGGGATGCAAATGGAAAAGACTAGTGAGTTGCTTTGTTTCCTTTGCTTAGTTTCATGATCTCAACTCTTATGGGTTTATTGTTTCAGGATCATCTTTTACAAGACAAGCTTATTTTGGTTCAGCTCCTCAGTCCTACCGCATTAAAGTAAATAGTAAGTGATATTAGCAATTGATTACAGAAGAAATAACGACTCAATAAAATTTCTAATTAGAATATATTATTATTGTTTGAAATTATGCAGGTTGAGGGAGTTTGGAACTGTCCACATCGTTTTCCCTGGGTTGATGATTTAGAAATTGAAGACCATTAAGTCTGTGTGTTGCCTCAGTAGTTGCAGACTGTGAGTCGTAAATATTCAGACATGAAAACTTCATTAAATTCCCATTTGAGGTGGTGACATTTAGATTTTGAATCAGAAGCAACTTTAATTTGAACAAATAGTTTGAATCATAGTTTGTAAACTTGGATCAACTTGGTCGGGTTAACTCGTAAACTGGTAAACAGGTCACCTAACTGTTTCGTTTGATGAAGGAAACCGGTCATCTATGACTTGGCTTCAACTTAGTCAGGCCAGCTCTAACTTGGACAAATCAAGCCAACCTGGGTTAATGGGTTGACCCGGATTAGATTTTTATTATTTTTATTTTTTGGTTTTCTTTTCTTTATCTAAATATTGAATTCTAAATTAAATATAAATTTTTTAATTAATAATTTTAATGCTATTTGTGTTTTATTATTATCAAAAAACTTATAATTGCTATTTCTACAAGACATGTAAAAAAATTTTATGGATAAATTTTTTATTTACGCATGAATTAAAAACTTATTTAAATATTATGACCTTTCATATGAATATTTTTATATATTTGATTAAATTATATTATTTTACCTGTGATCGCTCTAATTTTGGATTGACTTGTAGTTGGATCATTAACTCTTAAACTATTATCTCGATCAATTTAATGATCAGTTTGGTTTTCATTGCCTTGGTTTGAATGGCTTTGATTTGGTAATGAATACTTGTTAGGTGAGAATGTGTTGATAAATACTCTTTTGATTTTTATTACAGGATACATTTAACCTTTTCATGTAGTTTTATATTATAAAAAAGTGAGATGTGCTTTTATTTTTACTCTTCATTTTAAATGATAATATAATTATATTAAATATCTTTACACTAATCAAAAAAGGATAAAAGTTAAAAAAAAAGTGATTTGATTATTGTAATGTGTTTTATATTTTGGACTAAAACTTATTCTTAGAAAGTGTTCTATAAATAGGATCGGAAGAAGCAAGAGTGGAGAGGGGGGGATCTTGACAAGGGCCATGGCCTCCCTAACTTTTTAATTTTTTAATAAAATATAGGAGTTATATATTTTCGATTCCTCTAAGTTGGCATATTATAGAAGTTGTGAAATACTAGATGAAATTTCCATTTAAATTCTATATGTAGTTTTTTATATATGTATAGAGCAATCATTTCAATAGTTTGAAGATATGGTTGTCATTGAATCTACTCATTTTCAATAAGATAATAATGTACATGCTTTTAAAGTATTTATGTCATTTTATTTTGTTTTCATTTTATATTTAATGAAAGAAATTGTGAGAATTATTATTAATAAGCTTTATGAAGCATTACAACAAAAATTTCAAGATATATTGAATGCCATATGCTTGATCTCTATCACAAAATCATTTATCTAAAAGTTAAAAGGTTTGGTGAAGATGTTTTTTTTTTAAAAAATATTTTTTTTAAATAATCAATCTATTGAAATTTATAATATGAATGATTTTTACTCTGAATATAAGGATTTTATGATAATTGAGCATCATTAATATGTTGATATATTGTTTACTATAATTATCAATTAAAAAAATAAATAGTAAATTCAATAAGTAAGTAATATAGTTTATTATCTTGAATGGAACTTTAAATTTTAATTATGTTTAAAAATTATTTAATACTCATAAGGGTGATAAAATTTTCACCAATTTAATGATAATTTATATTGAGAAGGAAATTATTAAAATACTTATTGTAGACATAATAACTAATGATTTTTATATTATAAAAAATCGATGAGCAAAACTTAATATATATATATATATATATATGTATATATATTGTTATATATGTATAAAATTAAATATAAATATATATGTATTAAAATATTTATATTATGTCAATAATATATATATATATATATATATAAATTTTTTAATTATTATATATACTTTGTTATATTAACCCTCCTTAATAAAAATTTTTGACTTTGCCTCTGGGAGGCCGTATTTTGTATGAGAGAGTTTATGAATGATTTGTTCTCTCCACTTATCATGGATCATTTGCTATATGCCAACGAGCATATACGTATTTTGATTTTGTCCTGGACTTAGCTTCGTTTTTAGTTTCAAAGAACAGGTGTTGCACAGAATTTTTTTTTTTAATGAAAGTTACACAAAAATATCATACGAAACATATTTCATACATATAATATACTAATTATACATTAGAAATATATAGTTTCGGTATATTATAAAATATAAAATTAATTTGTTCATGAAAATATTTTTTATAGATTAACATTAAATTTTGATCAATAATAATAATAAAAAAAGAATGATACATAATATTTATATCTACATTTTAGTCTTTTCTTTTTAAAAAAACTAAATTATTTGAAAATAACCATTTGCCTAAAAAAATTAACACTTGTGTCAGTATAGTTTTTGTTACCTAAGTTTCATTTTTATAGTTTATCTTATAAATATTAATTCAATTTTTATAAAGTATCCCTTCCCCACAAAATCATCAATAATCAGTGGTATATAATTGTACACGACTTATTATAAGAAATCTGGTATTTCAGCTTTTATACTTCAAGCACTTTTTCAATCAAATCACAATAAATAGATTTTAAATTTTAAAATAAATCAAAAGTACTAATAACAAGAGTTATAGGATAATTGATGTGTTGAAAAAAACTATTTTATTAAAAATATTGTGTATATAAGCTTAAATATTTCAATATTTTGTTTAAGTTTAATTGATTTATTTTTTGGCAGAATTGTTATATGATTATTATTAAAAAATTGTTATATGATTTATAAAAATAGAAATTAATATTAATAATATATCTTAATTTTAAAAATTTTTTTATATTTTTTGTTAGCTAAAAGTAAGGCTGCCAAAATTTTATTTGACAAAAATCAATTTTGTAAAAGTTTATTATTGTAACTAAATTTATATTTTGATATTTTTTTTCAAAAATTAATTTCTTAATTGAATTAGTTGATATATAATAAAAAATGCTTTTATTACCAAAAAATAATAAAAAATTATTTTAAATATATAATAACTACAAAGGACATTGATTTTTATTATATGTAATTTTTTTAGACAAATGTAATACACTTGAAATATTTGTAAAATATGTAATAAAAATTTTGAATAAAATAAATTTGATGTATTGAATAATAAAAATTAAAAAAATCACGTTTGGTTTATTGAATAAAAATTATATAAATAATTTAATATACATTAAATTGAAAATGAATAAAATTAATTGTTCAATCTATAACTCCCTCCTAAATGCCTAACACCTTATATTTAAATACAAAAGGAGGGGAAGTTCACCCTAACCCCATGGAATTTGATTTTAGTTAACGGAAGGAAATTTTTGATCATCGAAAAAATGATTTAGGGAGAAAAATACTTCACTTATTAGTATAGAATGTCCAGCGCTCTTTAAAAGAAATTACAGGGCAAAAATACATTTTAACTCTTTATGAAGTATAGTATGTTGGTAATTACTCCTTCTGTTTAAAATTAAATGTAACTCTTCATATTTAAAAATATTGCATTTTGTTATTTTTTTAAGAGTAATTAATTAAATATTTTATATTTATTTATGATTAATTAAGTTGTCATATTAAATAAGAATAGGTATAGAAAAGAATATGTAATTTTTACCAATAGGTGCCTAGTTCAATTAGTCAAGGGAGTTGAATCATTTATCTAGGATCTCAAGATCAAATTATGAATGTGCAATATAATTGTGTTAAATAAATATATCAAAAGCATCTTTTAAGTATGCATGAGGTTATTATTGATAATAATGGTCTCATATAATGGGAGTTCAAATTAATTTGGGCAGAATATAGTAATAATCTCAGGTTTTCAGGATACTAGGTGATAAAAAAGAAAGCTAAAATACATAGAACTTTCCTCAACTTAGAATTAAATGCAAGTAACATTCCTAATATTTAATATTTGATTTAAAATCTCCTTAACATTTTATTTTTTATGTAGATGGCCTCTTTTCTTAACAAAACTGTCAAATTAATAACATAATTTGCCACATCATATTTAATTTAGTTAGCTTTTGTCATATTTATGTAAGATAAATAAAGGGTATAAATTAACTTTGCAATTTCTCCTCTTGCATTTCCTGTCTTCTCCTGGAACCAACCAGAAACACACACACACCCACACATATATGCATCCTTGTTAATGCTGAACTTATTTTATCTGTAAATCCACATCCCATAGGGTCCGCCTTCGGTAACTGCTCATCAGTTGCTAGCACCATTTCCTGATTCAAGAAAAAATCTGGGCCATGGCCTAAGTTTTTTTTTTAAATTTTAACTTAAATTTTATAATTATATTTTTTTTATTTATTAAAGTAAAAAATTATAAATTTTTAATAAATATATTCATCATTAATTTGGATAGTACATATTTAATATGGTGGTTTAATTGTATTTTGGATAGTCCAAATTTAATATTAATTTTTATAAATTTTTATTTTAATAAATATAATATTAAAAATGAAGATAATCTCCTAATGAGAACTTTTTAAGAAATATTTTTCAATAAAATTATAAGTTAAAAATTTTAAATCTGGAACATTTAGAGTAAATCTACATAGTCAATTTATAAAAATTATTAATTTAATATTAAATTAGACTATCAAAATTAAATCTATACTATCAACATTTATGTGAACAGATTTATGTAATTTCTCATGATTTTTATTTTTTTATTTTAATAAAAATAAAAATAAAAATAAAAAATTGTAAATCTAGAAGATTTCATCATCTTGATGAGCACCCAAATTGAACGCCATCTGATGATATGTGCTTCGAGCAATTAATAGGTGCATTATAACCGTTGCTCTTGTATAAATCTTTTATGTTGTTGTTTGGGCTAAAATATTGTGAAAAAAAAAAAGGCATATGGGGCAAAGAAAACATTGGGGAAAAAAATTCTTTTACAAGATATTTAATAGCCATACGCCGATGTGGCAAATTAAGTCTGACACGGCAAAGAGGATTAGTGATTTAACCGTTCTGTTAATAGTAGGATGTTTTAAGCACAAAAATAAAAGGTTAGGGAAGTTTTTGATCAATTTTCAAAGGTTTGGGTGTGTTATATTAAAAAAAAAAACTGTAGTTGAGGATCATTATATGAATTTAGCCAAAAAAAGAATATGTAATTTTTAATGATATCACTTTTTTTAATTTTGAAATAAATTTTAGTTAAAAAAAATTAACTTATAATCTTGACAGGGGTGAGCATGAGGTTTGGAAATGAGATAATTGAGAAATGAGAATGATGGGGGGGCCAATAATTGAAAAGCAAAAGGAACAGAGGAATTATCAACGTGGCAAAAGTGGCAATTAAATCCAACTTAAGTCTTAAAGGATTTAAAAGAACCAATTAATTTAACTTAGGTTTCAAGTACTAAACTTTAAAAATTTACAAGTTTGGTTATTAATTATATAACTTTATTGTGTTAAATTTGTAACTTATGTTTCAAATTTTAATAGAAAAAATGAATTTGTTTAGGGAAAATACCAATCAATGACTGTTGGGAAAAAATTTATATTAATCAAGGACCAGTTGTTAAAATCTGAATGGAAAACAAGCTCAAATCGATCGTTGTTAATTTAAAATGAGTTGTTGTTAAAACCTGAATAAATACTTATTGATAAAAGATTAATCTAAATTAATAAATATCTATTTGAGTTTTGATAATAAATAATCCTTGATTGATATAAATTTGCTTTAGTGGTCCTTGCTTGTTATTTTTTTCATTTATTTATTCTTCAACCATATTAAAATTTTAAAAAATAAGTTATAAATTCATCATAATGAAATTATAAAATTAAAAGTAAAATTAATAAATTTTTAAAATTTAACACTTAAAACTTAAATTAAATTGAGATGACCTACCTTGTCATTCTCCTTTGTTTTTCCCCCCAAAATTACTACAAATGCCTTCTCAACAAACTATAAATTGCGGGGTCTAATTCACCCTAACAGGCAATAAATCATTAAATTGAATTGGAAGATTGTGGGCGGCATGCGATTCTGTCCAGCTGGGGCAGGCTGTGCTGGTTTTTTTTTTTTTTGGTCAAAAGACAATTTAATAAATTCATCTTATTCAAAATATAAACAATTTTTAACAATAATCTACATGCTTATACAATTTTTTCTCATGTAAATATATTTTGTTTTCCCTTTTTACACTAGTCTTAATTACTAATAATGAGTGAGAAAAAGGTCATGAATTCACACAAGAATTTAGGTCAACAAATATAATGGGTAAAATGAATTTTTTTTATACAACTATTAAATTGCTTATATTTTCGATCAGGATTAGTTGAAAGAAAAGATTTATATTTTGGATTGGAGAAGCATTTAACCTTCTAGAATTTCGGGGGTAAAGATAAACTGCTCATAGTTCTGGTTAATCTTCACAGCAATTATGTGGTACGTGGGAGTCAATTTTCATTTTCCAGTTAATCTCACACACTCGATAGTTTTCTCTATTGAGGCCTCAGTAAAACTAAAAAGAACAAAAAGAAAATGTCAGGGTATTCCAGTCAGAACAAAAAATTATTAATTAAAGGACCAGGATCTTAAAATTTAATTTCAAAATTTTGTAGTCCAGAATATGATTATTTATAATTTTTGGAGATCTCTATTTGTGATTCTCCCATGAAATAAAATGAATTTTTCAGGTGGGAAATGTCATTTGTAACTCTAGATAAAAATTTATGACAAAATTTTTAACCAAAAAAATTTATCATACAATAAAAATGGACTTGGCTTTCTTGCTCTGAACCTTTCTTTCTCCTCACCTCCACTTCATCAAGTAAAGATCTTGACTATCCAGATTATGTTATAATCTATTTATCAATTTGGACAGTTCAGATTTAATTTAAATAATCTAAATTTAATATTAAATATTTTATAATTTTTATAAATTAATTATTCAGATATATTTTAGATAGTGTAAATTTAATATTAAATTTTTTTTATAAATTTATGTTGAGATCTGAGCGTTATTATTGAGTGCCCCCCCGCGCCCCAAATAGCCTTCTAATACTCACTAACAAGCACTCGCATCCCTTCAATTGTGGTTGCCTTCACTAGTGCCCAAAAAAAAAAAATCTAAATTATTTAAAAATGATTATCCAAACATGTTATCAAACTAGTTTAGAAGCATATCTAAACTTGTTATATAACTGATTTAGAATACACACATTCTAAACGGGTTGTAAAATCACTTTAGATAAAGGTTTAGAAAATAATTTTTCATTAAAAAAACTCATTTCTAAATAGATTATAACATCAAAATCAGTTTAGATATCATCTATAATTGGTTTAGATAATTATAACTATCAAATAAAAGGATGCATATTTGACTGTTACATATCATTATCGTCAACTATGCCCTCATAACTCATATCATTGGCCAAATATGAATGCCTATGTATGATGGGTGGTAACAACTATTAAATATTTAGGCATAATATTTGGCGGTTCCTAATCCATCAAATATATCCACCTCCAATATATGATGGGATCTTACCTGATAGTTGTTGGCCATCAAATATGAGCAAAAATAACCATCAAATGTAATGAATTCTTTGTTAGTGCATATAACCTGTGAGAAAATGTGTAAAGTGTCAAGTTTTTATATTAAGTATATTTGAAGATTGTACTTTACCAAAACAGTCAAAGCATTGGGTTAGATTTATCATAAGTTTTATATTTTCTCTATCTCTCTATATATAGTATTTTTAATTGAATCTCACATATTAATAAAAGTTTGTTATTAAGTTAAGATCACATAAAATCACAATGATATTTCAGTTTTGCCTCTAATAATATTACAATTAATATTATTGTGGTAATAGATAAAGCACACAATTAATATCTCTTTCATTTTTTCAAAACAATGATAAAATTATCTTATTACTCAAAAATTTCACAATATTCCTTATATTTGGAAACAAAATAAATTTCTAGAAAATATATTATATGTAAGGACAAATGGAGTATATTACTGAGCTACTTTCTAATTACTAAGGTTAGCCTTTTTTTCTAATATATATAAAGGAGATTTGAATAGGTTGGGAAAAATATTAAGATGCTGAAAATATGATTGGTCATTAAATATAATGGTTGAGGCGTTAGTTTTAAGGATTAATAGTTGAAATAATGTGGTTAGATTGGTCATGAATATAATATTTTATTGAATCGGTTAAGTCATTGACTTAATAATTTATCGGTTTAACCAGCTGAGTTGACCCGGATTTCAATACTATGATAAATATGATTAAAATCAAAGTCTTGGGTGAATTTGAGACCTGAATAATTAAGAGGGGGCAGTTGGTAACTCCTTTTGAACCAGGAGTATTATAGAGGAGATCATCCAAATATGGAAACAGAGGTTGAAGAGGGTCACTGAATTGGTCGGGAGTGACATCTACATTGGCTTCAATGAAGATGACTCCTTCTCCATTACAGTGTATCATAAGCTTACGATTAGGACCTTCCTTAAGTCGACATGCAAATGGATAGTAAAATACTGTAGAGCTTGAGGTATAGTGCTTCCTTGATGAGTTTCGTAGGGTCCTTCCCTTTCATGGAAGATTCATGACGATAAAAGTGTATCAAAAGGCATTTGAAATCGAAAACCATCTTCAATTCATGGGGGTGTTTATTATAATAAACACTACATCATCGGAAAATGATGGAGGTGGATCCATGTTATCACACAGAGAAGATGCAAAGGGAAAAGTTTGAGTCTTTTCTAGTTATATTTTGGATTTGAGCTTGGAACCAATATTTATTAGGCAAAATTAGAGCCGATAATTCGGGTAGGTTAGATTTATTCAGGTTAGGCTTAAAATATTATACCCTATTAAAAAAGTCCATATAGTTAAGCTTGGCTCAAACTTTTTTTGGTTGAGTTCAAGCTAGCCTGTTGGGCTTGGTCAAAATTATTGACTTTAAAAACATAGAGAGCTAAAAATTCTAACGATCGAGCTTATTCGAGTTGTGCTTAATTTGGGCCGAACTTATTCGGATCGGGTTTAAAGTATCTTACTTCTTAAAAAAGCTCATATAATCAAATTCGGCCCTAACTTTTGTTGGGCTGACCTAAATTATTGGCTCTAGACAAAATCACAAGTGAAAATATTAATAACAATGGAAGACCTCAAATTATTAAAATATCATGGTCTTTATTTATAATTAAAAAATAAATAATTATTATAACAATCAATGCATAGAATGTGATTTATAAATTTAAGTAAAGTTAGTTGTGAATTTAGATAATATTACTTGTAAAATATAGTACAATTTTATTAAAAATTTAATCAAAACCATTGAAAAGCTTTGATTTAAGGTTGACCAAGGGTAAAAGGGGGAAAAATGAGACCAAGGGACAATGAGATATCATTGATGTGATAAATGACAGTACATTAGACCTTTTAAATAATTTTGTCTAATGCCTAAAACATCTTCCACGCCCTAAGAGCCTTTAGAAAATAACTCATTTCAGATTTTTATAAATATATTTTGAATAGAACAGTGAGATGAGTTGTGTATCTGAACCTCTTGCCATTGCTTCAAACCAATATAACAAACAATGGCTATGTAAAAATCATCTGAAACTCCTTGAAAAATGTCTCTTTATGCCCTTGAATAAGAATCAATAAAAAATTGGGTAAAAGGGTAAATTAGTCCCTAAATTATAGGTTCAGAAGAGTCTAAAATCATAAATTCATTTTTGGTATAATGTTATCTTTTAATTTTTGAAAACAATGCAATTTAATCTCTACCATTAATAAAAATTAACTTTGACAGTTAATTAACTAAAAAATAACAAGAAAAGATCTCAAAAATTATAGTAAAGGATCCAAAAATTATAAATAATAAAAAAATTACAAAAAAGGACCTAAAAAGTTTTATTAGTTTTTTAAAATTTTTTTGAAATTTTTTATTTTTTTGTTAACTAACTGTCAAAATTAATTTTTGTTAACAGTAAGGTTTAAAATACATCATTTTCAAAAGTTAAATAGAAACATTGAATCAAAAATGACTTTAGAATCACATACACTTCTAAATTTATAGTTTAAGGATAAATTTGTTCTTTTATCCTAAAAAATTTATGTCATTATTATTATATAATACAAAATAAAATTTCATTGCATTTTTATAAGGAAAACTAAACAGGCCCAACAAGGGATGGAACACGCGCAGATAAAATTTCAGGGACTATCTCTTATATTTCTCTGATCCTCTGTTTATAAATTATTTTTAATATATTTTATTAAAATTAAAAAAAATTTTAAAATTTATTAATTTTATCTAAAAATTTAGTAAACTCTCAACTTTACCCCTCTTTAAAAATAAAATAAAAAATTTTCAATGTTCATGATTTCATGGAACAGTAGGATGAATAGTAGTCATTGCGTCGTTCATTTTTAAAAAATATAATATATTTTTAAAAAAATTTGTGGTGTTTTATTACTTTGCATAAAAAATTCATGATTACCTAACTATTATGACTACCGACATTTTAAGAAATATTTGAACATTATATTTTTATAATATTATATTAGAATTAATTTATATAATTTTTAATTACGTTTAATTTTCCATACGTAATAAAATATATGTAGGGATATTAATAATCATGCTATCAATAAAAATTGACCAGTGGTTTTGCGGGACCGACTCATTTATTTGATTATATCTATAATGAGAAAGCCAAAGGCTAAAAGTCAGAAATTGTAATCAATCTGAAATCAGCAAGACGGCCACGTCTATATATTTAGCACCACACCATGAAAGGGAGAATTTCATTTAAAGATCATAGATAAGACTTAATTATAAGTAGGCTCTAAAAAATTTGAAATTTTGAGTTCAATTCAGAAAAATTAAAATAAAAATAATTTTAATAATAAAAAGATCAAACTATCCTTTATTTGTTATGCAGAATCATTAGTTAATTTTCTTACTTTATTTATTAATTTACTAATATGATATTACATGAATTTACATGTTAATAATTAGGGAAAATGACAATTAAAAATCCCTTAAGGACATTAATCTCAATTAAGGACTATGAGATATTAAAATTTCAATTAAGGACCATGGTCTTTAATGGGAATAAAAATTATATCTAACTTTACAAAATTACCCTCCACTAAACACTAAAAGAGAGCAGCTCTTGCTTGCATTCTTTGTTCATTTTGGGCATGAAAAATCTGCTCACACGTGCGTGAAAAATATGAGCAAAAAATCGTAGTTTTTACTGGAGTGAATTGTCATCTAGGTCATCATCTTCTCCCCCTCTTAATGATAGGTAATTACATTCATTGCTTCTTTTTCATCTTCTTCCCTCCCTTGTGTGAAAAATCTAAAGTCTTAAAGTTTTCCTCTTCTCTATCTTTTATGTCTTCTCTTCTCTCTTGGGCGAAAGACAATTTTTATATCTTTGAAAATGATATTTTACATTGTTTCTCTTCTATAGCTAAGAAAAAAAGAAATTTTGTTGATGATTATATAGATTATATACATATACACACACAATAAATGATTTCTGAGACAAATAGTGTTAAAAAAATTGAGTGAAAAAAAAGATGTAACATGGATGCTGATTTTTTTTAATTCTGCGATGAAAAGTATGCTAATGTTAAAAAATGTAACATGGATGCTAAATTGTTATAGTTATAGTTGGGATTACGGGAAGAATTGCTTTGAAGTAAGACACAGATAGTGTTAAAAAAATTGAGTGAAAAAAAATTGTAACATGAATGCTAATTTTTTCTGTTGTGATGAAAAGTATGTTGGTGTTGAAAAATGTAACATGGATGCTGAATTGCTGTAATTATAGTTGGGATTGCGGGAAGGATAGTTGTGAAATAATAAATTTATATATTGCTCCTAGTTGTTTTAGGCTTATTTCCTATATGGCAAGTATTTCAGGAAAAGAACTATTAACCTATGAGTAATTGTGAATGCAAGATGGAAGATTTCTTACTATGATCATAGCCAAAATCTTCCTCTAAGCAAAAGCTTGAAGGAATATCACTCTCTTTGCCATGTTCAACACAAAATGCTCTTGTACTACTCCCTAAGGTTAATTTAGTAAAATAAAAGGATTTATTTATGAGTTTGGACATACATTTGAAAATGCAACTGTATTTACACAAGCATCTATGCACAAGAAAAATATATAGCTTCACAATGTTTCCAGTGAAAATCATTGATATGCCTCAATTGATCGAGATACATTATGAAGGTCATGAAAACAATATCTTTTTGAAACCACCACTAACTATATGTCCCCTAGGACGACCATACACCAAGCAAAGAAAGTCACAGTTTCAAAACAAGAAGGTGTACCATTACTCAAGATGTAATTAGGTTGGGCATACCAAGAATAAATGTAAGAATCTCAATCTAAGAATAGATATAGAGATTGAAAGGGGGTGAAAATCATATTCATATTAATTGGTTTGAAATTAGAATGTATTTAGTTTTTATTTATTTAGTGTTTTTTGTTGTTGAATCACTTTTTGTACAGACATCCACACCATATTTTTTGTACTTGTGGTGATAACAAATTATGTAAATAAGTTTCTAGTTTAAATTATTTTTTGAAAAGCAGACTGCACAAGTACCATTTAGGTAGATGAAATATTTTGTATGTAAAAAGGAATGTAAATATGATGTATATGTATTGAAATCAGTGTAATGTAATGTTGATGTTTATTTCAGGTTTAATTATGTGCAAGTGTAACTGCTGTGATAACATAAGATTATTGAAATCACTATCGTAAAATGAGAAATTATTATTGTAACTTGAGAAAGCATGGACCTCACTTGGGAATAAATTTTTTCCCATTATCAGAGAAACTTTTAGAATGTGACAAGGTCATTTATGAATATACTAACGTGGCATGAGAATTTTGCTATTGTATCTTGTGAAAATATGAAATTCTATTTGAGAATAGATTGTTTCTCATAATTTTAGAAAGCTTTGAAAAGTTTCAATATCACTTATGAATATACTAAAGTGGCTTGGGAATTCACTAACGTCAGTCCAGATAATTCACCAATGACTTATCAAATTTCATGCTTGTTAGTGTATAATCAGCTCCATTTGGAATCTACTAACGTGTCATGGAAATATTGGTATTGTATCTTGTGAAAACATGAAACCCCACTTGGGATATGATTGTTTAACAAAAAAATCATTTATCTAAATTGAGATTTACAAACGTGACTTGAGAATTTACTAACATAACTTGAAAATTCACTAATGTGGCTTGGGAATTCATTAACGTTAGTCAAGATAATTAATCAAGATAATTCACCAATGACTTGTCTAGTTTCTTGTAAATTTAGCAAAAAAATACTTAGGATTGATTGCTATATCATATACATTGAGCCACAAACAATACTTAAGTACATAAAATTTTAATTTATATCATACATATAATCAAAATATCAATTGTGAAAATCTATATCACAATTGCATAACTTATGAAAGTCTATATCACAGTTGTTTAATCTATGCATTCAATCTTTTTGGTCCTCCATGCCTGACATTTGAAATACAGATCATTACTTGTGAGGCTATTCTATTATGTCAATAAGTCACTAGCCAATACAATAGCTTAAACCTCATTTTACTCAACTATTCTTACACAATTAGAGCAAATCAATTAATGGAGGCATGGTATGATTGCATCATTCCTCTTGCATAGTATTGTTGCATTGTCTAAAGTAAATGATGACATGCTACAATCAACTCTACATAAAAAATTTTCAAGATAAAATCTGTTAATAATTTATTAGTTCACAACTATCATTCTCGTAATCCCAACAATGACTACAACAATTCAGTATCTATGTTACATTTTTCAACATTGGCTTATTTTTCATCACAAAATAGAAAAATATCATCATCCATGTTTTATCTTTTTTTTTTCACTCAATTTTTTTCAACATTATCTATCTTAGAAATCATTTGTTATGTATGTATATGTATATAATCTATATAATCATCAACAAAATCTCTTTTTTTCTTAGTTATAGAAGAAAAATGATGTAAAATATCATTTATTTCGCCCAAGAGAGAAGAGAAAACATAAAAGATAGAAAAGAGAAAAACTTTAAAACTTCAAATTTTTCACGTAGGGGAGGGAAGAAGATGAAAAAGAGGCAATGAATGTAATTACCTATTACTAAGAGGGGAGAAGATGATGACCTAGATGACGATCCACTCCACTAAAGACTATGATTTTTTGCTCAGATTTTTTGCGCACATAAGAGTAGATTTTTCACACTCAAAACAAATAGAAAATGCAAGCAAGAGCTGATCTCTTTTAGTGTTTAGTGGAGGAAAATTCTATAAAGTTAGATATATTTTTTGTTCCAATTAAAGACCATGGTTCTAATTAGAATTTCAATATTTATGGTCCTTAATTGAGATTAATGTCTTAGGGGGTCTTTAATTGTCATTTTTCCTAATAATTATGCAAGACTCAACATCAGTTATGCAATCACAAATAGCAATATCAATTGTTAAATTGTAAGCTTTATTTTAATTGATGTTAGTAAATTAATAATTGATGTTATTGCTTGTCTAACAAATGGATGTAATTTATAACTTATATTAGTACATTAACAAGTAAAATAAAAAAATTAATAATTAATAATTCTGTATAATAAATGAAAGGTACTTTAATCTTTTTATCATTAAAAATATTTTCACTTTAATTCCCCTAGACTAAATTGAGGTTACAATTTTTTTGGAACACGTTAGTAATTAAGTCCCACCCATGGTCCTAAATTGAAATTCTTCCAATATAATAAGAGGAGATAATATTTATTGAGTCTCAAAAGATAAATTTGTGTAAAATACAATAACCTCTTTGAATATTTGTTAAAATTATAGAAATATTTATTTTATTTTTAAACATATATTTTAGTTCATTTTTTAAACTCTTTTAGGTATATTTCATTTAAGATTTAAAATTCTTAATTTTATTAATTAAAATCATGCCAAAACTTTAATTATTAATTTGTTCTATTGATTTTTAATTATTAATTTATCCTAACAATATAATTTTTTCCCTCTCCATTTCCATTTTAAAATTTTTTTGTTTATTTTTACATAAATAGTTTACAAAATATTCAAATTAACAAACACAAATTATTTTGATCGGGATAAACTAGAACCAAATTAACCTCCCTACTTTTTAATACAAAATTGTGCCCTTTGTATACACATTAGTGTCACTAACTATCAAGTAATTGACACCTTATCACATCTAAAATTCAAACAATATATGTTATGTAATTTTTAATTTGAAGGGATGCTTATATGGGATTTAAAAATAGAAATGATGTCTCTATAATTAAAGTAAAATAAAGAAGTGGTTCTTGTATTTTATTCTAAATTAAATAGTATTTAAGTTTCAAAAGATTTTTGTTGAAAGATGAGTTGGAAATGTTATTTCATACAGATATAAGTTGCAAATTGGCATTTAAATTTTATAGGTGAATCATATTTTATTAGCATGCATATTTGCAACTAACTTTGAGTGACATTTGCAAGTCCTCTAATTTTTGACACGAAACTGCATTAAAGTCATCATTTGGCGGGGCTATAGTGTCATTTCCCCTACAGACAGTTGAATGATTTAGTTGTATATATTTATGGGAGGATGACACCTTCAAAGGTTCAAACTTTAAGAATTTATAAGTTTGACTTTTAATTTTATAACTTTATTGTAATGAATTTATAACTAATGTTTAAAATTTTAAAAAATAAAACAAATTTATTTACTTTTCAATAATGTTAAAATTTAAAAAATAAATTATAAAATTGAAAGATGAACTTGTAAAGTTTTGCAGTTTTAAAAATAGGGCCTAATTTGGAAGGATCTCTATGTTATTCTTCCTATATTAATCATATCGAATTGTCACATTCTCTATAGAGAGAAAAAAATTAAGAAAGCATAAATAATGTTGCCGTACGAGACGCTTGAGGAAGCAGAAGCAGCAGTGGGAAGAGGGCTGAGTTATGCAGAGAGAGTATGGTTCACATACTCAGCCAACAAATCAGACTTTTTACTCTACTGCCATATCATAGTGTTCTTGTGCTTCATTTATTCTGTAGCTCCTCTTCCTTTCGTCTTCATAGAGCTCTGCAACAAGAAGAGCATGATGAAGTACAAGGTTCAGCCAAAGGTCAGAAACACTTTCTGGCAAATGTTCGAGTGTTACAAGAATGTCATGCACACTTTCATCCTCGCTGTTGGTCCTCTTCAGATTCTCTCTTTTCCAGCCATCAAGGTAATTTTCTGATTGCGTGAGGAAAAATTGTTTTAACAAAAAATTTAATTTGCCAATCAATTGAACAATGTCTAGTTTGTTCTTCTTCTTCTTTTCTTGGAGTGAACTTAAACTGGACGTCAAGGTTTTCTAGGATTTAGATCCTCTTGGTGGCTTCTCTCTCGCCATGTCTCTGCACGGCAACCATATCCAAGTCTTTCAATTCATCTATTGTCAAGCATGTCTTGCCTTGTCATTCCATGTTGAAGAAGCCAAGAACTTTAATAAAAATTAATCATATCAAACACCCAAGTTTTTGGCTTATGCAAACATTAGATGACATGGCAAGGTATGGGACACTGGATGCATTAAAGAGTCTGGATATGGGTGCTGTGAAGGGATATGACAAGAGCATAGTATGGAAATAATCCAGATTAACATGTCCAATTAAACTAATAAATTGTTGAAGTAGTATTTTAACCAGTTTAATAAAATGTTTTGTTTATAATTAATGTTATTATGGTTTGACTTTGATTTCAATCATTGATCCTTCAACTAATGCACTGATCGGTAATGATCGATTCAGTTTAGTACTTTGAGTAAAAGAAAAACTATTGAGAGGACTTGGATATGATTTTTCATAAGCTCAATCTAAAATTTTTTAAAAAAAGTTTTTTTTAATTTATTGACAATTATTTAGCAAAAAAATGATTATTTTGATTTAACTCAAAACATGATGGGGAAGAAATGATAGTTTAAGTTTTACAATTTTTTTTTAATATTTCATATTGAATTTTGGATGATCTATAAATATCTCTGTAAGCATTCTTTGAATTTGAAGGTATGACTTAATCCTTGTGACTCCTGAAAATCCATCTCACTTCAAACTTTCTCATATAAATAGAATCCTTAAATTTCTAGATTTTTTTCCCTTCAGTTTGAATTTTCTAATACAAATATCAACAAAATTCAATGGATAAAAGTTAAATGATTCCAATTCATTATCGTTACAACCCAATCATCATTGCGCTAAACTAAAAGTTGTGTTTGATTTTTGTTTTTCTATTTTTTGCTAATAAGATTGTTTGATTTTTCTTTAGTTCCTTGGTATCCGAATGGATCTCCCATTGCCATCTGGATGGGAATTAGTCCTGCAATTATCAGTGTATTTTATCATAGAAGATTTTGCAAGTTACTGGATCCATCGGATGCTCCATAGTCCATGGGCATACAAGAAGATTCACAAGGTCCACCATGAATGTAAAGCACCAAATGGGCTCGCGGCCCTGTATGCACACTGGGCTGAGATTTTGCTATTGGGCTTTCCCTCCATTATTGGCCCAATTTGGTTCCTTGTCATATTACCACGTATTGGTTGTGGTTCGTTTTGCGACAACTTGAAGTCATTGAGACTCACAGCGGGTAATTAATTTCATTTCCTAATATATCATTGCAAAGTTAATTGAAGGGAGAATGACATTGGAGTCCCAACATAGACGATTAAGTTTCTGAATTTTTTTTTTTGAAAAATCAATTATAAATTTTGATTCAAACAGTTTTCAATTTATGAGTTCTAATTGCAAATAAGACATTTATATTCTAAATATAACTCAGTCTACAATTGCAAATCCTGTTTGCAACTATCTAAATTAATATTTGTAATTTTTTTAAAAAAATTTATTGAGAACTTAATTGTCATTAATGTCCTGTTTTGGGACATTCTTCCTTAATTGAAACTCTGAATAAAACTCAAAATTGTTCTCGAAATTTTCTTCAGATTAAAATAATTATAAAATTTGTCTTCTTAGTCATAGGAAATCATAATATATATTATAAAATTTGATCTATGTCTTTGGGAAGGACGGAGATGTTTTCAAAGCTGCTTGGAGTTTTCTAATTGTCAAATTTAGTGACTATAAAATATTCCATTTTATTATTATTATAATAATAATAACAATAATAATTAATAACAATTATTATTATTATTATTATTATTATTATTATTATATTATTATTATTATTATTATTGGTGAACTAAAATATTTCATTTCTAATGTTGAATCATTCTGTCCATGTTTGAAATTATAATTTTTTGCTGACGCTATTGAGGAAGCTAGATTGCTCATTGGAAGAAATTGGACTGTTAGTTTCAATTTTGTGTATAGAGATTTTGTTATTTCAGGCCTTATAGTTATTGTTTATAATCCTCAATCTTGGTATATATAGAAAAATTTCGTAGTTCTTTTTGAATGTTGGGAACATCTTGTATTGAATATAAAAAAATTTCTATAAAAAATTATAATTGTTTTGACTTTTATTTCTTAAATTTTTTATTAATAGGAAATATATTGGATTAACTTTTTACCCCCATAGTATATCCAATAGCTTTCATGTAACTTTGCTTTTTAAAAAAAGCAAAGAAAACGATATATATATATATATATATATATTGGCCATATGATCCCATAGTATTTTGAACCATAAAAAGTTTAAATCCTCCAAAATTAATATTCATGAATTTTTGTGAAGATTTTCCTTTCTAGTATTTTTCTCAATTTTAATATTTTTTATAAAATATAAAATATTTTCTTTCTTCCTCAAAATTATATATACCTAAGAGAAATTTACATATATCAAGTTTAGAAGGATTTAAATCCTTCGAAACTACATACATATATTATTAATATTTGTATTTATCATTTTCAAAATGCAATTTTTTATATCATTTTATTGTTGTTGTTATTGGATAATTATTCTATTTTGTTGTAAAATACAGTTATGAATTCCCATGGAGTCCCACAAAATACATACCATTTTATGGAGGCGCCGCTTACCATGACTACCATCATTCCGTTGGTGAAAATTGTCAATGCAACTTTGCCTCTGTATTCAGTTATTGTGATCTTATTTATGGCACCCACAAGGTGTGTTTATATTTTCTCTGTTGATTATTTTAATTATAATTTGAAAATATGGGTCAACCTGCCTAATTGATTTGGTAAACTATTAATTAGTGTTTTAACTTTTTTAATAAAAGGTTTTATTTATGATTGATTTGATCATGGTTCGATCACAGTTTTAACCATTAACCTTAAATTAATATTTTGATTGATTTAATGATTGTCTAATTTTCAGTACCTAGATTTCAATGCTTATAAAACAAGTTATTCAATACATATACTTTGAAAAATCATGGATAGATAAGTCTCATCTAATTCACAATCAAATATTGTACTTCATGTGAGACCTTCTTCACTGAATGACAATGTCATTTGGAAACTATTTTCCCTAAATATTTTGGGAGAATATCAATGAAGGATCCCTAAAAAATTTTTAAATTGGGCAAGGACTCTAAACGAATTGGATATTTATTAAAACAATAATTCACTTTTTTTCAGGGGGTTCTTCATTAATATTGTTCCTTCTATTTTCTAAAGCACTTTGAGATAAATTAAAAGGTAAAATGGCAATTAACCTTTAAATTATATAGGCCCATGGATATTTAGGAATATAAACTCATTTTTTACCTCTAAACTTTTAAAATCGCGGCACTCTCCCTCTGCCATTAGATTCGCTGTTAGTTGACCAAAATATTACAGAAAATGATATCAAAAATGATAGAAAAAAACCAAAAGAATCATGGAAAAAAAACCTACAAATTATAGAGAAGTACCAAAAAATAAAATTTGTAATTTTTGGATCCTTTTCTATGAATCTTTTGGTCCTTCTTTATTGTTATTTTTGATATCATAATTTTTTAGTCAACTAATGATCAAACTTAATGGTAGGGTGAGATTGTCACAATGTTAAAAGTTTACAGGTAAACCTTCACAAAAAACAAATTCAGGATCTCAAATTTTTTAGTCCTATATGTAGTTTAATTGCTAAATTCTAATTTTACCCTAAATTAAATAGATATATTTTTTCAACACATCATAAATGCTACATTGTGATATGTAATGAGTCCTATATATATAAGACCAACTAAAAAGGTCATACATATTAAGAACGAGGTGGAGAGATTAATACGTAATTATTATCACTTCATTTTACATGATAAATTAAACAAATGGGCGTGTGTCTTGCAGGGATACCACTACAAGACAAAGCTACTAAAGAAGGCATCTCATAATCAACAAAACCACAAAATAGAGTAGCTATTACCAGCAGATTAACGTGTAATTGTTGTAAGGGCATAGTTCACAACAAGGCTTGATATGAATATATAGTAGAGAATAATTTGTATTAAAGTATAAAATATGTACCGTATAAGTTTTATGTTGCTTAAAGATCATGCTGTATTATTATAATTAGTGTCTTGTCCCGTGTGATACATGGGTAGAATATCATCTAATTAGATGAGTTCACATATGTTTTCAAAATTACTTCCTTGTAAGTTAAATTATACCGTAAGGCATTGTTGTTGTTATTTACTATATATTTGAAATCAATAACGTTAATGTGATATTTATTTTTATGTTTTTTATTTTACAAAGTGTGGTCTTTAGCTAAATTGCATTAATTTGCGACCAACTAAACAAATAATAAATGTGAATGACATAATAGTAATTAATTTTGATGGACAGGTAAAAACCATAAACAAAAGTTTAAGCAAACAATCACATAACACAAGAAAGAACCAAAGGCCATTTTCAATGTTCTCAAATATCTAATGCCTTATTACTTTTTGTTGTGGATATGTTTGGACCTTGTAAAATCCACCCAAAAAAGAAGACGAATTGAGCTAATTAAAAATTAAAATAAATTATGCACAAGTAAAAGATAAGTTAGAGACAAAATCATCAAACAACACTGAGAGAAGAGAAGAAAAGTGTTGGGTTATAGGGTTATCCACTCTTAATAGATCAAGCCCAATGATAAGCCCACATTAAGAAATGGGAGCCTTGTTAGAAAATGGAGAAAATTTGGGTTTTTATGTGTAATATACTTATACTCTTAAATGCAATTTTCTCTTAATCCTTGAAAATTGGTGGGAACAATTAATATAACCATATACGCATGATTGCCTCATTTTCCTTCATGTATGAAGGATATTTGAGAAGGTAGAACTAGTTTTTTTGATACAGTGTGTGAGACACTGAGAGATAATTATTTTTTAAGAACTCTCATCCCTCTTCTCTTTCAAGCAGTGTATTTGCTGTGAACAAAAAATCAAGTTCATGTAACTCCATTCCCACGTAGAAATATTATCCACTACAACTCAAGGCATGCTTTTGGACTCCTTAAATCTATAGAAAGCTTTGTGCAATGTGATTAGCTTGTTCAGCTCTAACCATTTGAGCCTACGTTTAGTCCTCAAGCTATACTCGAGATTTTTCACTATATCCACTAAGATTAAGTTGGTTTCTTAGTTTCCTTAGTACATTCCTGATTCCTCCCTAAATCTATAACTATCCCCCTTTCAAAGATAGTTACAAATTCCTTTAAGCTCTTCAAGCTTATGTTCCTCTGTTTGAAGTTGTTAAGACAGGGATAAATAGAATAAGTTTAATAATAAACTGCTATTATTCAAAAACTCTCTAAAAAGTAATATATAATCACTGAAACTTACAAACAATGAATATCACAGTAGAAAGTTAGTAAAGATTGAATGCATATAGTTGGGCAAATTAACTTCTCTATGCTCACTTCATAAATGAGTTGTATTTATAGTTGATGCTTGGTAAAAATCCATTAAACTCTTTAATCTAGTTGTTAGAGACTCCACTCTCTTTCCTTTTGAGCTTTCTTGAGATTAAGCCAATAATATAGTGTTTTTTGGTATTGTTGCGTGTTATCGATGACTTAAGGAAAGCAATGGGTATATGTATTAAATGTTCAGACAAAAGGTGAAAGTGGTTGATACCGGTAGAGCAAAGACATACAGGTATGAAGATCAATCAAAAGATTGCATAAGTGTTTAATCTAACCCGTGGCTGTGTTTAAAAGGATTCTAGATAGGTAAAAGAATGAACACAACACGCGGAAGCTAAAAGGATTAAGATAAGAGAGTGCTTCGAATTGTTCTGTAGAAATAACATGGAATAGAGCTAAATGCTTCAAAGATATATTGGTAAGAATGAGACATACTGGTGTGAACATGAACAAATACTAAAGAACATCATACAGGTATGAAGAATATATACCAGAATGTCTTTTCACAAAAGATGATGATTACACTAGAGATAAACTGGTGTGTCAAGTATTTATCTAAAGGAAACATTCATATCGCAATGAAACATATATACCGGTAGAAGTGTTTAGGTATGGTAACAGGGAAGTCATATGGGTAGGAATCAAACATATGGGTATGAAAACTAGATACCAATATAACATAGTTATATTGATAAGAAATGGCATAGGAACTCATATCGGTAAAAGTGAGACATTGGAGTAGGAAAAAACGATACCAGTATGTAGCACATACCAGTAAGAAGCACATAAATCAGTATGAACAATATATATCGGTATGTTTAAGAACAAATTTCAGCAATTTGATTTTGCCATGAATTAAAGTTTAAGTTGAAATCATTGAAAAGGAACATGGGATAATTCAAATAATTATCTCAAGTAAAAAAACAAAAGGAATGAATGAAAGAACTAGAGAGAATATGGGAAGTCCTCAGAGACAGACTTAACTTCCTTAATTTGCCCATATACACACTTATCTAAAAATACAATTTTTTTTGTAATCATCAAAATTAGGGTTTAATAGACTTTTTATGTGTAAATGTATATGCATTTGACCAATCTAATTACATGTATAGAAAAACTTATAATGGTTAATGTTTTATTTCATTAATAAAGTATCAAGTGAATTATTCAATACTTTTGGACTATAACTATATTAAAATGTTAGAAACATATAAAAACAAATAAAAAGATTGATGTTATTTTATAATTTAATTAATATTATGAAAAATATAACTTCCTACCCATGCCAAAAACAAATCCATGCTTAGTAAATAAAAGCGCTTATACTTTAAACAAAAAAAAAAGTTGTTTCAAAAACAAAAGTTTTTTAAATTCAAAGCACTCATTGATTTCCCTTTCGCATTATAATTTTTTAGTTAATAATTAATCATGTTTTATAAAATTATCATTGTTTATTTTCTTTTTTGGGCTAATAAATTGTCATTATTTATTTTTATAAAACTATTATGAGTTATCATTGATAAGTAACCAAAAAAAATGTTTGCTAGACATTCTTTTATCATAAAAATTAGCATCATAACTTTAAAGATGACATATAATAATAAAAAAATTGGGAAAAAATAGGATTAACAAATTAAGTTACTATAATAAAGTAAAGAAGGTAAAAATTATTAAATAAGTCCATGCATTATACAAGATTCAGTATTGGATTTGTATAATAATTTTATGTTTTCTTTTCATTTTTTATACAATTTAATTATGGAATCTAAATTTTAACCTTTCGTGGTCATATCAATAGAAATAATTTAATGTGGTATATAAAACTAACACATCTTGCCATCTAATTTCATCTAAGTACATTTTTGACAAAAAAAAAAAACAATTGCAATTCCATACAACTATGGCAAGGAAAAAATTTCTTTTGTTTATTGTAATAAGATTACTTCACTTCAAAAAAAGAAATTCTGTACAACTAACATTACACCCATCTTGATATCTAATTGACTCGCCATTCCCCATTTCATCATGACGAATATTCAATTACCCAACATAAACTCATACAACAATAATAACAATGGAGTAATTCAATTATTAATCAGAAAATAATAAAGTGTTTCATCATTAGTTATGCATGTAAATCAATTACAATATATGGGTTTTAAATATCATAAACAAAATCCTAATACTATATTGATCATTTTTAAAAATAAATTGAAAATAAGGAAAATCATTAAAAATTAGCCAAATGAAATATTTGGCCAAAAATAAACCAAATCAAATATTAAAGTTTCTATAAAGAACTCTTTACAAGATATATTCTATTCAGATGATAGGCAATGCTTTTAAATGCTTAAATCTCCTTTGAGAACTCTATGCGCAGTGATGCATTTTCAATAAGATTTTCCAAAAATCACACGCAAACTATTTATAACTTCAAAAGCAGAAAACTCACTTGCATATGATTCTCAGTATTTGAACTACATAATCAACAAAATTGCAGTATTTTCATAAACGAAAACACTAAATCTGGGAAAGAAAAAAATGCACGCTATTGAGTTTTTCACCAAACCTGCCAATGGAAGACAGATGATCCATTGGCCTAAATTTTGGAACTCAAGGAGTCCCACCATGGAGCTCAAAACCGTGGTGTGGATTGAAAATGAAAATCAATTGCAGACTGTTTGCAACAGAAGCATAAAAATAAGTTCTTGTATTTGAGCTTAAAAAAATAAATAGAGTGAAATATATAGACTACAGGGTATGCCTATTGAGTACAATGAGAGAAGACAAGTTAAAATAGCCTTTATAACCCAAACAACAATTGCTCTCTAAACTCTAAAAGAACTACAATTTTAGCCACACAAAAAAAAAAAAAAATCAGAAGTAACTAATGCCACATACTTATACTCTGACAAATAACCAAGACAATGACATCATGTTCAGCCCTGTTTAAGCAATCAGTAAAAAGACATCAAAACAATTAACAAACATTTGTTAATGAATCAAATCAATAATCTAATTTCAAGATAATACTAGAATGAAGTAATTCATTCTTGCCAGTTAAAAAAAAAAGTGCAGTGCCAATAAATACATGAGAAATAATTTGTAGGATGGCTCGTCAAGCCAATATCACTTACATTTAAGAAAAAATTACAATCACTTTAATTCAATTGTTAATAAAACTTCTAGTGATTAATTTTCTTGTGTTCCACTTCAACATAATTCTCTCTACATTTAACCATACTCTTGTGCACTAGTCACTTAAGCACTCAAATTAAATTAAGAAATATCCTAATATGTAAAGGGAGCAATCTAGGTCGAATCTCTCGCGGAGTTAAAAATTAAACTTTAAGTTGTTTAAATCTACCAAGAATTGTAACAATTTGGTTGGGTTTGACTAATTAGAAATTAAACAAGCAAAGATTAAATAAAAACTAATTTTCTTTTGGTATTTTCAAGATTTTTTATAGATTTGAAAAATGGTTGAAATGTGTGACTAAAATGCAAAATGATGGTCTTCCTAGGCACATGAACTTCCTCTCTTATCCTTGCTTTATCTAATTAATTTTCTCTTAACCCAAATTTGTTTTAAAGTCATTCTAATAACCACAAGGAATCTAACATTCTTAGGTTTAGATTAACTAGGGCGCTAAATTAACCCTTAGAACTAATTATGGTTAAAAATGACTAATTGATTATGAAGTTAATTACCAATTCTAGTCCTTGCCTTAACCAAATGAGACATCAAATTGATTAAGAAAATAATTAGCCAACCCCAAGTATGCTTAATGTACAATCATAACTCACAAACTCACAAAGGGCGACTAGAAATTAAATGCAATAAGGGATTGAATAAAATAAAGATTTGTATAGTACCAAAATTATTATGAAAGCACCTCAATTAGAAAATAAACAACATAAGAACCTCATATAATACTCAACCAAGTATTATAAAGTTTAATTTCAACAACAATTGTCACTACAATATCATAAGCATCAAAATTCAAAGAATTAAACATGAGGTAAGAGATAAGAGAAACTCCCAAAATCCAAGAGCTCAAAGAGAGTTTATCTATGCATCCTAGGAAGAGAACACAAGCCTAGCCACTTCTCATTATCATCTTCATAACCTCTCCTTGTTGATCAACTTTCGAAACCACCATAGATAAAGACCTTAAGATTTGGTCAAAATAGAAATGGAGTGGATGAAGGATTTCTTTAGTGGCTTATGGTAAGTACTATTGGCGGAGTTGTATTTTTGGGTTTTGGATAGTGAAATGGAGAGTTTTAAGGTGGAGAAGTGGTGGAAGAGGTTTTGGAGTTCATGGGTATTCTTGAGAGAAAAAAATGAAGATGAATGGAGGTGGAAGATGAGTGAAAAATGTGAATGAGGGGGCTGTTGAATGTAGAGCACAAAATTCTAATTATTTTGGGGTGTTTGAGACTCATTTAAATCAATCTAATAGCTAAGAATTATGTCCACTAAGTGCCCTAAAGTGATGTGAGTCTTTTGTGCATCTAAGGATCCTTTCACATGATGTTTCATATATGACCATGAATTTTAGGAATGAATTATTTAAATGGTAATAAATGAAAATGGAAGAAAACTAATAATCTAAATATGGAAGGAGAATTTCAAAAATAACATAATGGGGATGATGGAGAAATGCATTACAAAAATAAGGAAAAAGGGAATTGAAATTGAAAAATGAAATTGTCATAACTATCCTTAAGTTTTCTTGAGATTTCATGAACTATTTGTAACCTTTTGATCATCCAAGGGTGCCACTTTCATGCAAGAGACTGCCATCATTATTTAATAGCTTCACATGGCGTAAAACACACAATGAACCCATTAAATAGCAAATTGTGCACAAATAATTTTATATATTTTATGGATTTATCCAAATTAAGTGTAAATTATGAAAATATGGTAAAGTGAATTAAGTGATTAAATGAAAGATTAAGAGATGAATTTAGTTATGATAAGTTTCCTAGGATTTTTTAATTACAAAAACTAAACCTAATACACTTTCAAAATTCTTGGAAAGTACAATTAAAGTGCAAAAAATATATACTTTAAATGATACTTTAGTGAATAACTCACAATATAAGTCAAATTAAATTAAATTCATGAAATTAATGAAGAATTAAAAATTCAAATAATGAATTTTTCTATTTTTCAGAAATTAATTTCCAAAAATTACAATTTTCCCCTAAGTTTTGAGAAATTTTCATTTTTGCCCCAAAAGTTTTGGAAATTACACAATTGGATCAAATAATTTAAAATGCTTTTAATATGCACAAAATACCCTTAAAAAATGTCAATAACTAGGAAAAATGCTATAAACAAGTGACAATTATTAAGTACAAAGTTATACAAGATTGAATATCTGCTTGTAATAAATCCTTAATATATACTGTATCCATGACAATAAAAAAATGTAAAGGTAAAATAGTTCTTAACCCTTTTAAAGAAGAACATTGATGAGGCTATTTTAAAAAGCAATTCATTCATTATTGACTTTGGTTCCAAAACCATCCATGTGAAGAAAAATAATATATTATTTGTTCATAATATAATACTAAAGACTTGCCTTGAGAAAGAAAGCAGATCCAGTCACAAGGAGCCTAGGATTGTTCTAGCTGCAGAAGTATGCATAATGCCTGAATACAGGGGCGGAGCCAGCAAAATAATAATAATCATAATAAGGGGCGAATTTTTTTTAATATATGCGTGTATATTAATTTTTTGAGATAATCCTGCACGCATGATGGTTATTTATGGTTTTTTACATTTGTATAATACTTAATTTTTAAAATAATTTTATAACTTAAAAATTATTAGAGAATAAATTATATACAATTATATTAAAGTGTTTTCTAAAAAATTACATTCTTTATAGATTGATTTTTTTTTTTACAATTTTCATATCTTTGTCCTAATTATCAATATGTCATACAAATCTAAATAACAACATATAGAAAATATGATCTTTTAATATATTATTTATATTTTCACTTTAATTAATGGTATGTGTTCTTCTATATACATTTGAAAAAGGGTCTAACATGTAAAATTAAGCATCATTCTATTTTAGAAGTGAATAAATAACAACAACAACAAAATAAATACTCCATCCTATCCTATATATAAATTATCTTCTAGGATAAATTGATTTTTTTAATAAATCACTTGTATATAAAAGATGGACTATTAATGATTTTTTTTCAATTTTATTCTTTGGTAATCTCTTATAAGAAGAGCAAGAGGCAACATATTATAGAGAAATTATTTTTAAAGATGTTGTATTTAATCATAAGAGTAAACTAAAAATTTGTTTCATTCTTTTTTAAATAATACTAATAATTTAACTACATTTTATTGATTCTGATGACATAATTAGAAGTAATTTATACATGAAATAGTAGGGAGTATGTGAAAAAACATAGAAATAAATATAGTGTGTGTGGGTATAACATATTACTAGAAGAACGCGTGTGTCTATATTTTCATTTCATATGCCTATCTATCTTGCTTCTTACCTATGTTAAACAAATGGATGGTAGATTTTTTTTTTTGGGGGAGGGGGGGGGGGGGGGGGATTCCGTCCCTGCTTGAATATGAGCACTTTTATGATACAAGCAAATCTCCTACTCCACATTGCCTTATAAGATGATGATGAAGAATGAAAAATAAAATTTGAAATCACATTTACCATGATGAGTGGTTTTCTACCAGAGATATGCACCACCAAAATGTAGCACCTTCACGAGGCAGCTTTAACTCCATGCATTTTGGATGCCTAAATAGAGTGAAAGAGAGGGTTGATTATTAAACATGATTATTTAAATATCCACTGTTCATGAAAATTTGTTTATGCTTCAGCATTAGATCTCGTAACAACATTTTATGCCTTGCTTTTCCATGAGATTAATTTGCCACCAATAAACACATTATATTTTGAAGTAGAGCATCTATCAATTGGACAACTAGCCCAATCTGCATCATTATAGCCAACTATTTTAGTATCATCTTGGGTGTCCCTTTTTCTTATCACTATAACCATATCCAACAACATGAGAATCCCCCTTATCTTCATACATCAATCCTTGTCATGGAGATCCTTTGATGTATCTAAGGATGCAAATTGCGGCTTCTCAGTGACTAACACAAGGGAATTCTAGAAACTGACTCACTACACTTACTGTAAAAGAAATATCAGGATGAGTAATGATGACGTAATTGAGTTTTCCAACCCATCTCCAATATTTCTCTGGATTTGAAAGAGGCTCTCCTTGTCCTTGTAGTAGTTTGACATTTGGATCCATAGGAGTATTGTAAATAGGTCTACAATCCATCATCCCTATTTCCTTCAAGGTGTCAAGAGCATATTTTCACTATGATATAGCAACTCCAGCTGTAGATTGAGCAACATCAATACATAAGAAATACTTGAGCATACCCAAAGGATATCATTAACTGTTGTTTAAGCTTGGTAATTCTATCTTGATCATTTCTTGTGATAACAATGTCATCAACATAACAACGATAGAACATAGAGTGATCTTCATGAATTTTTGTGAAGATTTTTCTTTTTTTCTTTTCAATATTTTCTCACTTTATTATTTTTTATAAATATAAATTATTTTTCCTTAAAAATATAAACTTCAATAAATTTACATATCTCAATTTTAGAGGATTTAAATCCTTCAAAACTACATGAATAAATTATTAATATTTGTATTTATCCTTTTCAAAATGCAATTTTCTATATCATGTTATTGTTGTTGTTGATGATAATTATTCTATTTTGTTGTGAAATATGGTTATGAATTCCCATGGAGTCCCATAAAATACAAACCATTTTAGGGAGGTGCTGCTTACCATAACTACCATCATTTGGTTGGCGAAACTTGTCAATGCAACTTTACCTCCGCATTCACTTATTGTGATCTTGTTTATGGCACATACAAGGTATGTTCATATTTTCTTTGCTGATGATTTTAATTATAATTTGAAAATATGGGTCAACCTGCCTGATTGATTTGGTAAACTGTTAACGAGTGTTTTGACTTTTTTAATAAAATGTTTTTGTTTATAGTTGGTTTGATCATGTTTCAATTACGGTTTTGACCATTAATCCTCAAACTAATATTTTGATTGATTCAATGACTAATCTAGTTTGTAGTACCTTGATTTCAAAGTTTATCAAACAAGTTATTCAACACATTTATTGTGGCAAATCATGGATGAATAATTCTCATCTAATTCTCAATCATATATTGTACTCAATATGAGACTTTTTTAACTGAGTTAAGCTTCAATTAAGGTAAGATGTAAAAATATTAGTTAACAATCATTCTGTTTTTTTTTTAAGAAAAATGACAATGTCATTTTGGGAGACTATCAAAGAAGGATCCCTAAAATATTTAAAATTTAGCTATGACTATGGACAAATTGGATATTTATTAAAATAATAATTTGCCTGTTACTTTGTTAATGTTTACTTGTAAGATTGGATATCAAATTTTTTAGGGGTCCTTCTTTAATATTTTTCCTTCTATTAAAGCACTTTGAGATAAATTAAAAGATAAAATGACAATTTGACTTTAAACTATAAGCTCATGAGCATTTGGGAACATAAATTCATTTTTGGTGAATTTTTACTTCTAAACTTTCAAAATCATGGCAATCTCTCTTTACCATTAACTTTGATTATTAATTGACTGAAATATTATAGATAATGATTTCAAAAATTATAAAAAAACCAAAAGAATCAGAGAAAAAGATCCAAAGAATAAAGATTACAGAGAATTACCAAAAAGTAAAATTTGTAACTTTTGGTCCTTTTCTATGAATCTTTTGATCCTTTTTTTCTAATTTTTGATATCATTTTTTGCATTTTTCTTGTTAAATAATGATCAACGTTAATGGCAAGATGAGAATGTCTCAATTTTAAAAGTTTATGGGTGATCATACATAGGGGATGGCCTTTGTCGGAGTTAACATTTCTGGTTGGCCCCTCCTCACAATAAACACTACATCATTAGAAAATGGTGGAGGTGGATTTATGTTATCACGCAAAGAAGATTGCAAAGGGAAAAGTCTGAGACTCTTTTAGTTATGTTTTGAGTTTGAACTTGGAACCAATATTTATAAGGCAAAATGACAAGTGAAGGCATTACTGACAATAGAAGACATCAAATTATTGAAATATCATAGAAGTATCATGGTCTTTTATTTGTAATTAAAAAATGAATAATATATGTATATATATATATATATATATAGTAGAACCACAAGCTTAGGTCTAGTGATGCCATGTGTCATTGATTTTTTTATGTTTTATTATTTATTATTTAAAATATAAAAAAATTCACCTCACTCCCACATCTCTTTGTATCTCCCAACTTCCTATTAACTTATTTGTTATTCATATTTATAATTCTTGTAATTTTATGCAGCCATGTAGGATTTAGTTTTTATATTTATTTTCAAGTTTTTTACTTAGTTTTTTTATATAATTTTATACAGCCACATATTATTTTGTATACAAAAAATTATTATTTTAAAAATTGACAAAACCTTCTTTCCTTTATTCTTGATATTCTCTCCCATGATTTTAAATATAACTTTCCAAATTATAATTTAATTTTTAAAAATGCAATTTAATTCAATAACATATCTTCAATCTATAAATCTCAATAAATTATACTAATCCACATCATGACTTGAATAAATTTAAGTTTTTTCAGTTGGCAAAAAAAAAAAGTAAATTTAATTTTTTTTTCAATTTATAAGATTGTAATTTGAAAATATAACTTATCTCCCATTATCTCAAAATCTCAAATATAATTTCTCAATTAATTCAAAATTTAAAATTTTAATTTTAAAAATCTTAATTATATCTATATAAATAATACCTATTCCTACATAAAATTATTATTTTGAAAATCAACAAAAAGTTATTTCCTTTATCTTTAATATTCTCTCCTATGATCTCAAATATAACTTTCTAAACTATAATTTAATTTTTAAAAATTTAATTTAATCAATATATCTTCTACCTATAAATTTCTAGAAATTATATCAATCCATGTCATGACTAGAAAAAGAATTTTATGAGTAAATTTAATTTTTTTTCTAATTTATAAGATTTTAATTTGAAAATATAACTTGATCTCTTCCATGATCTCAAAATCTCAAATAATTTTTTAATTAATTTAAAATTTAAAATTTTAATTTTAAAAATCTTAAATATATCTCTATAAAAAATACCTATTCATATATATATATATATATATATATAAGTAGAACCGCAGGCTACCTTATCCCTAAAATAATAATATTATATATAAATAAATTTTTTACAATAATTTTTTATTAATAATAACATTATTATATTTAAAACTACTAGAAGCCACTTTCTCTTATCTCTAAAAGTTCTCTCCTACAACCTCATCCTTGATCATAACTTCCCAACTTCCCCACCCTTGAAAATATACAATTTTAACATGTCACATTAGATTTTTTTTTAAAAAAGTCAAGTATGAAATATTATTGTATTTGAAATAAATTATTTCAATTCCTATTTTTCTCTCATTATCTCTCTTACTCTCCCATCATCTCTCATTATCTCTCTTACTCTCCCATCAGATCATAACTTCTCATAATCTTTTTCTTATTTTTAGATGTACAAACCCACAATTAAATTGAGCATTTACAAAGTACATAATGTTTTCTTTTCCTTCTAATATCATTTAAATGTTTCATTTACTCGTCATGAAAAAAAAAGAATTACACAACCCTCCTCCTCTTCGGCTCCTCTCTCATTCGCCAATCTCCTCTCACCTTTCATTTGTGCAATCTTTTATGAAGACTCTTCATTCTCGAGCATGATGAAGTTTGTCAAGGCAATTGTGTATGTTCATACATTTTATAATTTTTGATAAATCTCACTTTCGTCGCATTGGATGCAAGGTAATTGCATATAATCATGTATTTTATAATTTTCCATTAAATTTGTGTCCACCATGCATTAAAATCTCTCTTTAATAAGTAATTTTTTTAATTATTATTCTTACACTATAAATTCGTTTTGCCTAATTGCATTTGTCTTGGATTGCAAGTTCATTTGTTAGTCAGGTCTTTTTGTTTTAATTTTTTCCTTTGAAATATGTGAAGCTAAGTGTATGGTTTCAAAGGATTTGATTGCTTTTGGAATATTTATTGCTACTTATTGTACAATTATCTGTTAATTATTTTACAACTTGGAAAGTATATTAAATTTGGATGATAAAGAAATTATATATTGCTATTGTTCTTCAAATCACTGCAAACAATTTTTTCTTCCACTCCATATACATTTCAGGCATCTCTTTTGTAAAATTCTGTTTTAAAATGCATGCTTATAATCATTTACTCATATTATAGATAGTGTATGATCCAAATTTCTTAATTTTGAATAATGTTTTGATGATATTTGTTTAATTTTTAATTTTTATTTGAATTGTAAATGTGAAACAAATTAACTGAATTTTAAAATTTTAAGTTATATATAATTTGTATTTGAAGATAATAAGTTGATGATTCAATCATTAAATTTGTATTTTGATCATGAATATATTTGATATATAATATCTCAACTACAAGATTTGAAAATATTTATATTGTAGTTGAAAATCAAGTTTTCAAGATATATTAATAGTATGTTTATTTGTTGATATCATATATAATCATAAATCATGAATAAAATTATAATGCATCATAAATGAATATACCCTCACATTATTTAATTGAAAAGATGCCACCATATAAATTTTATATCTACCTCATAATCTTAATTTTTCATGCATATAAATTTCATTGGCCCATAGATGATAAAAATGATAAATTATATTATGATTTACAAAATTGACCTCAAAAATCTTAATTATTGATAATCTCATTATTTAATATTGTAATTTATTTCATGTAAACTTTTTTATCTATATTAATTAATATTTAAATTTTTTTTATTTTAAGTTACAAAAATACCACACGTGTATTTCATATTGGCTTTACTTTAAATTTAGTTATTCTTAATTGCATCATAATTATAAGTACAAAAGATATACAACAAAAATATCATGTCCATCGCAAATTATTTTATTTAATATTAATAGGAAACATTATTCAAATATTTATAATTTTTAATTTTGAATCATCAAATAAGATTTTACTTTGTAAATGTCAAAAGCTAACATTAAAAAGTTTAGTTTAAAGCTTGTTTTCACTTAATAACATTTTATATTCTGAATAATTATTATATATTATTATTTGCTTAAAATTATTTTTTTAAATTTTTTAGACATCCGCACGGGCCACATAGTAGTTATTATAATAATCAATACATAAAATGTGACTTATAAATTTAAGTAAAGTTAATTGTGAATTTAAATAATATTACTTGTAAAATATCATATAATTTTATTAAAAATTTAATCAAGACCGTTAAAGAGCTTTGATTTAAAGGTGATGAAGGTTAAACGAGGGAAAATGAGAGATCCGTGATCCGATAAATGACAGTATGTTAAAGCACTTAAATAATTTTGTATCATGCCCAAAACTTCTCCACATGCCCTAAGTGACTTTAGAAAATAACTCATTTCAAATTGTTGTAAATATATTTTGAAGAGCACAGTGAGTCGAGTTGTACATCTGAACCTCTTGCCATCGCTTCAACCCAATGTAATAAACAATGGCTATGTAAAAATCATCTGCAACTCCTTGAGAAATGTCTCTTTTTGCCCCCAAAATAAAAAATCAATAAAAAATTAGGTAAAATAATAACTTAATATCTAAATTATAAGTACAGGAGAGTTTGAAACTTTAAATTTATTTTTGATTAATTGTGACCGTTGGTTAAAATAATAGAAAAAGATCTCAAAAATTATGATAAATGATCAAAAAATTATTGACAATGACAAAAAATTACAAAAAAAATGCCAAAATGAATTTAGAATCATATACTACTCTAGACTTATCATTTCAAGGTTAATTTATTCTTTTATCCTGAAAAAGTTATATAATTATTATTACGTAATACGAAATAAAATTTCAATGCATTGAAGATCAGGGAAACCAAATGGGCCCAACGAGGGATGGAAAACACGTAAATAAAACTGTAGATGCCTTATCTTATACCCTTCAGATTTTACTTAAAATTTACTTTTAATATATTTTATTAAAATCAAAAAAAATTTTAAAATTCATTAACTCTGTCTAAAAATTTAATAAATTATCCTTTATTTTTATTTTTTTGCAAGTAACTTTATTCCTATTAAATAAACATACTTTAATAATATATTATTTCCCTATAACATTTAATGGAGGATAAAAAAGAAAATTTGTATTAAAAATATAATAAAGTTATAAATAAGATCAATTTTTTTAATATCTATCTTATAAATAAAAACGTGGTAATATATAATAAAATAGAAAAGATTTTCACTGTTCATGATTTCATGAAACAGTGGAATGAATAGTAGTCATTGCATCGTTCATTTTCAAAAGGAAAATAACATCCAAGGACCAATGAGGAAAATTAATATTAGTTCAAGATCAAGATTGTAGTCCCTTGATCTTGGACTAATATTAATTTTTAAAGTCAAAAGTCTAAAATGCCCCTCAAATTAAAAAGAAAAAAAGAAACCCCACTGTTGTAGGACCACCGCCACTGGTGAGGTCGTCGGAGGCCCTGCTACAGGCGAGGTCACTAGCGGCCAATCACCAGAGCTCCAGTGCTTGCAATATTTTATTTTAAAAATAATTGATTTAGTTGGCCAAGAGAGAATTTGATCCCATAATCTTTGTCCACCTAAAAGAGGCTACCAAGCCCTTTAATTATATATAACCAAAAAAAAAAATAGTAAGCTAAGCTTCTAACCACTTTCATATTATAATATAATAGTGTGTTGTTAATTTCTAAATGAAACTTGTTATTTTACATATGTTATTTGTTAATCAAACATAAACAATTACAAATTGGAAGCTTTAAAATTTCATGCATTTTACTTATTAAATGTCCTAATATATTATTGTTAATTACAAATAGGTTGTTGTCAAAACTTGAACGGATACTTATTAATGAATGACTAATATGTATAATTAACCCTTTTTATCAATTTTTCTAACTTCTTAAAACTATATTAGATTGTTATTAATTTTGAATGAATTATTGTAAGAACCTAAATGTATATTTGTTGACCATAGGTCTAATGGATTGTTACTTTTCTAACTTGTTAAAGTCTACATGGATTGTTATTAATTTAGAATGAGTTGTTGTCAGAATCTGAATATATATTTATTGATGAAAGACCAATACATGCAATTATGTCAATCATATATGCTTTTTTTAGCTTGTTAAAGCCTGAATGGACTGTTATTAATTAGAATGAGTTGTTATCAAAATTCAAATGGATACTTGATATTGATAATTAAAAGCATAGATCTAATAGAATAGGTGTATAAAAAACAAGCCATTCTAAATTAACAACAGACTATTCTGGCTTTAACAAGTGAGAACAGCATATAGGATAAGCACAATTGTATATGTTAGTCTTTTATCAATAAGAATCTATTCAGATTTTGACAACAACTCATTCTAAATTAACAACAATTTATTTGGGCTTTAACAAGCTAGAAAAACATATAGGATGAGTATAATTATATGTGTTAGTCTTTCATTAATAAGAATTCATTCAAGTTTTAACAACAACTTATTTAAAATTAACAACAGTCTATTCGAGATATAACAAGTTAGAAAAGCAACAGTTCATTAGACATGTGCTTTTAATCATCAATTACAAATATTTATTTAGGTTTTAATAACAATTCATTCTAAGTTAATAATAGTCCATTTAGGCTTTAACAAGCTAGAAAAGCATATAGGATTAACATAATTGTATGTGTTTTCCTTTCATCAACAAATATCTATTCAGGTTTTGACAACAACTCATTTTAAATTAATAATAGTCCATTAGACCTGTGATCAACAAGTGCACATTTAGATTTTTACAACAATTCATTTAAAATTAACAAATAAAATGTGTGAAGATTTAAAATTCTTAATTTGTAATTATTTATGTCAGATTAACAATATTTGTAAGATAATAAGTTTTATTCATAAATTAATAACACACCATTATGTTATTACATAGAAGGGGTTAGAAGCTTGGTTGTATATATTAATCATATCGAAGTGTCTCATTATCTTTAGAGAGAGAAAAAAAATAAAGAGTGAGCATAATGTTGCCTTGCGAGATGCTTGAGGAAGTAGAAGCAGTAGTGGGAAGAGGGCTGAGTTATACAGAGAAAGCATGGTTCAAATACTCAGCCAACAAATCAAACTTCTTACTTTACTGCCATACCATAGTGTTGTTGTGCTTCATATATTCTGTGGCCCCTCTTCCTTTCATCTTCATAGAGCTCTGCAACAACATGACCATGATAAAGTACAAGGTTCAACCAAAGGTCAGAAACACTTGCTGCCAAATGTTCAAGTGTTGCAAGAATGCCATGCACACTTTTATCCTCGCTGTTGGTCCCCTTCAGATTTTCTCTCTTCCAACCATTTAGGTAATGTTGAATTTAAATATCTCAATTCATATGAATAAGTAAATAATGTATGTGTACTTGAAATCCATGAGCGCTTGGGAAATATTGATTACTTTGACTGTAGACATATGCACAATCTACAAGTCCCCAGAGTCTTTAAAGAATGCAGAGATAATGGAGCAGTAGAAAATGAGTCGTGTGTGTGGTGGTCATCAATTGATTAATCTTATTAGAATCAGATCAGTAACTGCCTTATTATATAATTAAAATAATTATATCACATTATCTCTGACTCAATCAGTTAAGAGATAGAGAATAATTGACGGCTACTAGGTTCTGGGTTGGGCCTCTGCCCAATGAGCTTACTTGTGTGGTTCACCTATCATGGTCCACACAAGATCATAAAGATCAAGTTGTTGGGCTTATTAATTAATGCTAATCCATAAATAATATTCCAATAATCTTCCACTTGGATTGCATTAATTAAGCAATTTGTATAAACAAGCTACAAACAAAATTTAAAAAATGAAACTCCAAAAAATCACTGAATCTTATGGAGAAACAAGTGATATGATGTCTCATAGTCTGAATAAAATATAAAATTTTATTTCAAACACAGCTCAATAAGATAACAATATAAATCACTGATTCTTATGGGAAAATAAGTGACATGTATAGCATACCACAGCAAAATCATTAAATCCTATAGGGATACAAATGATATTAACGCACTTAACTAAACTGAACATTACTTAAAAGAAAAACAAAACCTAAAGAGAAATTACAACACAAAAGGTTCTCAAACTCCCATTAAACTAGGGCATTAAAGGAATTTACAATACCTATACAAGTTACATGATTTTGAAAAACTTCTACAAGTAAGCCCTTGGTCAGTGGATCTGCAAGCATCTGCATGCCAGGAATGTGTACCACACGGGCCTGAGACTCAACAATTTTCTCTTTCACAAACATAAGTTTGATATCAAAATGCTTTGTATGACTGGAATTTCTGTGGTTGTTAGCATAGTATACTGTAGATTTGTTATCACAGTAAATGATTAGAGGACGTGATATTGACTCAACTAGGCTCATGCCAGATATCAACTTCCTCAACCATATAGCATGATGTATAGTCTCAAAACAAGCAATATACTCAGCTTTCATAGATGAAACTGTTGTAAGTGTCTATTTGACACTTTTTCAAGAGACAGCTCTTCCAGATAATATGAAAATATAGCCGATTGTGGATTTATGATCATCCAGACAAGATGTAAAATTTGAATTTGAAAAGCCAATAAATTTAAGATCTTTTGATCCCTTAAAGTCAGAACCAGAATACCCAACAACCTCAAGAGAATTTAACCTTCTGTAAGTCAACATATAATTCTTTGTACTTTGAAGATACCTCATAACTTTCTTAGTAGCCTTCTAATGATCCAGACCTAAATCATTTAAGTATCGACCTAGTACTCCAATGGCAAAGATTATATCTAGTCGAGTACACATTTAAACATACATAAGGTTGCCGATAGCAGAAGCGTATGGTATTTTTTTCATTTTAGCTGTCTTCTTATCATCTTTGGGACATTGTAACTTTGACAACAACTCACCTTTCTGTACAGGAGCAGGTGAGGAAGAACATGAATCCTTCTGAATCTCTTAAGTACCCGCTCAATATAAGTTGTTTGTGATAAACCAAGAACACCATGAGATCTATCACGATGAATCTGTATCCTAAGAACGAAGGAGGCTTCACCTATATCCTTCATGTCAAAATGGAAAGACAATAGACACTTTATCTCATTAAGGAAATTTATTGAATTGCTAGCTAACAATATATCATCAACATAGAGAACAAGAATGGTAAAATTATTCCCATCAAAATTATGATAGATACACTGATCTGAGACATTCTCAACAAAACCGAGCAAGGTGATAACTTCATCAAACTTTAGATACCACTGCCTAGAAGCCTGTTTTAGCCCATAGATAGATCTCTTCAATCTGCACACTAGATGTTCTTTACCAAATTCAACAAAACTATCAGGTTGTGTTATGTAGACTTCTTCATACAAATCGCCATATAAGAACGTAGTCTTGACATCTATCTGGTGAAGATCAAGATCAAACTATACAATTAAAACCATTACCACTCTAAAGGCATCTTTAGTGGATACCGAAGAGAAGGTCTCTGTGTAATCAATATGTTCTTTTTGGTTATAGCCTTTAGCTACAAGTCTAGCTTTGTATCTATCAATTTCACCTCTAGCTCCTCATTTTATTTTTAAGACCCTCTTGTAACCCACTAGTTTAAAACCCTTTGGTAGCTCTACAAGCTCCCATACGTAATTGTGGTACATAGAAGTGATTTCTTTACTCATAGCCTCCAACCATTCAAAAGAATGTGAGCTAAAAATAGCCTTTTGGTAAGATATTAGGTCTAAACTATCAATAGCATCTGAATCAAATTCCTATAAATATACCATGTAATCATCTAGAATAGCAAACCTATGAACCCTTTGGGATTGTCTTGGTTCAACAACCGGATCTCCATCACCCTCTAAAGTTAGTTCATCTTTAGCTTCACCCAGATCCATGGCATTATTTCTATCAACTTGAGGGGTTGTTAAGATAGGCATAGGTAAAATACTGCTTTCATCATGTAAAGTAACATGCCTAACCACAGAGCTCCTACTGTCTAAGGCATCTTCAAAGAAATAAGGTCGGTCAAATTCAATTACCCTAGTAGTATGATTTGAACAATAGAATTTGTACCTACGAGATCCGATGCAATAGCCAATAAAGAAACCATCAACAGTTTTAGCATCAAACTTCATTTGTTATGGATTGTAAGGTTTTACCTGTGCTTTACAACCCTAAACTTGTATATGCTTCAGCACAGGAGTCCTTCTAAAATATAACTCATATGGAGTCTTTAGAACTTACTTGCTAGAAACTTGATTCAAAATATAAAAAGTAGTTTTAAGTGCATTACTCCAGAAGAATTCCGACAGGGAGGAGTGACTGATCATGCTTCTAACCATATCCATCAGAGTTCGATTTTGCCTTTTTGCAACCCTATTTTGCTATAGGGTGCCAAGCATAATATACTGAGCTTCAATGCCATGCTTTTAAAGGTACAAAGTGAATAGCCCAGGGTTCCTGCCAGTCTCAGTATATCTCCCATAAAACTCTCCTCCTCTATAAGATCTCATACATTTAATCAACTTGCCAGATTTCAATTCAACTACTGCCTTAAAGGTCTTGAATGCATTAAGAGACTCGCCCTTTTCATGCAAAAGTCAATCCATCCATCACGAGAGTAATCATCTATGAAGGTGATGAAATATCTAAAACCACCTATAGCCGGAGGTGTGATAGGTCCACAAATGTTAGTATGGATTAGGTCTAAAGTGTTTTCAAACCTCTTTATCCCTTTGATTGTAGCTCTAGCAGGGAATTTTCCCTTTATACAGTCAACACAAGTCTCAAAATCTAAAAAATCAAGGTCTTGTAAGACATCTTGCTTGGTCATGCGTTCCAATCTCTCTCTAGAGATATGACCCAAATGATGATGCCATAACATGGAGGAACTATCATTAAGCCTTTAGAGTTTATGCCTAATAGCAGCATTGATATGGAGATTAGGAAGTTAATGACCAATCATTCAATCGATATAAACCATATATCAAGGAAGCACAACCAATATTAATGGAATCAAAACAAATATCAATTTTTCTATTTCCTTAGAAGAATGAATAGCCACAAATATCCAATGCAGAAATTGAAATTTAATTCCTCTTCACAAAAGGTACATAAACAACATTGTTCAAATGTAAAATATGACAGAATTTAAATACAAAGAAATAGTTCCAATGCATTCAATTGATGCCTTGCTCCCTGCTATGCCAAAGACTGACTTTTATGCCTTACTTAGAACTTTCTGGTTTCTTAGCCCCTGTAGAAAATTTACAACATGTACAGTGGCACCAAAATCCAGCCACTATAAGTCAAAGGAAGTTTCAATAGTGTTAGATTCAAAACAAACTAAAGCTAGAGGGGCAGTTTGAAGAATTGTACCCCCACTTTCTTGTTTGTTCTTGAGTTTGAAGTAATTAGCTTTAATGTGACCTGGTTTCTTGCAATAATTGCATAACCTCTTAAAGGGTTTCTTCCTTGACTTCTCACTCTTATCACCATCTTTCTTAAAAGTTAGATTATTAGGCTTCAGGGCCTTATGCTTCTTCCCCTTTTTCTTATACGATCCTCTAAATTTGCTGCTAAAGCCATAAGAAACATAGTCTACTGAGTGAGAGGAATTCTTTTTTATAGCTTTCTCTTCTTGAGTGACTATTGATATCATCTGGTCAATAGACCATTCAGCTTCTTGTGAGTTGTATGAAGTCCTCAAGAATGCGTACTCTAATGGCAGTGATTGAAAAACACGATAAACTAAAGAACTTTCACCCAAGTCAATTCCATATGATTTAAGCTTGTTATAGTAATGAACAAGCTTCAAAATGCGCTCCCTGACACCAGAAACTCGTCATATCGAGTATTGTCAAGAAGTGACAAATAGTAGTTCTTTTGAGTCTTGTCAAGCTTCTTCTATTTGTTACCAACAGTTTTCAAGTATTCCACTGTAGTATCCTTTTCAGGAATACTGTCCCTAATTTTATTTTCAATTGTATACTTGATGATCGTTAGACAAATCCGGTTGGACTCACTCCATTATTTATGGAAGGCCACTTCAAAAGCACTAGACTCAGAAGAGAGATCCACAGGCTTGGGTTCTCTTAGATCTAAATCCTTCTCAGAAATGGTTAGATACATATTCAGGGACTCTTTGCAGTCATCATAGTTAGTCCCATTGAGAGCCTTCACAAAAAATAGTTGTGTAAAAGCAAAAACTGAAATTGCAAAACAAAAAATGAAAAATATTAATTATGTGTGCACAACATAATTATAAAACAAAATTCCCAACAATCGATTATCAATTATGCAACTATAATCATGCACCAAGAAGGCTCAAATACTATAAAGATTTAGCTCATACAAAAGTCCATACAAAATAATACATTAAATATTTCTATACTTATAGGGTACAATAAATATCTAACACATTAAAGGAATGCTATTAGCATATCTTCAAAACCAATCATCAAAATCACATTAATAATGTCACACCTATGGAGTATGTCCATTATCAATGCTACAAGATCCTAAGCATCATCAATAATTCATAAAGTCACAAATTTTATGACCTTGGGATAAAAAAAATTATTTTAAAAGTTTTGGGGTCTTTTGGGAATTAGAGAACAAATTTAGGACTTAAGTGAAATTTTGAAAGGTGTCCAGAGTTAAATAGGTAATTTTGGAAGAGATTTGGGTCAAAATTGCAATTCTAGAACTTAAAGGACTAACTGATAACTTAAAACAATTTATTGGGGTCATGGAAGAAATTATAGAAATTATGGGCCAAAGAAGGTAATTCTATCCTGGGACCAAAAAAAACATAATTAATAATTTTCTTTTGAAATCAGGCCCAGATGAACAACACAGTATAACTAGATCCTTAGGATTGATTTTTGACCCGTTTCGTGGTGCACTTTTTTTTTTACAAATTCGTTTGGGCCCATAACCATGAAACCGGATCCCTATGACCCTGGGGTAGCATCTTTCCCAGCTACTGCGGAGTTGTTGCTTGGAGGATGCTAATGGCGAACCAGAAGGATGCCGTCATTTGGACGGCTAGGGGGTGGGGACCTCGCCGGCGGCGGTTGCAGAACGGGAAGATGACCAGCATGATCCGGCGACTGTGCAGTGCCATGAACCAAGGGCAAGAGGGAATGCGTGGGTTTCCGATGAGCAAGCAGTGCATGTCTGAACTCTCTCTCTCTTGAGCGACAACAGAACCTCCGTCACCACGAAGCCTGAATCTCTGGTGGCTGCTTTCGCTGATTGAAGAATCCACGAGTGACGCCGTGAAGGAGCATCTCTAGTGAAAGAAACACACGGGGAACAAGGAGATGACGTCGAGGAGGAGAAAATTTTTTTAATATAAATATAATAAGATTTAAAAAAAATTCTCATATTTGAACCTCATTTCTTGAAGAATATGGATCATAAAGAATTTTATCAACATGAACATGAGTCTCTATCAATATGTCATTATATGCATTAGAAGAATTGAGATATAGAAATTTAAAAATTCATTACCAAGGCTCTAATGCCACGTGTTGAATTTGAATATCTCAATTCATATGAATAAGTAAATAATGTATGCATACCTGAAGACTCCATGAGCACTTGAGAAATCTTGATTTTCTTGAGTGTAGATAGATACGCAACTCACTGGTCCCCAGAGTCTTCAGAGAATGCAAAGATAATGGAACAGTAGAGAATGAGTCGTGTGTGTGGTGGTCATCGATTGATCGACCTTATTACAATCAGATCGGTAACCGCCTTATTATATAATTAAAATAATTATATCACATTATCTCTGACTCAATCAGTTAAGAGATAGAGAATAACTGACGGCTACTGGGTTGTGGGTTAGGTCTCTGCCCATTGGGTTCACTTGTGTGGTCCACCTATCATAGTCCATGCAAGATCATAAAGACTAAATTGTTGGGCTTATTAATTAATGCTAATCTATAAATAATATTCCAACAGGTAATTTTCTGATTGCATGCAAAAAAATTGTTTCAACAAAAAATTTAATTTGCCAATTAATTGAATAGTGTCTAGTTTCTTCTTCTTCTTGGAATGAACTTAAACTGAAAGTCAAGGTTTTATTGAATTCATATCCTCTTGGTGGCTTCTCTCTCGCTATGTCCCTGCACGGCACCCATATCCAAGTCTTTCAATTCATCTAGTCTCAGCATGTCATTCCATGTTGTAGAAGCCAAGAACTTTAATAAAATTTAGTTGTGTCAAACACCAAAGTTTTTGGCTTATTTTCAGTTTCTTTGTCTGTCTGATTTGTTGTATCTTGTCTTGTTTGCATTCTTTTGAATGAAGATATCCAGTTTATTAATTTTTTTTTTGGCTTATGCAAACATTAGATGACATGGCAAAGTATAGGACATTGGATGTATTAAAGAGTTTAAATATGGGTGCCGTGCAGGGCCATGACCAGAGCATAATATGGAAATAATCCAAATTCACCCGCCCTGTTGAAGTAATAATAAATCAGTGTTTTAACCATTTTAATGAAATACTTTGTTTATGATTGATATAATCATAGCTTGACTTCGGTTTTGATTATCGATCGTTGAACTAATATATTGATTGATTCAATGATCAATCCAATTTTTAATTCCTTAAATATAAGAGAAGTCATTGAAAAGACTTGGATACAGTTTTCTATAGGTTCAATCTAAAATTTCCAAAAAAAAAGAGGTTTTTTAAATTTATTGACAATTATCTACCAAAAAAATGAATATTTTGATTCAACTCAAAGCACACAGGGAAAGAAATAGCAATTTAAATTTTATCTTAAATTTTGAACGATTTGCCAGTATTTTTGTAAACGCTTTGAACTTAGAGGTATGTTCTAACTTTAATGAGTTTTAGGAACTTAACTCACCTAAGCCTTTTCATATTGATAAAATGCTTAAATTTCTGGATTTTTTTTCCTTCATTTTTAATTTTCTAATACAAATTTTGACAAAACTATTCAACAGATAAAAATTAAGTAATCCCAATTCATTTTCGTTACAACCCAATCATCATTGTGCTAAAGTAAAAGTCATGTTTGATTTTTCTTTTTCTATTTTTGTTAATAAGACTGTTTGATTTTTTCTAAGGTATCAAAAACCGGATCAATCATTATATTGAACCGGTTGAAACACTGAGTCAAGGGTCAGTGGTTTAATCAGGGTTGAATCAGGAGTTAAACTAGAATCAAACCAGTCCTAATAAAATAATATAATTTAAAAAAATACCTTGATTCTTGATACATTTAGCCATATCCACAACTTGATATCTTATATAATATAAAATAATAATTTAAGTGATAATAATATTTGGTAGAAAATATAATAGTAAAACATTTTCTTAAAAAATAATAGGAATAAAATTTTAAGAATTAAAATATAAATATAATTAAAAAGAGGTATAAATAATCATTTAAAATTAAAAAATAAATATCTAATGTAAAATAATAGAGCGTGTAAAGCCGTTAACATATATAAAGTTTCAGATTATAAAAAATAAAATAAAATAGCCTGGAGCACCTTTTTCAGCAATTGAATTTTAACATTGTTTAGAAAGGTGTGAAGCAAACGTGTAACAATAAACAATGTCAGCTAAGAAATGACAAGATATGACCATCATTTATTTTAAATGAAAATTAAAAAAATCTCTTCCTCTCCCACTCCTAGAATGCCAACTGAAGCTACACCAGCTTGAGTTTTCAAGTTTCAGCGTTTCACTCTTTCTTCTTCTAGCTGTTCGGCATTCTATATTTATGTTTTTAGATCTACTTCTTGCTATTTTTTATCCTTGGTTTGTCGACTTATAGTTGTTTGTTCTTTATATTTGTTCTAGATCTACTTAATATCTTGTTGCTCAGATTTGCTTGTCATTTATATCTAGAACGAAACAGCATATCTCCGCCGCTAGCTTCTTGTTCACCATTGCTCTTTTCCAGCGTCATTTTGGAGCCATTGAAAGGAGGAAAAAGTGACCCGTTCAACCCGCCCAACTCGTGGGGTTGAACAGGTTGCTCCGGGTGTTTTCCGAGTCATCCGGGTTAATTTGGGTTGAGTTTCGTTTGATCTATACAGCAAACTGGGCCGAAGATGTGGCCGGTTCACTGGTTCGTTGATCCAACCGCCCGGTCCGGTCTTGTTTTTCAAACCATGGATTTTTCTTTAGTTGCTTGGTATCCAAACGGATCTCTCTTTGCCATCAGGATGGGAGTTAGTCTAGCAATTATCAGTGCATTTTATCATAGAAGATTTCGCAAATTACTGGATCCATCGGATCCTCCACAGTCCATGGGCCTACCAGAAGATCCACAAGGTCCACCATGAATATAAAGCACCCATTGGTCTGGCGGTCCCATATGCACACTGGGCCGAGATATTGATATTGGGCTCTCCCTCCTTTCTCGGCCCAGCTTTGGTTCATTGCCATATTACTACTTGTTGGTTGTGGTTCGTTTTGCGACAACTTGAAGCCATTGGGACTCACAGGCCACAGCGGGTAATTAATTTCATTTCCTAATATATCATTACCAAGTTAATTGAAACTCTGAATAAAACTCAAATTTGTTCTTGAAATTTTCTTTTCAGATTAAAATAATTATTAGATTTGTCTTCTTAGTCATTGGAAATCATAATATATATTATAAAATTTTATCTGTGTCTCTGAGAAGGATGGAGATGTTTTGAAAACTGCTTGGAGTTTTCTAATTGTCAAAAATAAGTGACTATAAAATATTCCATTTCATCACCACCACCACCATCATCATCATCATTGGTGAACTAAAATATTTTATTTCTAATGCTGAATCATTCTGTCCATGTTTGAAATTATAATTTTTTGCTGACACTATTGAGAAAGGCTCATCGGAAGAAACTGGACTGCTAGTTAAGTTTTTATGGAGATGTTGCTAGTTACGGGCCATACAGTCTTTTGCTTATCATCCTCCATTTTGGTGTATATGGAAAAATTTCGTAATTATTTTTGAATGTTGGAACCTCTTGTAGTCAAGAATAATTTTTTTTCCATAAAACATTATAATTGTTTTGGCTTTTATCTCTTAAAATTTTTATTAATTGGAAATATATTGGATTAACTTTTTATCCCCATAGTATATCCAATAGCTTTCATGAAACTTTTCTTTTTAAAAAAACAAAGAAAACGATTTATAATTTTTTTTGACCATATGATCCCATCGCATTTTGAACCATAAAAGTTGCATACTTCAAAACTAGATTTAAATCCCCCAAAATTGATATTGATTAATTTTTGTGAATATTTTCCTTTTTAGTATTTTCCTCAATTTTATCATTTTTTATAAAATATAAATTTTTTTCTTCCTTAAAAATATAAACTTCACAGAAATTTACATATCTCAACTTGATTTAAATCCTTCGAAATTACTTGCATATATTATTAATATTTGTATTTATCCTTTTCAAAAATGCAATTTTCTATATCATTTTATTGTTGTTGATAATTATTCTATTTTATTGTGAAATACAGTTATGGATTCCCATGAATGCCACAAATTACATACCGTTTTATGGAGGGGATGCTTACCATGTCTACCATGATTTGGTTGGTGAAAATTGTCAATGCAACTTTTCCTCTGTATTCACTCATTATGATCTTATTTATGACAACCACAAAGTATGCTCATATTTTTCCCATTGATCATTTTAATTATAATATAAAAATTTGGGTCAATCTGTTAACTAATGTTTTGATTAACTTAATAAAATATTTTATTTATGATTGGCTTAATCATGATTCAATTATGATTTTGACCATTAACCTTTAAACTAATGTTTTGATTGATTTAATGATTAGTTTAGTTTCTAGTATCTTAATTTCAATGCTGATCAAACAAATTATATATATATATATATATATATTGTCAAATCATGGGCAAATAGTTCTCATCTAATTCTCAATCATATATTGTAGTTAATATGAGATCTTTTTAATTGAATTAAGTATATTAAGGTAAGAGGATAAAAATATTAGTTAACAATCATTCTTCTTCTTTTTTAAAATGACCTTGTCATTTGGAAACTACTTTCCCTATCAATGAAAGACCTCTAAGATTTTAAAAGCTGGCAAGGACTAAATAGATTGGATATTTGTTAAAATAATAATTCTTATTAATTTGTTAATATTTGCTTGTTAGATTGGATATTAAATTTTTTCAAGTATCCTTCATTGATATTCTCTCTTCTATTTTCTAAAGCACTTCGGGATAAATTAAAAGTTAAAATGGCAATTTGACCCTTAACCTATGAGCCCATAAGTATTTGGGAACATAAACTTGTTTTTGATAAATTTTTACTTTTAAATTTTAAAATCATTGCAATCTCCCCTACTATTAACTTTGACTTTTACTTAACTACAATATTACAAAGAATGATACTCAAAAATTATAGAAAAATACCAAAAGAATCACATAAAAGGACCCAAAAATTATAGAGAATATAAAAAAATTGTAATTTTGGGTCTTTTTCTGTGAATTTTTTAATTCTTTTAGTTTTTGAGGTCATTTTTTTTACAATTTTCTATTTAATTAGTGGTCAAAATTAATAGTAGGATGAGATTGTCACAATTTTTAAACTCTACAGGTGAAAGGCATCAAAAACAAGTTTAAGATTTTAGATACTCCTGATCCTATAGTTTTAAGTGCTAAATTGTCATTTTACCCCAAATTCAATAGACATATTTTTTTAACACATCATAAATGGTACATTGTGATATGTAACGAGTCCTATATATATAGCACGAACTAAAATGGTCATACGTATTAAGAACTAGGTGGAGAGATTAATACGCAATTCTTGTCACTTCGTTTTATATTATAAATTAAACAAATGGGCGCGTGTCTTGCAGTGATACCAATATAAGATGAAGCTGTTAAAGAAGGCATCTCTGAATCAACAAAACCACAAAATGGAGTAGTCGTTACCTGCAGATTATAACATGTAATTGTTGTGAGGGCATGCATGGTTCACAACAAGGCTTGATATGCTCAATATATAGAGTAGATAATAATTTGTATTTGAATATAAAATATGTACTGTTTAAGTTTTAGGTTGCATAAAGATCATGCTGTATTATTATAATTATAAATTATAATATTATGAGAATATATACATATATGTATATATATCAATTCTTGAAATTTTATTCAGTTTTAATTTTTAATTCAATTTTATATTTAATATATTGTAATTATAATGAATTCTCACCTTTCAATGTTTATTAAGTTATTTATTATTTTAACAAATCATGAACAAACCATTCACCAAATTCATATAAATTAGATAATATCTGTCATTAACAAATCGAATGGTTCATGTCTCTTTATAGTTTATACATACATATTAGGAGGGTTTGAATCTTAACCTTTTTTTTTTCAATTAATTCCATCATCCAATATTTTAAAACACTTGAGAGTATTACCATCACATGTCAAAACTAATATGGACCATCAATATATGGGCCTTATGTTATTTTCAGTGGTGGTCTTATAAGTATCTTGGAGATTTTTTGGCAATTTCATTTAATGCAGTTGCACATCTAAAAAAACCTCAAATCTAAAATCTTATAATAATATGATTTGACTCCTTCAACTTAAACAGCCTCTTAGTTGAATCTTTAATGCATGTTTGATTTTCCATTGATCAAAAATTAATTTGTTAAAAGTTAATTTAAAAAATTAGTTTAGTAAAACTCAATTATTATAATAAAATTTGTATTTTGATACATTTTTTAAAAAAATTAATTTAATAAATTAAAATTTACTTAAATTATATATAGTAAAATGTATTTTTGAATGTACATTTATAAAAAGAATAGTGATTTATAATGATGTTTAAGTTTTGTCATACAACAGTAATATATTAGCAATGTTTACAAAATGTGATAAAAATTTTAAATAACTAATACATTGAATAATAAAATTAAAAAATAATATAGAGTTTGATATAGTGGACAAAAAATTATATACATAGTCAGATACACATGAATTAAAATAAGAAATTTATATGATTAATTATTCAGTCTATAATATATAATATGACTTTAAATTGAATTGCGCATATTATTCATCTCTCTTTGAAAAGCTACACGTGAAAAGTAAAAATAGGGATATGTGCTAGTATTATTTTCAACATAGGAAAATTATATGTCATATTTTTTTTATAAAAATTAAATTACTTAATTAAAAGTAACACTTCTATATTATTTAATTAAAAGTAAAATTAAATGTCATATTTTTAAAAAAAATATAGGAATTAAAAAATTTCCATAAAGAAATTTAAATTTGAATTTTGAGCAAAAGAAAACTCATGTAAAATTGCTAACCCAACAACATGAGGAGTGAGACGAGAAAATAAACGAGAAAATAAGTAAATATTATAATGATAATCATACCTTAATGTTAAAATATATCATATTTTATATAACCATCTTTATAAAAATAACCTGAAAAAATTATATGAAAATTAACATGACCAAAATAATTTAAAATTAAATTAGTTGGATAAAAAATGCATTTTCATGTTATTATAATTTAATATCAAATAGTTTAGAAAAAGTGTATTATTTTTATATTTTAAAAAATAAAATTATGTAATTTTTTAAAATTAAATACAATAATAGTTTTTTTTTTTTGTCTAAGTTGAAGGTTCTGTCCAGAATTTAGATCCCTACCCAATGTTGTGCTTCCATTCCATGAATATAGTGTCCTTATAGTTAATAACAATGTTCAGACAAGCTCACTCTGCTCCCTTCTATAGCAATTAATAAGAACTCTATATCAAAGTTGCTGGCCGATAACTTGCCGGAAGAGACTCGTGAAGAGGAACATATTTGTAAATGAAATAGAGGTGGCATTGTGAGAAGAAGAAAGCATAATATTGGCTGAGTTGAACGCTATTTGCGTTGAAGACAAACACAATAAGGGAGCCACTAGCCAGAGGTTTAGAGAGAGAATGCGTGACCCATGGCAAAGACCAAGAAGAAGCCGGAGAGTAAGGGCATCTGACACGGAAGAATGATTTTTTTCCCGAAGTCTCTTCATACATCAAAAAAAAAATATGGTGGGTTCCACATTTTATTTTTTCTTTCATCTTTTCTCCCTCCTTTCTTCTTCATATAAATAGAAAAAAATTTATTTTTTTCCTTAATTTACTCCCTAATTTAGTTTCTTTCTTTCCCTTTTCTCTCCACTGAGAGCATAAATGTTGTGACACTTTATATGACATCTTATATATATATATATATATATATTGTCATCACACAATGAAGAGGTAGAAAATGTTTCTTTTCTCCAACCATACAAAGAAAATAGTAGGAAAAATTACCATAAAGTCCCTCACAACTATTTAAAATACCCAAAGATCCATTAAATTCAAAAATATATTTCAGGTCTAAGGGAATTTAGTGAGTGAATAAGGTTATAATGACAATGATTAAAATATAAGATGCCATGCTAACAACTTGGCAACGTCATAGAGCAAAGGCTATTTACAAGTGAGCTACTAGTGACAAGAGTAACCTCACTTGTCAATAGCCTTTGCCATGTGATAAATGACCATTGTTAACTTGTCAATATGGCATCTTATAACATGAGTATTTTAATCATTGTCATTTCAATCTTATTCACATATAAATTCCTAGGAATCTGACAACTATTTAAGGATTTCATAGGACTTTTAAGTATATTGACTAGTTATGAGAGACTTCATAGTGATTTCCCTATATAGTGTCTTGGTGTTTGACAGATAGTTCTAGAAGTTATCCACGTGTCATGTATTAAGATAGCATAACAAATATTAGTTTGTAATTAGTTATTTATTTGTTGTAGAGCCTCTGTAAATACGCTGCTTTATTGAAGTAATAAACTAATTCAATTTTATCTCTCAGATACTTTTCTCTCTATTTCGTGCTTCCGTTGTACGATTTGTTACATGGTATCAGAGCAATTTTCTATGTTATTGTAATGCCCTGACGACATTATCATAAGATCCTCCACGCAATCTACTAATTAGAATAAAATATTTTATTTTGAAAGTTTGGGATCCTAAGATAAATATTTCAAAAATCTTGTCATAAAATACTCGAACTAAAAAATACTACATAGCGGAAGCACTATACCTCAGCACATTGAAGCAAACAAGAAAACAAATTCAAATCAACCAATTTAAGCTAAATCAAGATCCATGAGCCGCAGTTCGTGCCACATGCATTGTAGCATGTGGCACAGAGAATCTAGCTAATGCTCTGTGCCATGCGTAGTAGTATGCTGTCCTTCGTTGACACATGCATTGCGACACACATACTAGAATTAGCTATCAAATTTTAAATTTCTAATACGAATTTTGGAAGTGTGCTGTTTTCACATTCGATGTTCAATTGGGATGATTCAAATATCCATACGAAGCTTATTTTAAAACCTTACCAATGACATTGGTTTCATTTAAATCTAACTTTTGTTTAAAAGTTAGACACTTAAGTCTATTTGACTGTCTTAAGTTGAAATTTGCTAATTAAGCATTTTCAAATGAAACCATATGTCATTAGCTACTTTTAGGGCCTTGATCCCGTTCAAATGGATAATGTACACTTGATTGACTAAATTTATAAACAATATAACACACATTCACACATTTGGCTTGTAAATTGCCCATCACACACTTTTGTGCATAATTTCATTTCTCAATCTCAATCATATCCAAGGCTAAATTTCACATACACATCATCCGTACTACAATTTTACACACACATGCATCCATCCACTAGCCAATTTGGTCACTTTTATCACATACGCACATAAACACATTTTCGTCTAGGATATCAAGAATCACAACAAATATATACACATTCCTAGATTTATGCACAAATATTAATTCTTATGGCCACTTTTATACATAAACACTATTAACAAGAACATTCATTAACGATCTTACAATGGGCTTTGTAGAGAATTCTCTATCCTTAGCCCAAATCCTTTCCTTTCACAATACTAGTACCATAACCTAAAAAATATAAATAACCATGAGTGAGATTAAAATCTTAGTAATCAACATAGCTCATACATGTTCATTAACATAGATAACTATGTCAAAGTAACAAAATCAAAGTAATAACACACACAAATGCATATAAAGTTTCCTCTTTTTAAAAACATTTCCACATAATTTCCAATAATAGCATGATCATTTATTTGCCTAACTTCTGAAGCTTCTTGACATGAATCATAGGCTCTACTGGATCAATTACTTATTAACCAAAGCTCACTTGTACTAATAGAAACACTCGGCCAAAGGTAATCTATCCTACATATGGACTATAGTTTTCCTCTTTTCACACACTTGTGATAGAGGCATTGTTGACTCCTAATTGGATCCTAATGGGTACTAGGGAGTTGCTAGACTGCCTGAATGTCCCATGGTAATAGTTCCAATAAAATGTTGTATCAGATTATCTATAGTACTAGCCCATAAAATGCTGCATTAAATGTCTCAATGTGCTAGCCAAACCATATGGATTTATTCACTCGCATCTCTACACACATATATCCACCCATACTCTGGGTAAACTCTCACCTCCTATGATCATGCTTTCCACATACATTTCACTGCTCTTTTCACTAATTACACCATATATATACACATACATTTATATAGATCAATTAAAATTAGCAATCATCAAACTTTCATTTTACAAACCAATTTCATGCTAAAACTATTTAAAATGCAAAATTATGCATAAGAGCATACAAAACAATGATTTTTGTGATTATACAATCACTTCTACATAGTTATAATAGTTAATAAACATGATAAATTATATAGTTATCTCAATCCTTCTGTCTAATAGAAAGGATTACCCATGTTCCACAACTTTATTCAAGTTTCTTTCACTATTAAACTCGTCATATGGAAGAATCTACATCAAATTAGCAAGCTAAGGTCAATTTCATCATTGATAAAATGCCAATTATAGCAATTTTACACTCAATCACTACCACTTTCTCTATTCATACTTATTCATGCGTATTATGACCGATTATCATTCAATACAAGTATTAACCTTTATCTAGTCAGATTCCTCAAATTACTTTCTCTCTAAACTAGGCTCAATTGAGCCTATAGCTTTAAAGCTTTATCTTTTTGACTTAAACCAGTCACAAAGTATTAGTTTCATCTTAAAGGACCTTTCTATTACTATAAGGTAAGAAATCAACTCCTTAAAACTCTCAAATTCAATTTCTCAATAGTTAGAACTAATAAAAAGCATGATAGAATTTGAGGTTAAGATAGTACGAGACTTACCCAATAAGTGACCGGTTGGAAACTTCCATGCCAAGACTCTCTTTCTTTAATTTCCTTTCTATTTTCACGAGCTACACACGTCTCATTTATTTGATTTTTGTCCCATGCATCACAGCACATGCAGCCTCAGCTGCGGCTCTTGGCACAGTGAGGAAACTTGTTATTGCACTTACTCACTCTGGTTTGCAAGCCTATTCTCCCACTCATATCTATCCACACATTATCTAAATGAGTCAAAATAACATTTCACTATTTAGAATTCTAATCTCACATTAAATTACTAATTTTTTTCATAATCAATTATTAATGTAGGATTAGAAATTCGGGATGTTATAGTTATCATCATTTTCATTCATTTTTTTTCTTTTCTTGATTCCTTTATTTCTTCTGCAAGTTTTTCTTTCATATATAGAAGCTTCCTCTTTCACAACTTCTGAAACCTAATTTTTGTGTTTTTGATCCCTATTAAAATACTTTTAGTCCTTATTTTCTTTACTTGAATGAAAATCTAGCATTAGTGTTGGATTCTCTGCCACTTAACGGCATCAACTATCATGAATGGTCTCATTCTATGCATCTTGATTTGTTCTTTTCCTTCGCCAGTGCTGATTGATCCTCTATTTCATGCTTGGATGCACTGTAACATGATGGTGCAGTCCTAGCTCACCAAATCTAGGACTCCTGCAATTATTCAGAGCCTTCTTTAAATCGATAAAGCATATGATATTTGGAAGGATCTCCATGATTGTTTCTAGCAAGATGATATGTTTCGTTTGGTTGAACTTTAAGAAGAGCTTTGTAACCTTAAACAAGTCAATCTCTTTGTGAGTGAATATTTCACTCATAGATATGTTTTGTTTGGCTGAACTTCAAGAAGAGCTTTGTAACCTCAAACAAGGCAATCTCTTTATGAGTGAATATTTCACCAATCTCAAAATACTTTAGGATGAATTGCTTACTATATGTCCTCTTAAGGCTTGTACCTATAATCCTGTTTGTCAATGTGATGGTGGCCATTTTGTGAAAGATTGTTTAGATCAAGATTACACTATTTATTTTCTCTGTGGCCTCAATGATAAATTTGCTTCAATCAAATCTCAAATCATAATTCTCGATCTTGTTCCTCTTGTTACAAAGGCTTTTTCTCTTCTTCAACAAGAACGTGAGATGTCTATCGATCTTGTTTTGAAAGATATTACAGCACGTGTTCCTTTTATCTCTGGGAAAACTTTGCCTCAACCTTTTAACAAAGTTTTCACTTATTATGGCAAACCTTGACACACTATTGATACTTGCTACAAGAAGCATGGCTTTCCTCTTGGCTTTAAATTTTGAAATACTACTTCAGTCAATAATGTTTCTACTAAACCTTCTAGTATAGAGAATAGTAACACTATATCTCTATCAACTTCTCATGTTGTATTGCCTTATTTACTTCTAACCAATATCAGAAGTTTTAACTCTTATTTAAAATGTCTTTGGTTCTAATACCAAGTCTCCCCCATCGTCAATCATGTTTCTACTACACCCATCACAGGTAACCATTTTATTAGTTCCTTTTCAACATCCTATGCCACTTGGATCATTGATACTGGACCTACAGATCACGTATGTTCTTCAGTAGCTTTATTTATGAGCTATTCTGCTATCTCTCTTATCATCATTACTCTACTGGATAGTTCTTGTGTTGTAGCTAGTCATAAAGGCACTATTATTCTTAGTGATTCTCTTATTCTTTATTATATTCTTTATACCCCTACCTTTATTTTCAATATCATATCTGTTCATAAGCTTACCATCTCCAACACTTGTTATCTCATTTTTCTTTTTACCCTTTGCATCATACAAGCCCTCTACCCTTAGAGGATGATTGGTTCAGTTGAGTTAGAAGGTGGGCTATATCTTTACAAGCAAGCAATACCTTCACCTTCTTATGCTTGCCCTTCTGTCAACAACATCCAAACTTCATCCTTTCGATTATGGCACTTTTTTCTTGGCCATCTCTCCAGAATATTCTACATGTTCTCTACTAAGAATTTTATTTTATTGATTCTTCTGTTTCTCATTCTCTTTGTGATATTCATCATTTTGCCAAACAAAAACATCTTCCTTTTCCTGTAACCATTACTATGTCTGATAAAGCTTTTTCTTTGCACACATGGATATCTGAAGACCTCACTCCACTTTGTCAGTTCATGGTCATGAATACTTTCTCACAATTATTGATGATTATGCTTGTTTTACATGGATTGTACTAATGAAAAGTAAATCTGAAGCTCATGTACATATATAAAATTTTATTTCTCTTGTTCAGACTCAATTTTCTACTACTATTTCTACTATCCAATCTGATAATGGTTTGAGTTTCATCTGAATTCTTTCTTTGCTTATAAAGGCTTATTCATTAGACTAGTTACTTTGAAACACCCCAACAAAACGGCCTTGTTGAATGAAAACACTAACATATTCTCAATATTGTTTGAGCTATTTTATTTTAGTCTAAATTATCCAAGTCTTATTGGTCTTATGTTGTTCTCAATGCTGTGTACATTATAAATCACCTACCTTCTCCTCTTCTTAACAATACCATGCCCTTTCACAAATTATATAACCACCTTCCTTCTTTTGATCATCTCAAAGTTTTTGGTTGTCTCTATTATGCATCCACATCTGCCACACATCGTACTAAATTTTACCTTCATGCTCGCAAGTGTTTTTATCTTGGGATTCCTCATGCTACTAAAGGTTTTATATTACTTGACCTTCATACCCAACATATTTTTACTTTTCAACATGTTGTCTTGTATGAGTCTGTGTTTCCTTTTATCCTATTTGACATTCCTTCTTCCCCATTTCCTTCTCTTAATGGTGTTTTTGACTCTCTCATTTACTCTGATTTACCTTTTGCTTTATCTCCTTCTTTATTATTTCTTCTTATACCCCTTTCTCCCCCCCTTTGGGCTTCTTCTTAACCTTATCAGCCCCCACGGTACTTGCAAGATTATCATTGTGCCCTTCTTAACTCAATTCATTCATGTTCTCTTTATAAAGGTATATATCATCCACTTTCCTTTGTTCTTTCATATTCTAACCTTTTAGAGAATCACAAACATTTTTGCTTATATATTACTACTACATCAAAACCATTCTGCTCAAGCTATTAAGCATGAAGAATGGTGCAATGCTATGGTAGCTGAGGTAGCATCTTTAGAACAGAATAACGCATGGATTCTTATACCCTAACCACCTAACAAAAAGCCCATTAGGTGTAAATGGGTTTTCAAGTGCAAATATAAGTCAAATAGTGAGCTTGACAAGTATAAAGCACGTCTTGTGGCTAAAAGGTATACTCAAGTTGAAGGCTTGGATTATTTTGACACTTTTTCTCCTATTGCCAAGCTTACTTCTATTCGCCTTTTTTTAACACTTGCTGTAGGTAAGAATTGGCATCTCAAGTAGTTGGACGTCAATAATGCTTTCCTGTATAGTGACTTGGATGAGGAAGTATACATAGAATTACCTTCTAGTTTTCCTAAAGTTGCTCTTAATATGGTGTGTAAGCTTTAGAAGTCTCTTTATGGACTTAAGCAAGCTAGTCGACAGTGGTTTCATAAACTTTCTATTACTGTGCTTTCTTTTGGATATATAAAGTCCAAGTTTGACTACTCTCTTTTCATGAAGCATTCTGGTGTTTCTTTCGCTACCTTACTTGTCTATGTCAATGATATCTTGATTACTAGTAATGACATCAATGAAATTAATTCTATTAAAGTAAGACTCGATGATGCTTTCAAAATTAAGGACCTTGGTGATTTTAAATATTTCTTGGGATTGGAAGTTGCTCGTAGCTCCATAGGAATTCATATTTTTTATCTCGTATTTCTTTCCCATAGAAACAAAGCTAAAGATAATGGTCATTGCTATTAAAATTAATGGGGAGATTTCCAATTAAGGCCATCACAAGAAATACATCTATACGAAAGGCTTAAAGAAATATAAAATTCATCTGCAAGTCCAACGGCCCTTCATGTAATTAAACTATTAACTGAAATGATGAAAATACCCTTATTTCTTTTTCTTTTCAAGTGTCACCATTGTTGGAGCTACTGCATTGGCTGTTGAAGCTCTGTTACTAGTAAGGGACCACCACTGCTAATGGCCATCCCACTGCTACCAGTCACTTGAGCTCTAATGCAGGTGTTGATGTAACATTCTGAATTATAATTCAAGAAAACTAGTTGCTAATTAGGGATAAATTAGTAATTGATGGATTGATTATGGTTATGGATGAAAGATTGATGTTTTGTGTTGAATGGTTGGTTTGGATACGGGATTGGATAGTAGAACAGTGATTCGAGACAAAACATATGAGCATTAGTAAGATTAGCCTTATTGTGCCATGTTTCATAAATTCATAGCATGTGCTGCCTGCACCGCGATACATGACATAAAATTTGAATAAGTTAGATCATGATAGCTCATACAATTAAAAGGAAAAGGAAAGGAAAACACGTTTAAGGGGAGAGAGGAAGGTTTGTCTGCTAGGGCTTCAATTATCCAAAGTTCAGGAGTTTGCTTCAGTTAGCAACTTGCTAAGTAAGTATTATACAGCTTTGTGTTGTGTTTTTACCCTAATTTCTTTAAGTTTTGTTAGTAAAAAAATTGAATCAGAGACTTTTAAGGAGTTGAAATCTAAGGGAGGTTTAAAAAAGGCTTTCTTGTGTAAAACTAAAGTTTTGTGATTGGTTTGAAGTTTAATGGTTGAATTGTTAGGATATAAGCATAATTAACCTAAATTATTAGGTTAAAAATGAAGAAAAGGGGGATAAATGGATTAGAAAGGTGTTTTTGTTAATTGAGTAGCCTAAGGAAAAATGACTATAAAGAAAGGATTATATGAATTCAAAGGGTGTTAATTGATTTGTTTTATGCATTAAGGGATTTAGCTTAGCCAAATTAATACTTGTGTAAATATTGGAAATTGAGTAAGGAATGTTTGTTGTGTAGAGTGAGCATTCAAGGATTGCTCGTGGGAGTTGAATTGACTTGAAAAGTTCAAATCAAATAGTAACCCTTAATAGTAAGGGTAAAAGGTAACTAAAGTAATCATTTTACTTGTTAGTTTGTTAAATTATTTGTAAGTATTTTGTATAACTATATGCATTGTATTTATGAACTAATAGAGTAGCATTATTGTGAAAGAGTTATGTTAGATATGGCAATACACCTAAGGGAGTGAATTGGGTGTTTGAGGAATTTATAGTTCTTTCAAAACCTTTTCAACAAAACTGTGTTTAAAGGAAAATTTAGGTAAATTTAAGTTCTAAACTTTGTGTGTAAGAATGCTAAAGTTATTTTCACAAGCTCAATATGTGTAAGAGTGTTTAGAAATAGTCTCTAAGTACAAGTTTGACTAAGAGCAAGTAGAAATATCAAATTCAATTTCATACACTAAAATATAGTATTAACTAAGGTCGCTAGAAATATAAAGAGATAAGGAAAGAGAGATTGCAAACAATAATTTATCTTGGTTCAACTCCTCTTCTTGAGCCTATATCTAGTCCCTAAGCTATTGCTTGAGATTTCTTTACTGTAACACAAGCTTAAGTGGGTGCTTGCCACCATAGTGTAACCACAAGTTTGGTTTGGATACTTGTGAGCCTTTTCAGCAACTCACTTTACAAGTAAGCTTCTTTTCCTAAGAGAACAACCTCTCTCGATTATAAAGGAAATATCTCCCTCATCTTTACAATAGTTTTGAATATGTAAATTACTCGATTGAATCTCTCTCTTAGAGTAATAATGAACACAATAAAGCTCTAATACTCAAATGATGAATATATAAATGATATTGGCTCAAGAACAATGATTTTCATATAATAAGAGTAATATGAACATGAATTTCATATCTTAATAATTTCTAAGGTTAATCTCATGTTAAGATGAGTTTGGAGTATTAAATTTATAGCTCATAGAGTGAAATAAGTATTAGAGACATCATATGACTATTTACAGATGTTGCACATTGATTACAGTCGTTGGTGCAAAATTTTGTGAGCAACCATTACTAATTCATGTGTGTTTTAGATGTTTTACAAGCAAAGATGACATATCATGCGTGCTTTGGAAGTGCTTCGTGCGTGTCTTGGACTTCCATATGTATAGGTGATATATCTTCCTTAAGAACCTAACAAATCACGCAAGAAATGGCATATGGTAGTGCCTAAAAGACAAATCACATGTGTTTTGAAAGTTCTTCATGTGCGTTTTGGACCACAAGTTATAGAATGAGAAACAAGGCTTTGACAGACATTTCACACATGTGTACAAGGTGTTTCATGGGTGATTTAGACTCTTAGGCTATTTAAAGACAAATCACGTAAGGGACTAGGGTGTATTCAAGCTTGATTTAGACTCTAGAGGCTATTTAGTATGAAACAAGGCTTCTGGGTGCAATTTCACACATGCATACAAGGTGTTTCACTCATGATTTAGACACTGATGCTAAATCATACATGTGTCTTAGTTGCTCTCATGCGTGATTTAAAGGGTTCACTATACATAACTTCATAATATTCTAGCTCACTTAATACAACTTCAAATTTTACAAATTATATATCGTTGGAAAGATCTTGAAGTCTAGTTTCCAATGAAAAATTTTCACACTTAAATTCAATGTAACTTTTGAGATATGATCAAAAGAATGAATAAAAGTCAAGACTAAAAGCTATGTAGAATCAATATCTCAATGCTCAACTTCTAAAACTCATATCTTTTTCAATATAATTCCTTTTGAATAAATAAGTTATCATTAAAAAGCAATTGGAGTCTATTTTCAAAAGAGATATGTTCTACATTAAAATGATTTTTTTAATAAGAGATATGATACGAAACATGACAAAAGGTCAAAACAGATTTTCTACATAATTGCCTTTTCAAATATTAGACTTCAAGTATTCATGACTTTTTTAACTTAACTCTATTTTGAGTAAATAGAACAACTTTAAAAACTTTATAGAGTTAGTAATTAAAACATTTAAACCTTTGTGACACATATATGATGAAAGATGAAAACCATAATTATATAAAATTATATCTCATAATTTCTCTTAAGAACTAAAATGCATGTTTTGATTTTAGATATCTTGAGCTAGTATTGCATATCTAAATCAATTCATTTAACATAAATACTTCTAGCCTAATGATATTATACCTATCAAGTCTAAGGTTTTTAAGGTATATCCAAGCTTGTATGAATGTCTTCAATCTTCTTAAGCTCTTCTTAGATAATCCTTCTCTTTATTTTTATATTCTTCAATAATGAGTGTAGTATGCAAATGATGACTTCAACTTTGTTCCTCTTCATACTTACTCTTATGTTTACGTTAGACAACCTTACATGATATATCATGAACCAAATGGTTAGTCCAAGTATCAATTTACATATATTCAAGTTATGAAAGATAAGACTATGAACATTCTTGGATATAGAATCAATTTAAGATAAAAAAAATCATGGTATAAATAACTTTGATGCATACAAATTATTTTTTCAAATCTCATGTAATATGGAGCAATATAAGTAAAAATATTTTAAAGCATTTGTCTTAAAGTCATAGTTAACTATTCTATATATATGAAAATAATTAGACATAATTATAATTAACTCATCTATATTTGTCATTATCAAAACTTAAGCTAAACATAATATCACAAACTATTATGTTTAACAAGTTATGCATACAAGTGTGTGAGTAATACATAAAATGCATGAGAAGAGACATGTGCATTTACATCGGTGAATATACCCTAGACTAGGGTAGGGGATTGCAGCCTTATTCTGTGTAAGGTTAGGAAGTCCTAAAAGTCTTGAGCATAAAGTTTGCTCTACCAAGAAGGTCCTAGGAGAATGATCCATGAGTGTACCCTATATTAAGGTAGGGGGTCATGGTCTTAATTTATATAAGGCTACAAAGTCCTGATAGTCCAAGCATTGAGAATGCTCTGCTAATGGGGACTCATGAGACCACCCATATTGATGATTCACAGATTGTGACAGTGGTTTGGTGGACCTTATTTCATGTAAGGCTGGAAGTCCTAGTTTAAGCATAGAGCTTGCTCCGCTAGGGGGAACCGGGAGTACATAAGCATAGCCATGAATGAGAATGATATTGCATGCATGTATATTTATATCATTCTATTGAAATAATATTGTTTTATCTCTTGTTTATTATTTTTACTTTCTAACTAATAATTAGGGTTTATCTAAGTTATTGGGACATACGTCTTACTTTACTACCTTTGTACACAGGTGAGAAAAGCACGAGAAGGTCAGAAAAGGAAATGAGAATGGAGTAGCTTCTACTGGTAGTGGTATGACTACCTAATTATGTAATAAATATATAAATGTGTTGTTAGAGATTTGAGTTGTCAACTAGGATGCATAAGTATATGTGAATATGTATATGTGATTATGTTGTAAGAACTTGGTTGTGTATATGATATTGTATGTTGCTGAGTGTATCATAGCAGTGGATACATGGGTAGGCCTAGATGCTATCCAAGCAAGTTTATACTATGTTGTATAACTTGTTCTACTAGTTTATATGTGAAATTGATGTTATGAAATGTGTTGTGTGTGGATCATGACCAAATGGTGAGGCTTGGCTCCATTTGTATTAGTCAAGTGTAATTGTCATTCCCGACCATATGGTGAGGCTTAGCCCCATATGTGGAAGTTAGACGATTTAAAGTGAAACAAGTTTATGTGTGTATAGGATTGTATATTTGTGCCTCATATAAGTCCACAAATATATAATGTGGCATTGAGAGGTTAAAATGAGTATTTGATGTGTTATATATGATTTAATATGTTAATCATGTGTATATTATTCTTTTGGACTTAGTTTAAGGCCCAAAGTAGTCTAATAGGACAAGGAATGAGAATTGAACACTTAAGAAGTTAGTTTTGAAAGAAAAAGTGACTTTTTGCACCTATGTGTCTAATTTTAGATTAGACTTTTGAATCATGTCCAAACTTATCTCATTAGATAAAATGTGTTAAAAGCTTCATGTGGGCATTTGAATCACTCTAATCAGACATCAGACATGGAATTGGCGCACGATAGAAGTTCGCTCCTATGAATTGTCATTTAACAGCAAAATTATTGTCATATGCACCATAGTGCATTGTGTGTCATGCTGCGGTGTATGGCATAAAAAAGAGAGTCTGTGGCTTTATATCATATGCCATGGCACATGGTGTTGTGAGTTGCAGCGTATGGCCCCTTTTTTAAAAAATGATTGGTCTTTTCTTGAGTCATGAAACTATGTTTATGCTTTTATTAGCCATCTTATTTGAACATATTTTCTACGAAGTTAGAATCCTTCACTTTGAAAATAAATTTGAGGGCTATTACTTTGATATTGTATTATGAATATATGTTTGGGATGATAAAGTTTAGATGAGTTAAGGGACTTTACAGTCGGTGCCTGCACTCAAATCTTGTTAAAGGGGCCAAGGAAGGACTTGAACCCTTAAACCCTTGACCCCTTGGTGTTGCAAAAGTAGTTCACTATTGACTACTGAAGCTATTTGATAATATAATACAATAGATATATATATATATATATGTTGTAGCTTTTGTTTTCAATCATTAAGATGACTTAATATTAATCATGGATGTATTGTTGTTTATATCTAACTATAACTTATAAATATGTGAACGAGACTCATCCATACATAAAAAGAGCTGTCAACTTTTTAAACTCAATTTTTCAATTTTTTTTAGCAACTTGTTCCTTCAACGTTGACTAGTTATCAATATTCTGTTGGATAAAAAAATATATGTTATAAATTTATCTTTAAAGCATTTTCACAGGCTTTTAGTTAATCATGGACATATTATTGTTTATATCCGAACACTTACTTACTTGTAAATATGTGAACATGACTTGTTTATATATAAAAAAAAAAGTTGTCAATTTTTTAAACCCATTTTTTTTAATTTTTTTCAAAAAGTTTTTTCAACATTGACTAGTTGTCAATATTATATTAAAAAATATATATCTATGTTATCTATCTTTCATGTATTTTCATTGGCTATGGTTAAACATAGACACAATGTTATTCTTATCCGAACAATTACTTGTAAATGTATGAACATGACTTTGTTTACATATTTACAATTTCTGAACAATCACTTATTTCTTTTTTTTTTAAAAAAAAAGTGTCACCATTGCTAGTTGTTAGAGCCATCGTGTTGGCCATTGTAGCTCCATCACTGGCAAACATTGCTAGAGCCACAGTGCTAGTAGCTAGATAATTTAATTACATGAAGGGCCTTTGGGCCTATAGAGGAATTTCTTATTTCTTTAAGCCCTTCATGTAGACATCGTACTTCCAAGGGCCTTAATTGAAAATATCAAAGGTTGGTTGGGAATGCGCATAGAGGATCAATTAAAAAATAAAGATAACCTAGTTATAAACTTTACATGTAGATATCCATCTCTCTATATCATAATAATATGTATGTTCATGTCTCTTATATAATTTTACATTTTTCAAAAGTTGTGACTTATGTGATTCTTAAGATTCATCTTCCCATATATAGAATTTATATCTTTGTTATGATACATTATTTCATAATCAATTGTTGAGACTTTTGAGTTGTAAATCTTTACCCATATATATATATATGGTATCTCATTTGTATTGTGGTTTCAATAAATGGCACGTGATGATGAAAAATTCATGACATTTTGGTGATTTAATTTCGTGGTTAAAAATATCATAGTTTTGAAGGTTAATTGTTCCACTTCGACTGATATAAAAGAGTTGTGTGACTTTGAAAGACTTTTGCTATAATCTTAAATCATAATGTCTAGTGAAATTGATTACTCTCTATATTAAAAAATGTAAGGCATTTTTTGAGGAGTTGGATGTTCAAAAATGTATGGCATTTTTAGTTTTTTGAGGTGTAATCATTGTAATTTTTTCAAAAGTATCCTTATTGATAATGACTTTATATTTATTGTAGGGTATTTAATAGGGGTAAATATAAAAAGGTAGGGTTAGTTTGAAAGTAGTTAACAATGTTATTTGGGGGTGAGATTCAGTTAAAAATACCTTACATTTTTAAACAGATGAAGTATGTGCTATTGAAACAATAAGTAAATCTCTGAGAATAATAATGATCATGATGGCATGGTATCATAAAAATTAACAATTGAAAGTAGTATTTTTAAAACTAGAATAGGTTAGCAAATCATGGTTCTTTTAATGTAAAAAATTAGATGTAATGACCCAAAAATTTAAATTAAATAATTTTTCTTTCTTATTGATATATTATTTAATTATTTTAGTTACAACATAAGAGGAGTATTGGCCTAGTAGAATTTATACTGGTTACTTATTGTTGGACATAATGGTTTGTGATATTATATTTAGCTTAAGTTTTGACGATGACAAATATAAATGAGTTAACTATTCTTATGCTTAATTACTTTCGTATATATAGTAGTGAACTATGACTATAGAATAAGTATTTTAAAATGTTTTTACCTATGTTATTCCATATTACATGAGATTTGAAAAAATGATTTGTGTACATAAAAGTTATTTTATACTATCATATTTTTTCTTATCTTGAATTGATTCTATATTCAAGAGTGATTCAAAATATCATCTTTCATAACTTAGATATATGCATATTGACACTTGGACTAACCATTTTATTCATGATATATCATTTAAGGTTATCCAAATTAAAGATAAGAGTAAGCATGAAGAGGAGCAAAGATTAAGTCATCATTTGCATGCTACACTTATGATTAAAAAACATAAATATAAAAAGAAGGATGATCCAAGAAGAGCTTAAGAAGAATGAAGACATTCATACAAACTTGAATACACCTTAGAAGCCTTGGACTTGATAGGTATAATATCATTAGGCTAGAAATCTTTATGTTAAACTCATTGATTTATATATGAAGTATTGGCTCAAGAAATCTTTAAATATAAACATGCATTTTAGCTCTTGAGAGAAAGTATAAGATATAATTTTCTATAATCATGGTTTTTATCTTTCATCATATATGTCTTATAAAGGTTGAAATGTTTTGTTTACTAACTCCATAAAGTTTTTAAAGTTGTTCTATTTACTCAAAATAGAGTTAAGTTGAAAAGTTCATGAACACTTGAAATCTAAGCTTTGAAATGTGAATTGTGTAGAAAAATTAGTTTTGACCTTTGGTCATATTTTGTGTCATATCTATCACTACAAAGATTATTTTAATGTGAAACATATCTAATTTGAAAATAGACTCAAACATATTTTCAATAGTTTATTTATTCAAAATAAAGTTCTATTGAGAAAGATATGAACTTTAGAAGTTGAGTGTTAAGATATTGATTTTGCACATCCTTTAGTCTTAACCTTCATACACTTTTTTAATCATATCTCAAAATATACCTTGAATTTGAGTGTGAAACTTCTTTCATTGAAAACTAGACTTTGAGATCTTCCAAATGATATATAATTTTTCAAATTTAAAGTTATATCAGGTGAGGTAAGACTTCATAAAATTATAAGCAGTGAAGTTGCAACATCACGCATGAGAGCAGCAATCAACCACACGTGATTTAGCACCAGTGCAAAAGCTCAAGTGAGAGTACTTCTTGACCACACATGAAAATGCACCCAGAAGCTTATTCTCACACTGAATAGCTTCTAAATGGTAAATCACATGTGAAACAACCTGTACCCACACGAGAAATAACCTTCGGAAGCCTTTTTTCACTTAATAAGTTATATATGCAAAATTATGCTTGAGGCACTACCAAAACTTGCGTGATATGTTATTTTTGCTTGAGAAACCTCCAAAACACATGTGAATTAGCACTAGTTACTCATAAGATTTAGCACCAACAGCTATAATCACTGTATAACATCTCTAAACAGTCATTTGATGTCTCTAAGACTTATTTCACTTTATGAGCTATAAATTTAACACTTTGAACTGATTTGAACATGTGATTAACCTTAGAAGTTAATGAGCTATGAAATTCATGATCATGTTACTCTTGTTATATGAAAATCATTATTCTTGAGCTAAGTTCATCTATATCTTCATCATTTGAGTATTTGAACTTCATTGTACTCATCATTACTCTTAGAGAGATTTTTAAGTGAGTGATTCACATATTCAAAACCTTCAAAAAGGTGAGGGAGATATTTTTTTGTAATCAAGAGAGATTGTTCTCTTGGAAAAAGAAGTTTATTAGTAAAAAGAGTTGTTGTAAAGGCTCACAAGTGTTTAAATTGAACTTGTAAATGTATTGAGGTGGCAAGCACCCATTCAAATTTGTGTTATAGTGAAGAAATCTCAAGTAGTTGCTTGGGGATTAGGTGTAGGCTTAAGAGGAGGAGTTGAACTAGGATAAACCATTATTTGCAATTTCTCTTTCCTTAACTCTTTATATTTTTAGCAACCTTAGCTTATACTATGTTTTAGTATTCACAATATAATTTGATATATTTACATGCGCTTACTCGAACTTGCACTAAGAAATTGTTTGTAAACACACATATTAAGCTTATGAAATCAACTTTGACATTCTTACACATAAAGTTTAGAACTCAAGTTTGCTTAAAACTTCATTTGAACACAGTTTTGCTAAAAAGTTTGAAAAGAATTGAAATTTCTTCAAACACTCAATTCACCCCCTCTTAGATGCTTTTTCATATCTATCACTTATATGGAGGTTTAGAGTTTCAATCTTACTTAAGCCAAAGGTTAATTTTATTTTTTTACACATAGGATACTACTAAAGTGCTCTTATTTTTTTATTAAAAATGTTATAATGATTATAATAAAAAATTTGATGTGGTCTCCTTTTGAAATTTTTACCAACAAACTTTAGGTCTTGTTTTGTAATTTTTCACATGGCTTCTTTATCTAGAATTTTCTTTCCTTTTCGGTCATATATTCATATCAATAAGGGAGAGAGATTTTAATGCATTCGTTCGATCGTTCTCCTCCTTCCGTCTAGTCTCTTTTCTCTCACCATCAAGTTCTTCTTCATATCGTCCATCTATTCCTTACCTTCACCATTGTGTTTCTGCTGTTGGGTGTGTATAGTTGTTGGAAATTCTCCCTTGTTCATTCTCCTTTGCTGTCTCTCTATTCTACATCAATGATGGTGTAAGTGTATTTAGCTTCCATTTTGTTCCTCCTCTGCTACTAGACGTCTATGTCAGTGTGTTTAGTAAGCTCAAATCTTTTTTCTTTCTAGTTTGTAATTTTAGCTTCATCTCCTCCTCTTGGGTAGCTAAGTTGAAGCTATTCTCCTCTTCTTTGTGTAGTTCATGAGCCATGGTGTTGTAGCTATTAATGTGCTTTGGTTGAGGTAAGGCATTGATTCTTCCCTCTTACATAAGTATGACTTAAATAGTAGTGTGAATTATCCTTCTTCTTCTCTGAACTGAACGCATCCCTATTTCTCTGAGTTGTTGTAATGATTTTGTTAAATTTCCATGGTAAGTTCGTTTGATGCTACATATGATTTTTTTTTGATAGAATTAATGTTGGAAGTTAATTAAATGATTGGATGATTATTGTGAGTTAAAATTGGATTCCCTCAAGGTATTTGTGAAAATGCTTAAATGAAGAAATTGGGTGCTATATTGGATGCTATTTTATTAATGCTGAGCTAAAGATTGATGAAGAAATTAAATGTTGAAAATTATTGAATTTGTTTGGATTTTTGGCTAATGATTTATTTAATGTGAATGTTCTTATAGTTCTTGTAAATATACTTGGAAGATTTGTTGGTGGAAATTCAATTGTTAAATTTTTATAATAGAGTTTAGGGAAATTATAAATATTACTCATATGATATGTTATTAAATCTAAAGGAAGCATGAAAATGATTGATATAAGTTATTATAACTTATGATTGAGAATAGATTACAAGGAAATATAGAAATGGAGATAATTTTGAGAAAGAGTTTATTTAAGGCTATGGGAAGTTTATTAAAATTTTATTTTATTTGATAGGGTCATTAGAAGAAGAGAAAAGTTGATTGAAGCTATAAAAAGGAAATTTTGAAAATGGGTGATAAACCAAGTAAATAAATAATGCTCCCTAATAAATAGAAATAATAGTCTTTTTCTTATTTTATTTTTTTGTTTATTCTAAATAAATTTTCCTACTATATCTTTATGATTAAGTTCATTTAACATATATAGATATCTTATTTATTCTTTGAATTTATTTATGGTGTTATTTTCATGATATTGCATTTTCCTAAAAATATTATACATGCATGGATCAGATAAATTACTAATGAAAAGATTATTTTTACTTTACAAATTAAAGGATACTTTGAACTATAAGGATTTTTAGACTCCATGCATGTTAGAAATGTTTTATAAAACTGAATACAGAATGCTAACCATAGTTTCATTGGCTTTTAACGTGTCATGGTACACCTAAGTAGTAGGGTACATTAGAAGTACTAGCTTCATGTGTTGGCTAACACATGATGAATGGAGGATGTAATTTCGTGGTTATAATCCATGCTTATTATATGTGAGCTTTATACTTATGTTTGTTTTTCATGGTTTCCAGCCATGTCAGGTGTTACTTACCCTTATGAACTGTGTATCCATGCGTGTTATTCATTCTATTTAGGTTCTAATAGAAAATAAGTTTTTAAAGTTATATTTTCACTCTTAAGAGCTGTATTTTATGATTTGCTTGATACAAAAGATATATTCTTAATTTGTTGATTATGATTCTCTATTTTTTATTTTCTATTTTGTTACCCAATTATCAAAGATAAATTGTACTATTATTTTATAATACCATCGATAATTAGATTAGTCACTTATCTCTTATTTTATGTTTATGATTATCATTATTTATTTATTTATTATTTAGGGATGTTATTTACTGGAAGAATTTTTGATATTCAGATAGTAGAAGTGGACTTGCTTTTCAGTAGACCACATGGGATTGCTTGAGACAAGGAGTATTGTTGCTACAATTACATTGTGGATTAATGTAAATATTTAAATATTTTATTTTTTTTCTAGAATTCCTCCATGAATCATATAAGCAAGGATCCTTAGTTAAATTATTTTGGTTTGTATATCTATGTACTATATCAAAGTAGAACTCCGAATATAGCTTGGATGTTCTTTTTGGCAAATTGTAGAGATTTCAGGAAGTCCAACTTATAGTAGAGACTCTTCTAAAATTTCTATAGGAAGCTTAATTATTTTTTTCTTATCAACAATTTCTTAATATAAATGATGATTGTATGACAAAATTGTAATTAATATGTTACATGTGCTAAGGGTTTAGACTTATGAAATATGACTTTTCTTGTATTTCAGTCAATTACACTTCAAAAGTTTAATGTGAGATAGATTAGTATTAGAGCTTTGGTTTTCCTATAGTTTCATGGAGTAAGTGTTCTTCAATGGGATCTCAATTATCATTATAAACTTGAGCATAATCATAATTAAAGCATTACTGAAGGCTTTTTAGGTTTTATAATTTTATTTTGTCTTCCTTGATTTAATGTCTATATTGTTTATATATATATATATAAGTATGTTGAATGTAATGATTTCTATGTTTTTTTTAGAAGGATGGCCACAAAGTCTCAAGTGTGCAATAGTAAGTCCACAAGAAATGAAGCTTCTAAGAGAGTACCTATTCAGTCTGATCCTTTACTCCCTGAGGGTCAAGGGCAAGGTCAACTTGAGGTCATGGAAGGGGAAGAGGTAGGGGTAGTTAGAGTACATGACCTCTTATAAATGCTTATCTTGAGGGTGAATTAGGACGTTATCAGTCAACTAAAGTTGCTATATCATTAGTTCCAACTACTGAAGAAGGACTTTAAGTGATTATTGAAGAAAAGGTTGCTAGAGTAAGCTTGATAGATTTTATTAAATTAAAACCTTCTACTTTATCTAGATCTGATGTTAAAGAGGATGCAGAACTATTTCTTGATGATATTAAGAAACTTTGCCAAGCACTTGGTTGTCCTAATGAGTAGTATGTCGATAATTGATGAATATTGTTGAGATTTAGATTTAGTCAATTTGTTTAAGAAGGCAAGCAAGATATCCTCTTATGTCATGGGAGGAATTTAGAAAAAAATTTTCTTGACCAATTTCTTCCATGAAGTGTTCGAGAATAATAGGCTCCTAGGTTTGAGACATTGAAATGCAATATATATTTGTAGCACAGTACAATGTTCTTTACATAAAGGTCTCACATTATGCACCTCATTTAGTTCTAATAGAGAAATAACGAATTAAATTATTTGTGAAGTGGTTTTGCATATATGTTAGCTTATGTTCCCATAGAGAAATCAGTTTGCATCATATGCTGATGCAGTAAGTTATGTATTGGGGTTAGAAATGATAGAAATGAGAGAAAAAAATAGGAGTTTGCTAATAAGAAGTACAAGACTGAGATGGATGTAAGATCCTAATAAGGAAGAGTAGTTTCTTCAAGGGAGAATAATCTCAGAATCAGTATCATCCAACACTTCTACTACCGAGGCCATCTATCTCTTCTCTAGCCAATACTTTAGTAAAGAGATCTGACTCTAAAAATGTCAGTTAACCTTCACCTGTGGTATCTCAACTAAATTATTCCAGAATTTCCTGTGTTAGTTGCGAAACTTTTCATTTTGGGCAGTATTGTAGGGCCACTAGTGCTTGCTATCGATATGGCCAAACAGGCCACTTAAAGAGAGATTGTCCTATGGAACCATCAGTACCAAGTTAAGGATCAGTTTGACCACTTCCTTGCCCTGCATCATCAATTGCTCCATCTAGAGGAATAACCTCTATGTTTGCTAGCAAAGGTATGACAAGAAAACCATCAAGGAAATGTGGGCAGACTTTTTCAAGATAGGGTCAAGCACAAGTTTATGCAATGACATAATAGGATGCTCAGGCTTCTAATGTCATAGTTACAGGTACTATTTTAGTTAGTTCTTAGAGAGCTTATGTACTATTTGTCCTATATCTATGAATTCATATGTTTCTTCCTATTTTTCTAAGAAATTGAGTAAGGAACCTACTATACTTGATAATCCTTTTATGGTTGCTACTCCATTAAGAGAGACTTTATTAGAATCATAAATGTATGAGTCTTGTGAAGTGTCTCTTAAGGGTAGAGAAACCCTTGTTAATTTAATGATTCTTGATATGATTTATTTTGATGTTATTTTGGGTATGGATTAGTTACCGTCTTGTTATGCTACTGGTAATTGCCACTTGAAAGTGGTAAGATTTGATATCCCTGGTTAAACTCCTTTTTTTTTACAAGAGAGTATGATAGAGAGACTGATTAATCTAATTTTAGCTCTAAAAGCTTAGTGCCTCTTGATAAGAGGTTGCTAGGGGTACTTGGCCTTAGTAAAGGATGTTGACAAGCCAGTTGCTAGTTTAAAGCAAATACTAGTAGTCAAAGAATTTCTTGATGTCCTTCCAAAAGAGTTACAAGGCTTACCTCCAGGCAAGGAGATAGAATTTTCTATTGATATCATTCCTGGTACTTAGCCAATTTCTAATTTAATGGTACCTTCTGAGCTAAGAGGATTGAAGATTCAATTGGAAGAATTGTTAGATAAGGGATTTATCTGACCTAGCATATCTCCTTGGAGAGCACTAGTACTCTTTGTGAAGAAGAATGATAGATTACTAAGACCTTGTATCGATTATCAATAGCTTAATAAGGTGATGGTGAAAAATAAGTACTAACTGCCTCAAATAGATGATCTTTTTAATCAGTTGAAAGAAGCTTAGTGTTTTTCAAAAATAGATTTACGTTTGGGTTCTCATCAGTTAAAGATCAAGAAGGAGGACATACCAAAGATTGCATTAAAAAACTCAATATAGTCATTATGAATTTCTTGTAATGTCATTGGGTAAACTAATGCATTGGCAACATTCATGGATCTAATAAACTAGGTGTTTAGATTATTCCTTGATAAGTTTGTGTTCATTTTCATTAATGATATTTTGATATATTTAAGGAGCCCTGAGGAGCATGAACAGTACTTACAACTTATTTTACAAAAGTTGAGAGAGCAACAACTTTATGCCAAATTCTCTAAATGTGAATTTTAGCTTGATGAAGTTACTTTCTTGGGAAATTTCATTTCTAAAGACAGTATTCAAATGGACCCAAGCAAAATTAGCCATAACCCACGATAGTCACAGAAATTCACAATTTCTTGCACATCACTGAGTATTATCATCGTTTTATAAAAATTTTCTCCAATATAGTTGTTTCACTGACAAGCTGACTTAAAAGAATGTAAAATTTGAATGGGATGACATGTGTGATGATAGTTTTCAAAAGTTGAAGGGGTGTTTGACTTCAGCATCAGTTTTAAGCTTACCATCAAGTAATGGAGGGTATTTAGTTTATTATGATGCTTTTTGTGTTAGTTTAGGCTGTGTTTTAATGCAACATAGGTGAGTTATTGCTTATGCCTTAATGAAACTTAAGAAGCACAAACCAAATTATCTAACACATGATTTATGAATGGCAGTGGTTGTTTTTGCATTGAAAATTTGGCACCATTACCATTATGGCGAGACAAAGATGTATCAAGATTTGAAACAATTATATTGGTGGGATGCATGAAAAAGGATGTAGCACACTTTGTTTCACACTGTTTGACATGCCAACAAGTTAAGATAAAACATCATAAGCCAACTAGATTACATTAACAATTAGAGATACTAGAGTGGAAATGGGAGAACATCACAATGGAGTTTGTTATTGGACTACTTAATACTATGAAAGAATATGATTCTCTTTGGTTCATCATTGATAAATTGACTAACTCAGTTCATTTCATTCCGATAAAGACAACTTATAATGTTGACAAGTATGCTTAATTGTATATTAACAAGATTGTTCAATTGCACGAGGTTCCAATATCAATAATTTCTGATAAAGGTCCTTAATTTTCCTCTTGATTATAGAGCTCATTTCAAGAGGCTTTAGGCACTCGGCTATATCTTAATACTACTTTTCATCCGTAAGCTGATGGCCAGTCTGAGAGGATTATTCAAATTGTAGAAGATATGTTAAGGTCTTGTATTCTAGATTTTAGTGGTAGTTGGCATCACTACTTATCATCGGTAGAGTTTGCTTACAATAATAGTTATCAATCTAGCATCCAATGGTTTCATATAAGGCACTATATGGCAAGCAATGTAGGTCTCTTATCAGATGGTTTGATGTTAGTGATGCTAAGCTTGTAGGACAAAATTTTGTGTAAGATGCTATTATAAAGGTAAAAGCAATTAGAGAAAGACTATTAATAGCTTAGAGTCAATAGAAGTCTTATGTCAATAATAGATGTTAGGAATTAGAATTTATGGTCGGGGAAATATGTCTCTTACGAAAAGGGTAATGAGATTCAGAAAGAAAGCCAAGTTGAGCTTGAAATATATTGGTCCATTTGAAATCTTACAAAGAGTTTATAACATCCTAAGAAAATTTAACCTTAATTAACTAAGTTGAATTAGAACAATTAAGTGATTTGATGTGATGTATGGCCAAAGAGGTTTAACAAGAAAATTTGGTTGCAATTTTAGCCCTAAATTTGGGTCTAAAGTGAAGTCGGGTCACCCAAGTGTCAAAAAGTGAGAAAATCTGAAAAGAGTGATTATGTGTCATCCGCCACAGCATGTGGCTCATCCACTGCAATGCATGTGTGTCAATCAATAAAGGACAGGCCTCTCTGTGCTATGTACCATGACATATGATATGTGTGCCGTGATGCATGGTCAAATTTTTTGATAAGTGGCTCACTAAGCAAACTGAGACTAAAGAAGGAAAAGAAGGAGAAATAAAGGCACATAAGTTGCTTTGCTAGATGATAGTTCATATTTGTTACACTTTGTTTAGGCATTAAGGACCACATTTCATTGTAAGAAACCCTAGAATGTGCATTGTTTGTGTTAAATTAAGGTTTTGGAAAGTTATACATATTAGGGGTATTTTGATTATTTTATATTTCGTTAGCAATTGAAGGGAAATCTAGAATTTTATGTGTGCATTGGTATTAACTTCATTTGGATCAAAATATTTGGCTTTGAAAGTTGCAATTGAACATAAGGTTAAAAAGTCAACATTTTAGGTTGACTTGTTAATGTGGCAAGTTTGACCTAATTTGCATACATGCGTGGCCATCTTATATATCTCATGTTTGTTTATGAAGTTTTGAATGGATTTTGAAACTATATGCAAAAAGTTATTAAGGTTTGAACATTTTCATATTTTATCACATGTATAAATACTTTAGTCAAATTTCATATTGTTGTCTTAGGTGGCACTTTGCATGAAAGAGGATTTTAGTTCCAGACTTGGCTTTACAATGGCATTTTCAATAGCGGAAGAAGGAGGGAAATGGTAGAAAATGTGGATTTATCCTTTTTGATGGTGAGGTGTAGAGGAAAGACAAAGGTTGTTGGTAATGTTCAACGGTGGTTTCAGGGAGGGGAAGAGTTTTTTAAATTACATTATTCAATGATTCTATTAAGAGAATCGTTGAATATTGTATATTAATTAGTTTCTAAATGGAAACTATAACATCCAAAAATTTTAAGACCCAAATTTAATTTAAAATAAAATATCTATAATTAAATTAAAATTAAGAATAATTTGATAGAAGTTATGAGTTTGAATTTTACTAAGTAAAATTTTAATTTTATTTTATTTTTAATTATGGAAAAAAATTACCAAGTTGCCTGAGGCTTTTGTGCTATAATAAAAAATGTTGGGCCCTTCCTTGTAATATTTCTTAAATTGCTGAAGTCAATTTCTTAAAAGAAAATGCAGAAAGGAAAATGAAACAAAGAAAGCAAAGAAACAAAGAGCAAGAAAACAAGAGAGTGAGAGAAAGAGAGGGAGTTAAGCTCAGATCTAGAAAGCTTTGCAATGGTTGCGAGCTCGGTTGCACAATAGGTAAGCTCTATATTTCAATCCTTTTCCTTCCCTCTTAGTTTTCTTGAGTTTTTGGAAGAGGTAAATTTTCAATTTTCATCCCAAAGGCTTTGTTCTTATAATCTTTAGTTTCTTTGAGTCTTTGGGAGGTTGTTTTGAGTTTCTATGTGGTGCTCTAATGTTTTGAGTTTCTATATGGTACTTCAATGTTTTGAGTAGGCAATTGCATGAAAAAAGGAAGTTTTGGGGCAAAAATCAAACCTCAAGGGATTGGGTGTTTCTCTTTAATGGTTTAAGCTTATTGATTTAGTTGTAATTGTGATATTTAAATCCAATAAGATTTAAATTAAGCTTTAGTTTTCATTATAAGAGCTAATTATGAAAGTTGGTAATAGTAAGTGAAGGTTTTTGATTGATTAAAAATTGTATGATTTAAAAATTAACCTAATGGTGGCTAATAAATGATTTTACTGGTTAAGTGTTGTTATGTAAATGGTTGTTTTAATATATGAACCACTGACATGGATTATAGCTCATTGACCCAAGTTGTGTGGTATGAGTTATAATCTTCTTTTATCCTATTTGTTATGATAAGTGATATGGATCACTTATATACTATGGGGATTGTTGGTGAAATTTATTTAAAAGTTAAGGGTCAAGCCAAGTCTTATTTTTATATAAGGGAAAACTTTTTTGGTATAAAAGGGTTGATGTAATGGGAGAATTTATATTTCTTATTGCTTTATTTAGCTACTTTTGAATAAATATTACTAGCTATTATGCATTAGATGTTTTAAATAATTAAATGCAATTAATTATATTTTATAAAGACTTATAGGGTACTTCTTAGATAATAGTGCCTATATGTTTTTAATTTGTTTAACAATAATGTTTTTATGGAAACGAGGTTGTTTGCATGCATTATAATTATAGAGAATGAAAGTTACACTTAAGGAAGTGCAATTGGGTTAGATACCTTAGATAGGCTAAGGAACCACTTAAGGGAGGAGTGATATTTATTATACTACCTTAGAATATTGAACTAGTCAGTATTCGGGAGAGGTAGACAAGAGTGAAAGGCATGATCTCAATGGAAGTTCACCAATGGGGAGGTGTGGACTTGTAATATTCTATGGCATACTATCAGTACTCAGTGTTGCCTTTCATATTCTGAACTCAATACACTAAAGTTGTTTGTGGATTGAGTGTTCAACACCTCTCAGTAGGGGAGGGAATTCGACATATGAAGTGTGAGATTGAGTGTCTAGTTCAAAGTAGCCTTCACATGGAGAGGAGGTCAAGCTGGCTCTAGGAGGGAGTTAGCTTTGATTGTTCAGGATTCACATCGAAGGGGCATAAGTGGTTAGCTGGATTTAATCATGCCTTAAATTATGTTTTGTGCCTGTGAAGGTACAAGTGGGTATAAGGTTTACCTAAGAGTTAAAGATTGCCAAGGGGCATTTTGTCGATCAGGATATAAAGGGCTTTTCCATCATTTAAATGTTCTATCAGGTACTTTTAGTTCTATTTGACGTGTCCAAAGTATTTATACAAGTTTGTGACCCTTAGGATGAGATTTTGACAATTTTGAAAATGGTTTTTATGAAAAAGCTGCACTTTTGCATCTAGATCTCTAAATTTCAATCCGACTATTAGATTTTTCTAAAATTTGAGTCCAAGTAAAACTTTTTTATAATATTTATGTGAGCTTTAGAATCACTTCGATTGAACATCAAACAAAAAAATGGTGCGCTCCAAAAGCTAGTTAGGAGATGCTGTCATAACAGCAATATAATATTTTCATGACAACAATTGCTAAGGTTAGGATGCATATGAATTTTGATATAAATGTTGGATCCTTTTGAAATTTAGTACACTTATAGTACTCTTTAAATATGACGTGTGGGCCCTGGAATCACTTCGATCAAAAATCAGATGACGAAGTGGTGCACTCTAGAAATTGGTCCAAATGTGTTGTCATGACAACAAAAAATGCCAAATGTGTAACATGTCCAAATTTTAATTCATCCATTGGATCTTTGTAAAATTATGAACAATATTAGTTCTCATTAAGGGTGTGTTTGGATTAAAAATTTTACAACTAAGTTAAGATTCAACTGAGGTTAGCAAACTAAGGTTAAAAAAAAAGTGAGTTAATGTAACGTAATTTATGTTTGGATACCTTATTTTTAAAAGTTAGTTAGATAAACTGAAATTCATTTGGATAATTTGATTCAAAAGCTAGTTGAAATGTTTAATGACAAAAATAAGTATGAATTTTTTTTCTTAAATATTAAATCTTAAATAAGCATATATTTTTAGACTAACTAATAAGTAAAAATATTAAATTTAAAATCACAACTAATAAGTAAAATATCTTAAATATTCAATTACAAAAACCTAAAATAAATTAATGTTCAATTGATATGATTTACAAGCTGGTCTCTAATTATATCACGAACATGCTGCATCTGTCTTGATGATCCGGGTGGATTTGACGAGGATGCCTCACCAATATCGATATCTTCCTCAAGGATATCTACACTTTCATCTTCAGCTTAAATGAATTGCTCATCAGTAATTGAATTTCTCCTAATAAAGTTATGTATTGCCATTGTTGCACAAACAATTTGAACTTGTGTTTTATATTTAAATTTGGGCATTTTTCGTATAATTGCAAACCTATTCTTCCATACTCCAAAAGTTCTTTCTATAGTGCATCTCAAACTTGAATGATAATAATTGAAGACCTCATTATTGTTTGCAAATCCTGCAACTCGCCTGAAGTCTGGAAGGTGATAACATTCGCAACAATATGGACCAAGATACCCATTTAGTGTTGGATAACCAGAATCAACCAAATAATATTTACCTATTAAATAAAAAGAAGTGTTGTAAATTTGACCAACATTAAATTAATGCAATAATTATTATAGTTACTTTAATAAAATATACCTGGAGGTGGATGCGGAAAATGCATTGAAGGAGTTGATATGGCATTATCAAATACTCGGGCATCATGAGCTGTACCTTCCCATCCCACAATGACAAAAGTAAAACACATGTCCCAATCACATACAGCCATGACATTCTGTGTTGCATATCCCTTTCTTCCAATAAATTTAATTTGATCAGCAACACTAACCACACATGGCACATGAGTGCCATCAATTGCTCCTATAGCATCCTTAAAGAATGGCCAATACCGTGGATCATTTTGAATTTTTGAATGACATCATTGAAACGAAGGATCAAGTGGTTTTATGTTTGCCTTGGAAAGGTTAAGGCAGGAGCTAATACTTTATAGAAATTTCTATAGACAGTTTCCCCTGAATGTTGAAATTGTTCCTGTATCATCCTATTACCAACTCCATGTCCAATTGTATTCAAAAACATTCCAACCATTTCTTCAACTCCCATTTTTTTAGATTTCTTTAGACCAAGCTCAACTAGTGTCACACACAGTTGCCTAAACAAATGTTTTTCCATTCAAAACATTTCATAACAACGATCAGGATGACCTTGCAAAATCTCATTGATCCACATTTGCCCTGTTTGCCTGATAGTTCTTCGTGGCTCTTTACACACATATGGCATCACATATTCACCAACTAATTAACATATTTCTTCTTGCTCAGATATATCTTGTTGTAACAAGGGAAGTAGTTGATGAGCTACATCTACATCCCAACCTTCATTCCAACCTAACATATATTCATTTGAATCTTCCATGATTTTCAACCTAAGGTAAAATAGTATATGAATATCATTTGTATATAATACAAAATACATAGTATATAAATATCATTTAATAACATAAAAAATAAAGCATAAGATAAGCATTAGATAAGAGTTAAATATTCACTACAAACCAGCCAAAAGAAACTACAAGTAGTCTTTAAGTCAAAATAAACACCAGTGAAGTCATCATAAGCATAGCGAGGTACAAGTCAGCCAAAAGAAACTACAAGTAGTCTTTAAGTCAAAATAAACACCAGTCAAGTCATCATAAGCATAGCGAGGTACAAGTCAGCCAAAAGCAACTACAAGTAGTCTTTAAGTCAAAATAAACACCAGTCAAGTCATCATAAGCCTAAATAAAAATTCATCCTGATGTATTCTTTGAAATAAAATCCGACAGATGGTAGACTTAGTGCTTCAACCAGTTGACCAAGTGATCAGGATGGTCTTTAAGTTGCTAGTAAGCATCTCGCATAGGCTTGTATAGAACAAGATTGACACATCTCCAATGCAAATCTTTATCACTAAAAACTTCTGGAAGTCCATTTAAGTGAGCCACAACCTCAGAAACTCCTATGTCATTTGCCAAAATCTTGTTCACTGTCTCTGTTCTAGCTCTATTATCCTTGGCCATTTCACTCATCGCATCTGCTATTTTCATTGAGGCAGGGACTTTTTGCTTTTTCCTCCCACCAATGCCTACCACCCTCTTTCTCTTGCCTTGACTTCCATCACCACTAGTTCCATCGGTATTTGTGGTGACATTTAAGCCCAACAACTCATCGGTGACCCCCGTAGGTGCTACAGTGTCAGATAAATTTAGCTCCTCTTCACTATCACCGGAGCCTTCTCGAAGGTCAATAGTAGGGCCGTACATATCCTCATCATCATCATCCTCTATTTGGGTCTGGGTAGCAGACGGTACAAAAAGTGTCTCCCTAGTTGCTAAGACATCCTTGAATATCAAGGTTAATTCCCTTGCAAATCTCATACCTTTATATCTAAATTTTTCATAAAGAGGATTTTCCTGCAACCATTCAAATAACCAACAATTAAAATTTTCAAATTAAATTCTAATTTTAAAAACACTTAACAACTAATCCATACCAAGATTTTTCGCTCCCACCACTCATTTAGAGCATCAACAGTATTCTTGTCACTGTCCCATCCTAAGTCGGTTTCACTTGAAAACAACTTATGCCATACGTTCCATTCTTTCCTCATGTTATCTAGCTTATTTTTCAATTGCTTTCGCTCATACTTTTTTCCTGTTTTTACCTTAAATCCCTCAATTATTGCCTGCCACCCATTTTTGTTGAAAGCAATTCCTTTCCTTTGTTTCTTGTACACTTGTTCCAAGCATTCTTTAATGAAAATTTCTATTAAAGTTGAATTCCACACAGCTTTTCCTTTGTCTCTATTCATTATTGTATAGACTAGCTAGCCATCACAAACATGCAAAATCAATATATATCTCTACATATATGTATCAATTTAACATATTTTTTTTCTCCAGAATATTTCATACAAAAACAGGAAGAATCACCAAGCATTAGGCGTGTGTATTACATGTTTGTATATTTAGGGGACAGATGTTTTTGCAACACAAAGGTTCGCTAACATAATTTATTTCACATTCCATGCAAGTATATAAAATTATTCTAGTTTATTGATCAGCCCTTGTTCCAGTCCAAGAATTTTTTGATCAATCCTTAAACCTATAAAAGATGATAAATATAATTTTATTTATGAGGGTAAGCTAATAAAACTTTTTTTTACTTTTATTTTGTTCACATTTCATTCCATTCCAAATCCCTGACTGAAAAAACATGGAACAGGAAAAAAAATAGAACAGGAAAAAACAGCCCTTGCTTACTTTTATTCTGTCAAACCTGAGGATAATCAAAAACGCAGAACAGGAAAAAAATTAAACTGGCTAAAAAATATAAACAGAAACCATAAGTTTCTCCTTCTGCCAAGGATGATCAGAAACTTCCACCAAGGTGTAATTTAAAAAAAAGAAGAAGAAACTTCCATGCATGATGCAAGAGATCAGAAAATGCAACAGACCAGAGAATGCAATACCGAAAAATGCAGCAGACCATAAATCAGTGAAAGACCAGAAAATGCCACACAAAGAACACAACAGACCAGACCAGAGAATGCAAGCAATGAAAAAGGCAACAAAGACGAACATGGACCAGAGATGCAAAAAGAGACTGCAACAGGGATTCAGGATCTGGAACAGGGATTCGGGATCTACAGTAGAGACAATGAATGAAAAAGGCAATAAGGAAGGCAATGAAAGAAAACAAAAGAAAAGCTTACGGGCAGTAGATTCGGTGACTAGGAGCAGCTCTGTTGGTCGACGCCGGAGACCGATGGGCAATAGGGAGAACGACCACTTTCCGGGCAGGGACACGATGGACACAAGAAGAGACGACAGCAAGCTGGAGATCGACTAGAGGTCACTTGCTTCAACACAGTGGAGATGAACTTAGATGCCGAACGAGCAACGAAGGTGGAGCTCTGATCTGGTTCTCCAGTTTGCGAGGTCACGTGAGAAGAGAAAGCTGGAATGAAAAGCTGGAACTTAGCTCGTGGGTTGGATAAATGAGAGGAGAGAGAAAACATGCACAAATTGAAAAGATAATCAATGCTTCCAATGGTTAGATCAACGCAATGCTAGAAAAAAAGCCTCAACTATCAGCTTCTGAATAAACGCTCGTTTTGCTTTAACTATGGTTGAAATATTTTGTTAATCCAAACATTATTTTTTCACTTTTTTCTCTCTAACCGAGATTTGACTCACTCTAACTGAGGTTATGTTATAATCCAAACATGCACTAAAAGTAACATGTGAGCTTTGAAAATCACTTTAATCGGAGGTTAGACGATGAATCGGTACCTCTTGAAAGTTCACCCGAGATGGCTATGATGACAGCAAAATTAATACTGTCATGACAGTAATTAATTGCCCTTATTTGCCCAATTTACTTCCATGTGCTATATAATAATCCTTCAAAAAGTACAGCACCAATAAATACATGAGAAATAATTTGCAGAATGGTTTGTCAAGCCAATATCACTTACATTTAAGGGAAAATTACAAGGCCTTAATTTAGTTGTTAATGGAACTAGTAATAATTAATTTTCTTATGTGGGACTTCAACATAATTTTTGTTGGATAGGGAGGTGCAACGAAAGATTAAAAAAATTAAATTCCTATCCCAATCACAAACCTATCGAATTCATTTAAGTCAATGCAGATAGAAAAATACTTTTTAGATGTCAAACTTTTGAGCTTCCTTTAAGTGTTTGGATCTCAGGAGTTAACAACAAGATTAGTTCCCCCTATCGGTATCCACATGAATAGATCTCCAACGAGAACAATGTGCTAATGCTCCTAATATCTTGCATCCGCACGTGTAGAAGTCTTGAAAGATCTGATCTTTTAGCCTCAATCAGACGCTCCATCTCTTTTTTGGGTGTTTTCTTAGCTCTCAAGATTTTTGCCATCAAGAGACTTTCTCTAAAACCTCACTTATGAAGTACGTCCCCTTTATCTATATTATAAAGATTAGGGTTTTGTCTTCTCTTATGAATTTTTTTAAAAATGATCATAATTATTTTGAAATTCATATCTTGAGCCAGCAAAGATAAAATTAAATTTATCTATGATATTATATCTAATTTAAATTTATCTCATAAATTTAAATTATAAAACTGATATAATATCTTCTTATATCATGTTAATTATTAAATTTAATCTATCATATAAAACTAAATTTAAAACTAACACTATATATTATATTATATATACACACACAAATATACATTCATATATGTATATATATTTCAAATATATATAATTATATTTTAAATTTTATATTTCATATACATAAATATTTATCAAATATTTATTTATATATATAAATTCGTTCACCCTAAATAAAGCATTACATTCATTAAATCTAGATACATTTCTAATTCAATGAACTTACATATTATAGCTCAAGTTGGGCTGTTCTTATATGTGACCCTATAGGCCCATATGAAGTTGGCAATGGGTTAATTATGCTACTAGCTCACAACTCACAAGTGGCCTCTAGCAAGATATTGCAACTACTCAACTCACATAGGGATCGATGATCTAATATAACCTATCATATAATCATATTATATCCCTTTTGTCATGTGATATTTTGGTCAAGTATGAGATATGAAATTGTCATTCTCTTTTACCTAACCATTACTTTCTCGAACTCTAAGTGGACTGATTATAATAATGAAAAACCCTTTCCATTGTAATATAGCCATACATTTTTTCAGTCTTACTCATCAAGGGACCCAATAATGTCTCTCAATTAATATAAGGGATAAATTTCATCTTGGCCACTTATATTTCTATGCATGAATATCACTAAACTCAATCATAGCCTTTATGATCACCCGGTCAAAGGAGACTTTTATCTAAGTCAAAGTTTAGTAGCCATCATGTAGAAATCTATGATGATCTCAGGTCAAAGAGCTTAATGATATGGTTACATAAGAGATAAGCTTATAACTTATACCATACAGCTTTCTTATAGTGGGTCGGTCCAGCACCTCAAACCCTTTCAAGTGCCTACAACTTTAATTTATATCTTTATAATTAATCAAAGTCATACTAGTCTTGTTTCATATGTGATCCCTTAAAGATGACCGACCAAGGACATTTAGGATAATCATTATAGTTTGTCGAAGGATATAGTTACAAAAGACAAATTCATTAAATAACAATATTTATAGTACAATGATTAACCCTATGGCATAATTTCCAACAATTGTCTCTACATTTAACCATACTTTTATTAACTCAAGAAGGTGTAGTAGAAGATCCTAATGGAATAAAATTATATAAGGCTGAATATTTGTTGGTAATAAGTCCTTAATATATATTGTATCCATGATAACAAAAAAGTTTAAAGTTAAAATAGTTCTTAACTCCTTTGAAGAAGAGCATCAATAAGGCTATTATAAAAAGCAATTCATTCATTATTGACTTTGGTTCCTAAACCATCTATGTGAAGAAAAATAATATAATATAATACTTGTTCATAATATATTATCTGTTCATAATATCATACTAAAGACTTGCCTTACAAAAAAAAAGAGCAAATCATGTTATAAAGGAGCTTGCGGAAATATGCATAATGCCTGAAAATGAGAACTTTTATGATGCAAGAAAATCTCCTATTCCACTTTTCTTTATAAGATGATGATAATGAATGAAAAATAAAATTTAGAATCAGATTTACCATGGTGAGTAGTCTTTTGCCAGACTTATGCATCATCAAAATGGCTCCAACCATAGTCATTATGGATGAAACAATAAGGCAAGTCCCTATTATGTTTCTTTATTAGAACGCCATGTACTTTTGACAAAAAGCAGAAGGTACCTTCGCGAGGTGGCTTTAACTCCACGCATTTTGGAAACCTAAATAGAGTGAAAGAGAAGGTTGATTAAACATGATTATTTAAGGTTTACTAGTCATGAAAATTTGTTTCAGGCTTTTTCTAAGTAGAAACTAAGGAAATATGAAAATAAAGTAAGTACACCCATAATTTAGCTGCTAACACATAGACCTTTGATGAATCACATATTTTACACACTTTTATTTTACATTTTTGACCATATTTCATTTGTTTAAACCCTTATATGCATGGTTTTGTCATTAGATTTGATTATTAGCTCATTTGCATTAAGTTTTAGTATTAAGGGCATCTTAGTCATTTCGTACATTTTATTGGAATTAATTTTTTTTAATCTAGAATTTCAAATCTTTGGCATATTTTATTACTTAGAAAGTTTATATTCTCATTTTTAGGACTTCATTTGGTTCAATTTCATTAGATTAATTTAGTTTTGTTTGCTTTGTGTTTTTAAGGCATTAGGGTCAACTTTGTCTTTTGGCCAATTTAAATCAATTTTTAGCTTTTTTTAGAAAGAAGGAAAAAGAAAAAAGAAAAAAAGAGACAGAAGTAGGGAATGACAGGGGAGAGATGAATTCAGCTATTCAACTTGAGGCACTCGCTCGCCACCTCATATGCACGATCGCTGACTCTCCTCTCGTTCACATAGATTCATTGCATACTCATAGTTGATTACCTCTTGGTTTCAGTTTAGTAAAGATTCACTCAACCACAGATCATCTTCCCTCAATTTTCAATTTGGACGAAACTCCTCTGCTTATAAATTTCTTAAGCGTTCGTCCATAGTAGCTCTACACAGGCACCTTGTAACATCTTAGAAAACTAATCAGGATAACTTAAGTAAAAGATAGTAATTAAGTGAATTAATGTGGTGTGTGGCCAGAAAGGTCTAATAAGTGTGTTTGGTGATAATTTTAGCCATAAATGTGGGTCAGAAGTAAAGTCAGGCCACTCGAATATCAAAAGATAAGAAAAGTTGAAGTGGAACCTCTATGCCACATACCACAATGTGTAGCATGTCCACCACAGCACACACAGGGTAACGATAGAGGAAAAACTTCTTTCATGTCATGCACCATGGTGCATGGCCAAAATTTTGCATAAACTAGGTGTTATCTACATAAAAAATCAAAGAGGAAGTGAAGGATAAAATGAAAGACTTAAGATTTCTCTACTAAGGCTTATACATTTGAAGTTTAGGAGAATAATAGAGCTATAAAACATCTAAGGTAAGGTTTGTAAACTCTTTTCTTCCCTTTATCTTCCATTTTCTTGCAGATGTAAGTTGAGGTTTGAGTTTTAAGTGAGTTTCAGTCCATATTGTTAGACATAATGACTTGTAACATTATGTTTTATCTTAAGTTTTGATGATGACAAATATAGATGAGTTAACTACTTATACTTAATTACTTTCATATATATATATATATATAGTAGTTAATTATGACTATGGAACAAGAGATTTAAAGTGTTTTTACTTATGATGTTCCATATTACATGAGATTTGAAAAAATAATTTGTGTGCATTAAAATTATTTTATACTATCATACTTTTCCTTATCTTGAATTGATTCTATATCCAAAAGTGATTCAAAGTATCATCTTTCATAACTTAGATATATGCATATTGACAATTTTATTCATGATATATCATTTAAGGTTATCTAAAGTCAAGATGAGAGTAACCATGAAGAGGAACAAAGATTAAGTCATCATTTTCATGCTACACTCATGATTGAAGAACATAAAGATAAAGAGAAGAATGATCCAAGAAGAACTTAAGAAGAATGAAGACATTCATACAAACTTGAATGCACCTTGAAAGCCTTAGACTTAATAGGCATAATATCATTAGGCTAAAAATCTTTATGTTAAACTCATTGATTTAAAATGAGGTATTGGCTCAAGAAATCTTAAATATAAACATGCATTTTAGCTCTTAAAAGAAAGTATGAGATATAATTTTCTATAATCATAGTTTTCATCTTTCATCACATATGTCTTATAAAGGTTGAAATATTTTGTTTACCAACTCCATAAATTTTTTAAAGTTATTCTATTTACTCAAAATAGAGTTAATTTGAAAAATTCATGAACACTTGAAGTCTAAACTTTGAAATGTGAATTGTGCAAAAAAATTAGTTTTGACCTTTGGTCATGTTTTATGTCATATCTATCACTACAAAGATCATTTTAATGTGAAACATATCTAATTTGAAAATAGACTCAAGCATATTTTCAATGATAGTTTATTTATTCAAAATAGAGTTCTATTGAGAAAGATATGAACTTTAGAAGTTGAGTGTTGAGATACTGATTCTGCATAAATTTCACTCTTGACCTTCGTACACTTTTTTGATAATATATCAAAATATAAGTTTAATTTTTGTGTGAAAAGTTTTTCATTAAAAACTAGACTTTAATATCTTTCCAACTATATATAAATTGTCAAATTTGGAGTTATATTGATTGAGTTAGGATATTATGAAGTTTTATATAGTGAAGCTACAGAATCATGCGTGAGAGTAGCCAAGATCCATGTATGATTTTGCACCAGTGCTTAAACTCATGTGAGAGCACTTTTGGATCATGCGTGAAATGACCTCCAAAAGCCCATTTTCATTTTGAATAGCTTCTAAATGTTCAATCATGCATGGTTATACTTGTCCCACATGAGAAATGACCTCTAAAAGCACTAAATAAGCTCTATAAGCTAAATCACACATGAGACACTTTTAAAACTCGCGTGATATGTTATTTTTGCTTGAAAAACCTCTAAAACACCCGTGATTAAGCACTGGACACTCATAAAAAAAATGCACCAATGGCTATATTCACTATGTAACATCTCTAAATGGTTATTTGATGTCTTTAACATTTTTTTCACTCTATGAGCAATAAATTCAACACTTCAAATTGATCTTAACATGAGATTAACTTCAAAAATTATTGAGCTATAAAATTCATGATCATATTACCCCTGTTATATGAAAATCATCATTCTTGAGCCAATATCATTTATATCTTTATCTCTTTGAATATTAGAGCTTTATTGTACTCATCATTATTTTTAGAGAAAGTTTCAATTCAGTGATACACATACTCAAAACTTTTGTAAAGGTGAGGGAGAGATTTTTCTTATAATTAAGAGAGGTTGTTTTCTTAGAAAAAGAAGCTCACTAGCAAAGTGAGTTGTTGTAAAAGATCACAAGTGCCTAAACTGAACTTATAGATGTATTGAGGTGGCAAGCACCTACTTAAGCTTGTGTTATAGTGAAGAAATCTCAAATAGTTACTTAGGGACTAGATGTAAGCTTAAGAGGAGGAGCTGAACTAAGATAAATCATTGTTTGTAATCTCTCTTCACTTAACTCTTTATATTTTCAGCAACCTTAGTAAATGCTATATTTTAGTATATGACATTGAATCTGATATTTCTACTTACTCTTACTCAAAATTGAACTTAGAAATTACTTGTAAACATTCATACACATTGAGATTATGAAAATAACTTTGGCATTCTTACACATATAGTTTTGAACTCAAATTTGCCAAAATCTTCTTTTGAACATAGTTTTGCTAAAAAGGATCTAAAAGAACTAAAATTTTCACAAACACCCAATTCACTCTCCCTTTTAGGTGTTTTGCCATGTCTAAAACATATGAGCTATGGATTTGAATCCATTAACTTAGATAGAGATAATGGGAGTTATTTGAAGTATTTTAACCCAAAATTAATGAGTTTACAAGTCTTGGTTAGTTGAGGGCCATTAATGGCTGAAAATGACATTAATAGATGAAGTTGGAGTTGTTTTGAAACTATTAATGATAGTTTAATGACTCATTGATGACAATGTGGGTTATTAGAACCTAGTAAACCTATTGGGTATGATTGAGAGTAAGTTTATAATTTTGACAAAAGGAAAAATGTGGAGTTAATATGTTGGAAATTGCTCAAATATGGGGTGATGATGTTCTCCTTGTGATTTAATTATAGATTAACTAAATTGGCACCATTCAAGTTTGAGAAGAAGCTTTAGATGTTTATGTTTGAGGGGTAACCTTTTAACCTCTTAAAGGTTTGAGGTAACTGGAAAAAAATTTATTTATATTGTTATGTATTAATTATTTGTTAGTGAAATAAGTTATTTGAAAATTATTGGGTGTTTGAAGACCCTTGATGCAATCTTGGCAATATGATGATTTATGTGTGCAAAATGGTAGTGAATTGTTGAAAACAATATGCAAGTTTATTGTAAAGTCACTTCTTAATTTGGACTTTACCATTTCCAATCACACAATCAATAAATACAATCACATATTATTAGAGTAATAGCCCTCGAATTGTTTTCAAAATGTAGGATCCTAACTTCATAAAACATGTGTTCAAATAAGAGGGCTAATGGAAGTGCAAATCAAATTCTAAGGCTCAATGAAGCACAACATTTTTCCCTTGAAAAAGTGTCATGTGTCGTGGCTCGCACCACAATACGTCGTGACATGTGGGACAAAGCCACAACTTTATTCTTCTCTGTGCCATGCACTGCGGCATGGCATACAATGCGTTGTGGTGTATATGATATCAAAATCTATTGTCATATGGTAGTTCAGCTGGTGAACTTTCATCGCACGCCATTTTCATATCTGATACCTAATTGGAGTGATTTAAGTAACCATATGAAGGTTACAATGTAATCTATCTAATGAGATAAATTTAGACCCGATCTGATGGTCTAATTTAAATTGATTTGGGTGGAAAAAGTTATTTTTTCTTTTAAAACTTGCACCTTAAGTGCTTAATTCTCATTTCTTGTCTTATTAAACTACTTCGAGCCTTGAACCAAGCCCAAAAGGACTATATACATTTGATTAACACTTTTAATCACATATATCAAATCATTTACTCAAATTAACCTCTTAATGCCACATTACACAATAATGGGCTTATATGAGAAATACAAAAACAATCACATCTACACATAGACTTGTTCCACATTCAATCATCCAACTCTTACATATGGGGCTCTGCCTTATCATATGGTCGGGAATCATAAATATACTTAACTCTTCCAAACGGGACTCCGCCTAACCATTTATGTCAAGTTCTCACACACACACACACACACACAAAATTCACAATCAATTTCACATTCAACACATATATACAAGTAGAACAAGTTGCATAATATCATACACTTGCTTGATTAGTATTTAGGCCTATCACATACCCTCTACTGGGGTACCCTCAGCGAGATGCAACATTATATACATATACAAGCAAGTTTTCAATAAGAATACAAATACACATTCATATTTTCATATTCATATACACTTATACATCCTAATTAGCAACTCAAACTCTAACAACACATTATACATTCATTTACCCAATGATAGTTATACTAATACTAAGTGAGGCTACTCTTTCCTCGCTTCATTTCCCAACCTTCTTGTGCTCTCTTCACCTATGCACAAGGGTAACAGAGTGAGACATATATCCCAGTAACTTGAATATAACCCAAATACCGATTAGTAAGCAAAATCATAAACAAGAGATAAAGTAGCAAGTGTTTTATTAAAAGAAATATCATATGTATATATGATAATTCATTCTTATCAATCTTATCATGCTCATACTCATGCATTCCTAGTTTTACTTAGCAGAGTAATCTCTACACTCGAACCATAACTTTGATTACATGGAACAGGGCCCACCATACCTCTATTTAGACCAGGTATCCTCTTTGCATATAGGTAGTCTCCTAGATCCGTTGTGGTGGAGTCAAGCTTTATGCTCGAGACCTTCAACACTTCCTAACCTTACACAAAGTAAGACTATGACCCCCTACCCTAATTTAGGGTATACTCGTACATCATTCATTGTCCTAGGTTTATCATAGTAGAGTCAAGCTCTATGCTCGAGATCATTAGGATCTCTTAGGTTCATTATGGCAAAATCAAGCTCTACGCTTTAGATCTTTAGAACTTCCTAAGCTTACCTAGAGTAGGGCCGTAACCCCCTACTTTAGTCTAGGGTATACTTGTAAATGCACGATGCACATGTCTTATCTCATACATTTCAATCAATACTCATACACCCTCATGCATATTCTTTCACAATACTGCTGCTCTATTAGTTTATAAACCACAATGCACATAGTTTTATAATATACCTGTAAACAATTTCATTAGTGAATAAGTAAAAGGGTTACTCCAGTTACCTTTTACCCTTACTATTAAGGCTTACCAATCACAAAGGACTTTCAAGGTGCAGATTTTCATGACTAACTTCACAAGTACTCAATCTACACAATGTAGTATCCCTTAGTCAATTCTCAATTCTCAATACTCAATATAGGTATTAATTCTGCTAAACCAAATCCTTTAATGCACAAAATGATTTAATTAACATCCTTTGAATTCATAAATTCACTATCTATAGGCATTAGCCTATAGGCTATTCAAATCACCATAACAACCTCATAACTCACATGCTCGTAAATCTGTAGGCATAAATCCACTATCTATAGGCATTTTCCATTACTTTCTCTTCTAATTTTATGAGCTAATCACATTAACTTTAAGTAAAATTTGCACGATACACCGTGGCGAATGCAGCTTTTGTAGTGACGCATGGCATAGTGAGGTTAATCTCATGTGCTCATGCATTTTATCTCGTACTACTATTTTACTATTCAATCCTATCAATACAATAACCAATTATCATCATATATCAATCCAACACTTAAACTATAATCAATCTACTAATTACTAATTTACCCCTAATTAGCAACTAGTTTTCAAAATTAAAATTCAGGATGTTACATTTATACCTATATGATTAATGATGATGATTGAGTATGTCATTATAAAGATTATAAATATATGATATTTGGACATGTAGAGTGTGATGAATATGTGATATTTAGCATGTGGAGTATGATAAATATGTGATTTTTGGTATGTAGATTAGTATGGAGAAACAAAGTTGTGTGAATTGATATGATGTAATTAATTATGTTAAAAATGACATATTGTAACATCCCGAATTTTTAAGACTCGAATTTATAAAAATAAAATAAAATAAAATATCTATAATTAAATTAAAATTTAGAATAATTTGATAGAGGTCCAGAGTTTGAATTTTACTAAGCAAAAGTTTGGTTTTATTTTATTTTTAACTATGGAAAAAATTACCAAAGTTGACTCGAGCTTTTGTGCAATAATAAAAAATGTTGGGCCCTTTCTTGTAATTTCCCCCAAACTTTTAGATCAGCTTTTATAAGGGGAAAACAGATGCAGAAACGCAGAGAAAGGAAAGGAAAGGAAACGCATGAGAGGGAGAGAGGAAGAAGAAAAGAGAAAGGGAGGGATTTAGGCTTGGATCTAGGAGTCTTTGTAACTGTTGTGAGCTTGGTTACACGATAGGTAAACTCCTTACTTCAATCCTCTTCCCTTTCTCTTGATTTTCTTCAATTTATGGAAGAGAAAATTTTTGGATTTTTATCCCAAAGGCTTTATTCTTGTAAGATTTTGTTTCTTTAGATCCTAGGGAGCATGTTTTGAGTTTCTATATAGTGATCTAATGTTTTGAGTAGATAATTGGATGAAAAGAGGTGTTTTGGGAACAAATTAAACCCTGAGAGATTGGGTTTTGCTCTTCAATGGTTTAAGCTTATTGATTTAGTTATAATTTTGCTATTTGAGCACAATAAGATTTAAATTAAGGTTTGGTTTTCATTGTAAGGGCTAATGGTAAAAGTTGGTGACACTAAGTGAAGGTTTTTAATAAATTAAAAATTATATAAATTAAAAATTAGCCTAGTGATGGCTAATAAATGGTTTTGGTAGTTAAGCGATGCTATGTGAATGGTTGGTTTAATATATGGACCATTGGGATGAACTATGGCTCATAGACCCAAGTTGTGTGGTATGAGTTATAATCTTCATTAATGCTATTTGACATGATAAGTGATGTGGATCACTTATATATTGTAGGAATTGTTAGTGGAATTTGTTCAGAAGTTAAGGAACAAGCTGAGCCCTATTTTGTATAAGGAGAACCCTTTTGGTACCAAAGGGTTGAGGTAACAGGGGAAATTTATATTTCTTATTACTCTGTTTTAGCTATTTTTGAATAAATATTCCTATCTATCATGCATTATATGTTTTAAAAGATTAAATGTGCTTTATAAGGGGTTATGGGTACTACTTTGATTATAGTGCAAATATGTTTTCTAACTGTTTAATAACAATGTTTTTATCGAAATAAAATTTATAAATGTTATACTACTTTAGAGTGTTGAATGGTCAATACTCAGGAAAGGTAGACAAGAGTAAAAGGCATGATCTCGGTGAGAGTTCACCAATGAGAAGGTATGGATTTTTATATTCTATGGCACACTGTCAGTACTCAGTGTTGTCTTACGTATTGTGGGTTCAGTGCACTAAAGTGGTTAGTGTATTGAGTATTCGACACCTCTCAATGGGAAGGGAATCCGACATATGAAGTGTGAGGTTGATTGCCTAGGCCAAGGTAGCCCTCACATGGAGAGTAAGTCGGGCTGGCTCTGGGAGGAAGTTAGCTTTGACTGCTTAAGATTCACGTCGAAGGGGCATAGGCAGTTCGATGGATTAGATCATGTTTTAGATTTTGTTTTGTGCCTGTAGAGGTACAAGTAGGTATAATGTTTACCTACGAGTTAAAGAGTGCCAGGGGCATTTTGTTGGTCATGAAAGGTCATACCAACCTATGTCATGCATTCATACATTTTAAATGGCTAAATTATATATTATGTTGAATTTATTATTCGTTTATTTAATTATGGCTTACTTTATAATAATTAATGTAGATTTCTCTGTTATTGAGACTATGGTTGTCTCATCCCTTTCTTTTCAATATTCTAGGTCCAGGTGAAGGATCCAGTGGTGGACGGGAAAGAAAAAAAGCTAGGGGTTTGCTTGTAATTTGTAAAGAACTGCAACCCCTTTCTTTTGAGCAAATATATTGTAATGTATTTAAGATTAGGGTGCCAGTAGGATATGATTATATATGTGTGAGTGAATATGTGTGCTTGTGTATGAATTTTTATTTGTTTATAGACTTGTGGTTAGGAAACTTGGTTATGGTGTATAGTTTTAATGGATTTACTTAGTAGACCAAGTTTCTATTATAAGCAGATATTTATTTTGATATATATGTGTGATTTTATAAGCAAATGGAAAGTGGTTGCATTGCAAATGGTGTGCTATGGGCAAGCATACACCTTGGATAGAAAGAGTGGGTGCGTAGGGCCCACAAGGAGCTCTGAGCCAAGTAAAAATGTTTAACATATGTATTTATACAAATACATGATATTTGGATTGATTTGTGACCACTCTTGTATGATTTGTGCATTTTGGGGGTTTAGGGTCCATTTTAGGAAATAGCACCCGGGTGGTCAAATTTTGATGCATGGGAGTTTTCCATCATTTAAATGTTCTATCATGTGTTTTTAGTTTATTTGACGTGTCTAAAGTGTTCCCACAGGTTTGTGACCATTAGGATGAGATTTGTTACCAAAAAGCTGCACTTTTGTATCTGGGTGTCCAAATCTTAACCCGACCGTTGAATTTCTCTAAAATTTGGGTCACAAGTAAAACCTTTTATAAGCTTTATGTGGGATTTAGAATCATGTCGATCGGATATCGGATGGAGAAACGGCGTACTCCGGAACTTGGTCTAGAGGTGCTGTCATGACAGCTACAGTAGTGATATTGCAACCTGCACAAAATTCAATCCGTCTGTTGAATCTTTTCAAAATTTGGTATTCTAATAGTATTCTTTAAAAGCGACATGTGGGCTTTAGAATCACTCAGATCGGAGGTTGAATGATGAAATGGTGCACTCCGAAAGTTGGTCCAGAAGTGCTATCATGACAGCTTTTTGACAGCAAAAGTGACCAAATTTGTAACATGTCAAATTTTTAATCTGACTGTTAGATCTTCTTAAATTTGGTACACTTATAGTACCCTTTAAATTTATGTGTAAGATTTAAAATTTCTTCGATCGGAGATAGGAAGACAGAACGGTGCCTCCTTGAAGTTGACTCGGGAGGGCTGTCATAACAGCAATTTAATGCTGTCATGACAACATATTTTTACCCTTCTTTCGCCTAATTTACTTCCATGCACTATAGGTAGAACCTATAAATTTTTTTAAAAGGCTTTAAATGTTTACTTTGCAATTGTGTATTTGTTTAGTGATTTAAATGGTTTGTTTTTAAGTTGGTTTTAGGATTAATTCCTTAACCACACTTAGCTTATTTGAATTGTGTGATTTTTGGATAATACTCGAGGCAAGTGTTACACATATTTAATGTCAATATGTGCATAACATGATCATTGGCAGGAGTTTTACCAAGGGAAAGGAGTAAATTTTTAAATCCATATGGTAATGGTAGATTTTCGTTAGAATTGGAGGCTTTCTTGGCATTGACCATTAGAATTAGGAGGTATCTATTGTCTTATAGTTGATTTAGGATTGTCCAACTTGTTCTTTAAGGGACTTGAACCTAATTAGTCTCTACTGTTTCATAAGGAGACAAGATTAGGGATACGATGACCCATGGTTGCTAGTATTAGGAAAAATTATGAATCACAAGTGAGTGGGTTTGCCCTGACCCAGCAACTTCTCACAAGTGAAAGGCTCAATTAGTCTGAGTAAGAATATAGCCACTGAATAGCCATTAGTTTTATATTAGAGGTATCAGAAGGGTATAAGATTGGCATTGATCATGTATTATATTCTATTTCTAGCCACATGGTTGCTATTATTATGGTCTAACATGTTTTAATTAGTGGCGCATGGTGGTTATTATTGCAACCCCTAAAATGTCCATATTTAAGATAACATTGATGATATAAGTCCATGCTTGATAACATGGTTGTTGTTTGTAGTGGCCGAGGCTATATTTGATTGTTTGTTCATTTGATAATTGAGTTTATTGCTAATTGCATCCATAATTAATTTATATACAACTGTATAGGCTAGACTGACATTGGTTACTAAGTGGTTATACTCACCCCTTATTCTTCAATAATTTAGGGCCTAGCTTATCGGACTAAGAATGGGGAAAATGTTTGAAGGACTAGGATTCTATGTAAATTCTACTAGTAGGCCTCTTTACTCATTTATGTGTATTTTAGTTGTTATTTCCAACGAGGACTTCATATGATCATTTTTAGACTACTTGCACTACTAGTTGATGTATCTTATGTATTTTATACCCTGAGCTATTGTTATATGGTTGTAAAACTTAGTTAAGTCTAAATACTAGTGTAGGTAAGATATTGTATAATTGGTATGATTTGGATGGATGTTTGATGGTTATATGCAAAATTGACTCCTTTTTATGTTTTTGTGAATCAAGAGGTTAAGTGTTGAATTTATGAGACATGTGTAATGAATTGATTATAATGTGTTGCATGAGTACATTATGGTCCTTTGAGAGTGGTCTCAAGGTTGGTAAGGACTTTTAGCACATGTGTTATGTTTTGAATACCCTAGTTGTGTGTTATAATGAAAAGAGTGTGTTTTGTAAAGGGTTTTCAACTTTTGATGAAAAAATAATTTGATTGTGAAATTTGTGCCAATAGCTATAGTTAGAAGAAAGCTCTCTATAGACACTTATATCACCTCAATTTGACATCAAACAGAGATTTAGGACATATTGGAAGTTCATCCTAGGTGCTATTAATTTGACAGCAAAATACTATCAAAAGTCATGCAATGTGCCGCTTAGCATGGCATAGAGACTGATAAGCCGTGGCACCTCTGCAGAAAGCTGTGGCACATCACATTGTTTTGAGAAAAATAAATGTTTTCTTGTTCTTTTGTAAATGCAGCCTTGTTTTAAAACCCATGCTTCTGCTTATGTTTAAGACTTTGATTTAGAAATGATAGAAGGGTATGGTAGTAATTAAATTATAAACTAGGGATTCCCATTTGTGATATTTTTTACAAATTTAGTAATCACCGTGAATTTAGTAGATTAGGGTGGATTAGTAAGAGTAACCATACTGGTTTCACTTAGAGTTTACACATATTCCTCAATGGAGATCAAAATGAGCAGTTGAATTTTCTCTAGAGTTCTCCAAGGAAGATGAGGCTTACACTTAAATTTCCTTAGTTTCTTTCATTTCAGTTTATTGTAATGACTTCTAATCTCTCTAATTTTCTTGTTGCTATTGACTTGGTGATTTAATTCTAGTTAGATTGAATTCTCTAGTTGATTTCATTCCTATAAAAGACTTAGATGCTTTAATTTGACTCTTAAATTGGATGGTACACACTATATATTTGAATTTATCCTTTAATGGTTATTGTTGTGTAAATGTTACTTTATCCAAACCTTGTGGTGATGTTTGAACCATTTAGCTTCTATTTAGGTCTTAAATTGAAGTTAATTGCTTAATTCTTGATTGGTTCTAAGTGTTAGAACATGATCAAGGCAAGGCAAGTTCTAATTCTAGAGTCAAGTGCAAGTTCTAATTCTAGAGTCAAGTCATTGTTTGGCATAATTTCAGAGGGAATTGCATCTTGGTTTAAACCACAATTACTTAGTCCTAATGGTAATTACACATTTTACTTAGTGTCAAATGAGTTGCAAGAACTAAATGAATTAAACTTAGGATACTATGATGGTAAAAGTATATTCAAACCTTGGAGAACTCACTTGTTTGTTTGGTTAAATCAATGTTACTTCATTCCACATTTTCATATAGAATTTAGAAATTATAAATACCTTAAATCTTGAACTCTTTTGAAAATCAATATTGCTTTTATACTTGTGAAAATGGTCTATTAATTGTCTTTGGTTGCTTAAACTTGCTCTCTTGGGATATTCATGACCAAAGGTGTACTCAAATACATTCTAGTTTATTTGAAAAGTTTGTTACAACTTAGGACTTTTCAACCTCTAAAAGAAATTGATCCAAATTCTAAAATAGATCTATCATATATACAAGAATTTATTATAGAGAAGAGAGTTCCTTTAAAAAATAATCAAACTTTTGGAACAAAATCCCCCTAGCATCCAATTATAAATTAAAAGGAAGAGTCTCATATGTCACAAACAATGTAAGCAGTGATAAACCAATTTGATGTTTCAATCAAACAGTTTATTTAAAAAAATTATAATTTTTAGAAAATATACAGTTTTTGACTTTTTTCCTCTTCCAAATAGGTACAATGCTGCCGCTAGTCTTTGTTCATGGATATAATTTTCTTAGGCAATGATATTTGAATTTTTTTAATTTCTAATAGAATTTGAAACTTCTTTTGGGTGGTTTTCATATGGATAAAGAGGACATACTTTCTAGGTTTCTAGTGGAGAGGAAGAAGGACCCTATAATCTATTGGATAAACCATATAGAGAGAATTGAAATAATATCCTCAAGCAAATCAGATAGGTTGCCTTCATTTATTGATAGATTATGCTAGTCAATATTTGAGACATTATTGCATAGGATTATACTAGCAGCTCTCAAAGCTCCTCACCTATACAAATATAATTAAACATTATAAATGTGGCAAGTCAATCCCAATTTAAGTTTCAAGTGGTTTCTTTAGAATATGAAACACAACCATGCCTTAAATATAACAATGTAAAATACTTGTGTTCCTAATCAATTGGCATTCTAACATGTTGTAACTAACATATATACCTTGCTTAATGATAACAAGGATTCCATCCTTTAAGCAGATCATGGTAGGTAAGATTTGCGTAGATCCATAGATGGTGTGTTAGACTTAGTGCTATGATCATACTAAGCCTCCCAAACCTTACTTTAGTGCTATCATCCAAGTAACATTCCCATACTTCAGTTCTTAAAGAAGTTGTTTTAGCCATACGAGCTCACATGTGGTTACAACCATGGCACAATATTCTACTTCTGCACTAGATCTAGCAATAACATTTTGTTTCTTTCTTTTCCATAAGATTAATTTGCCATGAATAAACACACTATATCTTGAAGTAGAACATCTATAAATTGGACAACCAGCCTAATCTACATCATTGTAGCCAACTATGCTAGTATCATTAATGTCATCTTGGGTATCTTTCTTTTTCTTATCACAATAACCATAGCCAACTACATGAGAATTCCTTTTATCTTCATACAGTAATCCTTGTCTTAGAGATCCTTTGATGCATCCAAGGATGTGAATTATGGCTTCCTAGTGACTACCACAAGGGGATTATAGAATCTAACTTACTATATTTATTGCAAAAGAAATATCAAAACAAGTAATGGTAAGGCAATTAAGTTTTCCAACCAATCTCTAGTATTTCTCTGGATTTGAAAGAGGCTCCCGTTATCCTTATGGTAGGTTGACATTTAGATCTATAGGAGTTTCAACAAGTCTACAATTTATCATCCCTATTTCCTTCAAGATGTCAAGAGTATATTTTCATTATGATATAACAACTCCAATTGTAGATTGAGCAACCTTAATGTTAGGATAGGCTGGCACCCAAGTAGGTAAATTGAATGATACTTAAAAACTTTTGAGATCTTGAAAAGAGTGAAGAGCTAAAGAGTAAAGAAAGAAGATAATGCACTCGAGATTTATACTGGTTTAGCCACAAACTTAGCCTACATCCAATCTTTAAGATCACATTTAAGATTTTCAACTAAAATCACAAGCTTCAATAGGTTCTTGCCACCATAGTACAACTCTCAAGACTAATTTTATCTTAATTCACTTAACAAACCTTGCTACAATCCAGCAAGTTGTTACAAACACTTGAAAAAAATCCTTTTCAAAATTTCTGACAAAATAAGATAAGCTTTTTACAGAAAACTCTCTTAAAAAGTATATGAGAATACAAATGAAAACTTATAAACTTTTGAGAGATTTTCACAATTCTTTTCAAGAATAATGAATGAATGAAATAAGTAAAATCACAATTTGAAAGCTCTATAAATGCATAAATAATAGTTTGCTTTCTTAAAGATCATTAGTTCTAGTTTTGGTTCAAAATGAATCGCTTATATAGTTTTTAAAAGTTGATAGATTGTTGGAATAGTGATTTTATCCATTAGTGCATTTTCTTGTGAGTGACTTGTATAATCACGTGTGATTGTGTATTAAAGAAGTTTAAAAAAAACACTAAATGTGATGAATCACGCATGAACACCTTGTCCTTTCATACATGGTTTTGCACTTCTGAATAATTATCCAATTTTATGTGTCAAAACTCGCATAATACCATAATGCTCTCTCGTGTGGTTTAGCACTTATGAATATACTAATATATCAAAGTGATAAAACTTAACAGTACACCATTTACTCTCATGCATGGTTTTGCACATAAGAAACTATTATCAGTTTTGTGTGACAAATCACACGTGAAACCTTTACTCTCTCATGCATGAAATGACTGGTAAAATGCCAAAGCTATTTTATGTGATCAAAACTCGTGTGGAACCAGAATGATCTCACACAGGAAATTGCAAGCATTAATATATAAACTTGTCTGATGCATATTCACGCATGGAATAATGCATAACTCAAGCAAGATTTTACATAATCTAGAGATATAGATTTGTGAATCAATTTTAGCTTGGCTTGATAAGATTTAAGACTCAACAAAATAAAGTGTGATTATTCAATAAGTGACAAATTACATGTGGCTACCATCAGTCTCAGTGTAGTTTTGCAGTTTGTCAAAATATGATGAAGCACAGATGCTAAAACTTGTGTGGACAATAAAGCCTTTCACATATTGCTTTGCATGTAGAGACAAAGCTTAAGGCAATATACAATACAAGTGCTTAATCATGCATGAAGCATTGCTTCACACTCACATGATTTAGCCGCCAGTATGCCTAACATGTAAAAACTCAGTAAACTATAGAATCACGAGTGATTCTATCTTTCACCATGCAAATATCTTCTATGAAAAATCACATGCAAGAAGGACATTGTTTGTAAGCTTTAACATACTTAAATGAGTCTTAATACATATAAAAGAGGCATATGATGCATTCATTTAGTGATTAAAAGAGGTGATTAAGCTCTCTAAGTTTTCACATTAAATCTAAGACAATTTAAATTACTTACCCTAAACTTCTTCATCTTCTTTTGATTCTTCATGCTCTTGAGGTTTTGTTTTCATCCATGATTCTTTATATCTACGCACATAACAAATGTCTTTTCTCTTGGTTTTGTAATCATCAAAACACATGATTCAGTAATCGCTCCCTTTTTAATGATGACAAAATCTTAAGATTAAGGTTCTTAGTTCTATTTAATATAAAACTCCCCTTTAAACTAATATAGGAGAATTAAAAAATAAGAATGTAGAATTATTCAACTTGAAGTAATGATATTGAACACATGAATGACAATCATGAAAATTTCATTAATAAAAAATATAGCTCATATCATAACATGTTATTAAAGAAAAAGAACTAAACAAAAAAGATTTCATTTCTTCTTAAGGCTTAAATTTATATAACTCCCCCTTAAGCCTAGCCTATCTCTCTATATTTCTTCTCCTCCTTTGGCATCATCAAAAACACGCAGGCCTTCCCGAGAGAGAGGAAACTTAATATCTAAGATGGGCTTTCAAGATTTCTCTATCAGATAGAGAATTTAGATTAAAGGCAGGAGTAAACAGAACTATTGCCCAAGTGGAAGAATCATTTGAATCCATAGGTGGAATGGAATCCAATGCTTTAGTTGAGCCATCAGTAGCTCAAGGAGAGGATGGAGACAATTCTTGATCAGTATCTTCAACTTGTCTATCAAGAGGTATAGGAGCTTGATAGTGCTGAGATTAATCTTTAGGTCCTTAATCCTCAGGTTCTTCAATGATGGGTTCCTCACCAGTTTGGTGAAGGGAAGGTTTGGTTTGTCTATGTTTGGGAATAGATTTCTTTCTTTGAAATGTTTTTGTTACTAATTGAGCAGAGGAGATGGTAGGAGAAGTCATAGGTATTGGCATAGATGAGGGCGTAGCAAGCTCTCTAACATTTTGAGTGAGTTTACCAATAAGTTTGGTAAGACTCATATAATCAATGCCTTTAAAAAGCTCCTCAAATGATGGTGTTTCTATAGTTTTGGCTATGTTTGAGGATTTTAATAGAGAGAGAATATGAGGGAGTAGCATGCCATCAAAAGGATGAATAGGCTTTGAAGTACCATAATGGCCTTGATATTCAGGCTAGGAGTCAATGGGTTGAGTTGAGTCTAGAGGTTGGTGTTCTGGGTGAAGGTGGATAGATAACCCTTGATCTCTTTGAGAAAGAAGATTTTTTTACTCTTGAGAGGAAGGGTCAATAGGTAAAGGCATATGGAATAGAGAGTGAGGTAGATCAAAGTGTGTTTTGGAGGTTGAAGGTAAATCCACCACTTGCATTGAACCTTCTCTGAACCTTAAAGGACTAGCCTCATCTTCTTGTCTGATAGTCCCTCCTTGTGTCTTTGAGATTCCAAGGTGATCTATAATTCTATCCAACTTGCCATTTAAATATAACATCATGTCATCAAGTCCCTTAATATCATTTTTCAGACACACCATTGCTTGGTCAAGCTTTCCTTTAATTCTATTAAGGATTTTATAAAGGAAAGCATTTGACATGTCAAGTGGAGTGGGCATTTGAGGAGGGGACTAAGATGAAGAAGTTCCAGCAGCTTTAGATGTTTCGGTTGTAGTTTTCTTATGTAATTTCCTTTTCTTCCTTACTACAATAGGATCAATGAGCTCTTCTTTCTCTTTTGAAACAAAATTATTTCCTTTCAGCTTGAATTTCATTTTATAGAAAGTAGTATCCTTAAATTCTTCTAGCTCTAGTACTACCCCTTCAATGTATTTGACTCAAAATCTTTTTAGAATGGTAGATATGACTGATGCAAAATAAAGATTTCTATCTTTCTTCTATTCCTTCTTCCTCCTAATGTCTACTTTAGAAACATGCAAAATCTTAGTCAATATATAGTGACACATATTGATCTTTTGCTTCTTGATCAATCTAGTCAGGAACTCAATCTCAAACTTAGTGCAAGTATTGAAGGCAATGTTCTTGTTAAGAAAGAATCTTGCCATAACATATGTTAACATCCAATGCTTGAATAGGAATGAAGTTATTCTAAAGATAAATCTAAGCTTCAAAGCTTCCTTAGGCACATCTTCTGTCATCATAATTGCTTTGTATTTCTCTTCATTCATGTCTTGTCTGGGAGCATTCCTTTGATTAGCATGATCAAACTCTTAAAGCTCCAAACCCCTTGCTTCAAGACCAAGTATATGTCTCAAACTCTTTGGAGTGAAGTACATTGGACACCCTCAAACATTAGCTTTATAGGTCTTCTTGTGTTTATCCCATTTGAAGCTAGCATAAAAGGCCTTCACCATTTCATCTGAGTAAGAGAGATCAAGCTCTAACAAGCCTTTGTAGTCATTTAAATATTCATCTATATCAAAGTTATGAGCTTTGATAAAAGAATCATATTTAGTGTATTAACTTGTGACCACCACAACCGAGGAGAAGTATTGATTGAGTCTGGACTAATGATTGGAGCTCAAAAGGTTTCCTTCTCTAATACTTGCCTCTGAAACTTCACTTAGAGGCATGTTGCTACTATTGTGAGACAAGTCTCAGCCAATTCTAATCAAAACTTCTTCTTGTTGATCAGTTATAGCAAGCTCTAATGTAGAAGCAATTTCCTTAGATTTTCTTAGAGTTTTAAGCTTGTTGGATGATCAAGAAAGTGAGTTACTGCCTTCTCCAATCAAAGCTTTTGTGAATTTTCTCTTCTTTATAACCTCCTCACTGGTTTTCTTTTCAGTCTCCTTTGTTCTTATCATCATCGAGAATTTTAAAGAAGAGATGAATTAAGGTCAAAGGAAGGGATGAAATTAGAGTGAAGTAAGGGGCGAGAAATAGATTAAAAGAGATGAGTAAAACAATTCGAGTACCAAACTAATTAAAGAAGAATCAGGAAGGTAGTTAAGAAAGAAAGATTGAGTAGTGGCTAGAAAATGAATGGTAGTTTACGTGTGAAAATGAAAGGCAAACAAGGAAGATATATATAGATAACGTAGGATCACAAGTGAGATGAAACTAGTTTCACATGTGATTTAGCACTTAGTCAACTAAAAGTGCTAAATCTTTTAGTTGACTAAGTGTTATTTCTTGCCTATGAAAAACTAATTTCATGTATGATCTGGAAGCAAGTATAACATTCAAATAATGCACATCCAATATAGGTAAAGTCATGCATGGTCACAAATTACTTTCACACGTGAAATGACCACTATAGAATACCATGCTCTCGGGAAGACATTTCACACAAGTAAACCTTCCTTTATCATGTGTGATATAACACTACTTAGGAAGAATGATTCACTAAGTGCTATTTCATGCAAGTAAAACTAATGTCTTCGCGCATGATTTAGCACAATTCAAAAGTGAAGATATCCTAAGTGCTATTTCACACGAGTGAGCAGACATGTTTCATGCACGAATATGCAGTCATATAGAGAGAAACACAGAATCAAGCAAATTCACACAAGATATGGAAATTAACTTACAAGAAACATTTTCTAATAGTAATAACCAATCTCTAAAATACATTATACCTAATCTTCTGACTTCTTTCTTTAAGATTTGCCTTCATTCATTCTAATGAAGTCAGGATTCATAGATTTATTCCTACAAAAACAACTTAAGACAACTTTGAAGCTTAAGTTAGTAAAAGATTCAAAATATAATTTAATCAAATTTAAGAATCTTACAATTCATTGGGATTTACCATTCCTAATTTCCTTCTAATGAATGTAAATTGCTCTTCAGCTAGAGGTTTGGTGAAAATATCTGCTAGTTGCTTAGTGGTAGGCATGAATTCCAATGTAATATCTTTCTTTTACATATGATCTCTTAAGAAATAGTGTCTAATGTAAATGTGCTTGGTTCTTGAGTGTTAGAAAAAATTCTTGGCTAAGTTGATAGTGCTTGTGTTGTCACATTTAATTAAAATTTTCTTAAGAATAACTCCCAAATCTTCTAATTATTGTTTTAACCACAAAGTTTGTGCACAACAACTTCCAGCCACCAAGTATTTAGCTTTACATGATGATAAGGATACACTATTTTGTTTCTTACTGTACCATGATATTAATGAGCCACCAAAAAACTAACAAGTTCTACTAGTACTCTTTCTATCTGTCTTGTATCCTTTATGATCAGTATCTGAGTAAGTAATCAATTTAGGCTTTTCTCCTTTTAGAAACTAAAGTCCTAGCTGTGTAGTTCCATTCAGATACTTAAAGATTCTTTTCATAGCCTTTAGATGTGATTCTCTTAGGTTAACTTGAAATCTTACAGACATACAGACACTGAACATGATATCAGGTCTGCTGGTAGTCAAGTAGAGTAGTAATCTAATCATTTGCCTAAATTTTGATTAATCCTTCTTCTTTCCTTTTGTATCCTTATCAATTTTGATTAATGCACTAATAGATATGTTGCTTGGATTTGAATTTTCAAATCCAACCTTCTTTAGCAATTCATGAGTGTACTTGGTTTAGCTTATGAAGATTCCATTCATCATTTGCTTGATTTGCAATCAAAAGAAGTTCAACTCTCTCATCATAGATATCTCAAATTCATCTTACATAATCTTAGCAAATTTCTCACAAAGAACCTCATTAGTAGCTTCAAAAATAATATCATCAACATAAATTTGAATCACAAGGATATAATTACCTTTAGTTTGATAAAAAAATTATTTTATCTACTATTCCTTTTTTGAAATTATTTTTAATAGAAAAGTATTTAGCCTGTCATACCAAGCTCTTGGTGCTTGCTTCAGTCTATATAATGCTTTCTTCAATTTGTAGATATGATTTGGCATTAATGAATCCTCAAATCTTACAGGTTTCTCTACATAAACTTCTTCATTGATTAGTCCATTCAAAAATGCATTTTTAACATCTATCTGATAAAGTTTAAAATCTTTAATGCAAGTAAAAACAAGTAAAAGTCTAATAGCCTCAAGTCTAGCAACAGGAGCAAAGGTTTCATCATAATCAATACTTTTTTCTTGATTATAACCTTTAGCTACTAGTCTGGCCTTATTCCTTATCACAATACCAATTTCATCAAGTTTGTTTCTAAAGACCGATTTCATCCCAACAATAGGATGATCACTTAGTCTTAGTGCTACATCCCAAACTTGACTTCTCTCAAACTGGTTTAACTCTTCTTACATTGCTATGAACCAATATTAATTAGTTAAGACTTCTTTAATGTTAGAGGGTCCAATATTAGAAAGAAATGCACTGAAATGGCATACTTCTCTAAGTAAATCTCTTGTTTTAAATCTATCACCAACTTATCCAATGACTTGATCAGTAGGATGTGACTTGTTATATTTCTAACCTTTTAAAAGATTATTTATCTCTCCACCTTGATCATTAGTCATGGTATCATTGTTGGTTTGATTTTCCTCCTTTTCTTTTAGTAAGAGATCATCAAGAGAAAGATTTACAATTTCTTCTTGTTTGTTCTCATTGATAAGAATTCATCAAATCTAACATGAATTGCCTCTTTAACAGATGAAGTTCTTTTATTAAAGACTTTGAAAGCTTTACTTTTATTAGAATAACCAAGAAATACAACTTCATCACTTTTACAATCAAACTTATCTAGATTATCCTTATCATTATTGAGTACAAAACACTTACAACTGAATACATGTAGATAAGAGATGTTGGGCTTTCTTACCTTGTAGAGCTCATAAAGAGTTTTGTTCAGAATAGGTTGGATATGTCCTGTATTAGTCATGTAGCATGCTGTACCCATGGCATCCACCCAAAAATATTTAGAAATTTTTTTCTCATTCAGCATGGTCCTTGCCATTTCTTCCAAGGTTCTATCTTTTCTCTCCATAACTCCATTTTATTAAGGTGTTTTAAGAGCTAAGAATACAAGACTAATTCCCTGTTCTTCATAAAACTCAATAAAGTTAAAATTGTCAAATTCTCCACTATGGTCACTTCTTATCTTTATAATTTTCAAACCTTTTTCATTTTATTCTTTAGTTACAAATGCTACAAAATATTCAAAGGTTTGATCCTTGTAAGATATGAAGATAGCCCATGTGAACCTAGAATAATCATCAACTATAACATAGGTGTAAAATTACCCCTTAGAATTTTTACCCTTAAAGAACCAATTAGATCCATATGAAGTAATTCGAGAGGCCTTAATATGGATACTACATTTTTACTTTAAAATATAGTCTTAGTTTATTTGCCTTCCATACAAGTATCACATAGCTTGTCAGCTTCAAATTTTATCTTTGGCAGCCCAATGAGAAGTTCCTTTTTTGCAAGTTTGTCCAATTATTTCATGTTAACATAGGCTAATCTTTTGTGCCATAACTAGCTCTCATCATTCATAGAGATGAGACATTTTGTGTCTAGTGAGTCATCATCATAAAGATTTATTAAATATACATTCTAAATGCTCTTTCCTTATAGGATGATTTTTCTTATTTGTTCATTTCTCACAATGTAATGCATAGCATTAAAAATAACCTCATAACCCTTGTCATATAATTGAATTATGCTCAAGAGGTTGTCTTAAGCCATCAACCAAATAAACATTATCAATACAAGGAGAGTTAGATGTATTTTTACAAACCTTACCTATACCGAGAATTCTCCCTTTTTCATTGTTTCCAAAGGTGATAGTTTCACTATCTTTGGTTTCTATCATATATAAAAATATGGAGCTATTACCATTCATGTGCTTGGAACAACCACTATTTAGATATCACTTTTCATTTGTGACTCTCCTTGATACCTATACAAATGTCATGTTTCATTAGGTACCCAAATCTATTTCGATCCTAGTTGATTAATATACCCCTTTGGAACTCACTTCATATTTCACTCAGCCCTTACTTCCTATGAATACATAACTTAGTCATGTGCCTTTTCTTATTACAGTAGGAATAAGAAAATTTAGGTAAGTTTATCATAGTAGTAAGAACAAAGAAGTTCTTGTGATATTTTTGCTTCTTATTCAGTTATAGCCTATGCCATCTTTATCAAAAACACTTCTTTGTTGACTTAAAATTTTGTTTAAATTATCTTTACCATTAACAAATTTTGCAAATATATTTTTCAAATCTTCCTTTTCTGAAATATGAAGAGGGCAATCAGTACATAAGGTATCTTTTTCCAAAATAGAAACATTCTTTTTCAAAGCATCATTTTTAGATTTGAAAAACAAGTTTTCTTTTTCAAAAATAACAAGTTTCTTTTAACTTGTGAAAGATTTTTCATAAGAAGAAAGGACTCATTGTGTAGTTCTTCAAAAGTAATTTTTAGCTCTTTAAATGTAAAATCAAATTCAAAGTCAGAGTCTAAATTATTTACCTGATTAGAATGGCTTTTGGCCATTAGACACAGATTTGCTTCTTCTTATTTTGTGGACTCCTCATCATTGTCACCCCAGATTGAAGAGAGATAAGATTTGAATTTCTTCTTGTCATATTTGTAGATTTTACTCTCTTGCTTTAGAGGGCAGTCAGCTTTAATATGTCTAGGTTTCTTGCACTTGTAGCAGATTATCTCTTTTTCTTTCTTCTTTGAGAATTTCTTCCCAAACTTTTTCTTCCTAAAGAATTTGCCAAATTTCTTTACAAACATAGCCATTTCTTCATCAGAGTCATCACTGTCGCTTACTTCAAACTCATATTCTTCCTTTATCACTTTTAGAGCTAGTGACTTCTTCTTTTTATCAGTATCTTCCTTCAGCATGGATAGTCTTTCTTCATGCTCGGCAAGACTTCTAAACAAGTCTTCCTTCAATAGCAGTAATTTTAGGTTACTATTTAATTGAGAGACTTCTCATAATTTTTCTAACTTTCTCCTTCTAAGTATATATCTTTCCAAGTACTCTAAGCTCGTTCATCATGTGTGTGTATCTGGCTTGTATTTCTTTGAGATTTTCTCCAGGCTTCATCTTGAACAACTCATATTATTGAGTCAAAGTACTCATTTTATTCTTCTTAACTCCTTCAGTGCCTTCATGAGAAATCTCTAGAGCATTCCATATTTCTTTTGCAATTTTCAGATTACTCACTCTGAAATATTTTTATTGACTCGAGGTACTTGCAATAATCAATTTAGCCTCAAAGTTGAGTAACACCAATTTTTCTTCCTTTTTTGTAAATCACTCCTTTCTTTTCTTATGAGTTGTCCTTCTACAGTTTTATATGGAATGTAAAGACCAGTCTCAACAATATTCCATAAGTCAAGGTCTGAGGCCTTAAAGAATAATCTCATCTTACTTTTCCAGAAAGTATAGTTTCACCATTGAATCCTGAAAGCCTATTAATTTTAGCACCTGTAGGCAAAACACCGTCACCAAAACTAGTCATAGAATCCTCTTAGAATATTAAGTCTTTTATTAAGAGTCTAAGCTCTGATACTAAATGTTATGGTAGATTAGGTAATATTTAAAAAATTTTGAGAACTTGAAAATAGTAAAGAGCTAAAGAGTGAAGAAAGAAGATAATGCACTCAAGATTTATACTAATTCAGCCACAAACTTGGCCTACATGCAATCCTTAATATCACAGTTGAGATTTTCAATTAAAATCACAAACTTCAATAGGTGCTTGCCACTACAGTATAACTTTCAAAACTAACCTTATCTTGATTTACTTAACAAACCTTGCTACAATCTAGTAAGTTGTTATAAACACTTGAAAAATTCCTTTTCAAGACTTCTGAGAAAATAAGATAAGCTTTTTACAAAAAATTCTCTTAAAGAGTATCTGAGAATACAAATGAAAGCTTATAAACTTTTGAAAGCTTTTCACAATTCTTTTCAAGAATGATAAATGAATGCAATAAGTAAAAGCACAATTTGAAATCTCTTTAAATGCACAAATGATAATTTGCTTGCTTAAGGATCATTAGTTTTAGTTTTGGTTCAAAATGAATCACTTATATAGTTTTTGAAAGTTGACAGACTGTTGGAACAGTGATTCTATCCATTGGAACATTTTCTTATAAGTGACTAGTATAATCACATGTGATTTTGTGCTGAAGAAGTTTTAGAATACTAAATGTGATGAATCACACGTGAACACCTTGTCCTCTCATACGTGGCTTTGCACTCCTGTATAATCATCAAATTCTATGTGTTAAAACTCGCATGGTACCATATTGCTCTCTATGAATATACTAACATATCAGAGTGCTAAAACTTACGAGTGCATCATTTGCTCTCATGCATGGTTTTGCAAATAAGAAACTATCATCAGTTTTGTGTGACAAATTACACGTGGAACCTTTACTCTCTCACACGTGAAATGGCTGGCAGAATGCTAAAGTCATTCTATGTGATCAAAATTTGTGTGGAACCACAATGATATCACACATGAAATTGCAAACATTAATGCATAAACTTGTCTGATGCATATTCACATGTGAAACAATGCATAACTCAAGCAAGATTTTACATGATCAAAAGATATAGATTTGTGAATCAATGATCATACATGTGACAATTTTAGCTTGGCTTGAGAAGATTTAAGACTCAATAAAATAAAGTGTGATTGTTCAACAAAAATCACGCGTGGCTACCATTAGTTTCACATGTGGTTTTGCACTTTGTCACAATACAATGAAGCATAGATGCTAAAACTTGCATAGACAATAAAGCCTTTCACGTGTAGTTTTGCATGCAGAGACAAAGCTTAAGACAACATAAAACACAGGTACTTAATCATATATGAAGCACTACTTCACACTTATGTGATTTAGCTGTTAGTGTGCCTAACATATAAAAACTCATGAGTAACCTATAAAATTATGTGTGATCCTACCTCTCACTATGCAAACATCTTCTATGAAAAACCACATGCAAAAAAGACATTGTTTGCAAGGTTTAACATGCTTAGATGAGTCTTAATGCATATAAAAGAGATATGATGCATTCATTTAGTGATTAAGAAAAGTAATTAAGCTCTTTAAGTTTTCACATTGAATTTGAGATAATTTAAATTACTTATCTAAACTTTTTCATCTTCTCTTGATTCTTCATGCTCTTAAAGTTTTGTTTTTATCCATAATTCTTTATATCTGCACAGATAACAAAGGTCTCTTCTATCGATTTTGTAATCATCAAAATACATAATTCAACACTCAATACCTAAGAGACACTTGAGCTTACCCAAATCCTTTGTTTGAAAGGATATCATTACATGTTTTTTGAGCTTGGTAATTCCATCTAGATCATTTCCTATTATAAAAATGTCATCAACATAGACCACCAGAAAAATGAACCGATTAGATGGTGAATGGCAATGGAACATAGAGTGATCTTCGTGAATTTTGTGAAGATTTTTCTTTTTTTAACATTTTTCTCACTTTATTATTTTTTATAAATATAAAATATTTTATTTTTCCTTCAAAAATATAAACTTCACAAAAATTTACATATCTCAATTTTAGAGGATTTAAACCCTCTAAAACCACATGCATAAATGATTCATATTTGTATTAATCATTTTCAAAATGCAATTTTCCACTTCATTTTATTGCTTTCGTTGATGATAATTATTCTATTTTGTTGTGAAATATAGTTATGAATTCCCATGGAGTCCCACAAAATACTTACCATTTTATGGAGGTGCTGCTTACCATGACTACCATCATTCGGTTAGTGAAAATTATTAATGAAACTTTGCCTCTATATTCACTTTTGTGATCTTATTTATGGCACCCACAAGATACGTTCATATTTTCCCTACTTATCATTTTAATTATAATATGAAAATTTAGGTCAACCAACTTGATTGATTCAGTAAACTATTAACTAGTGTTTTGACTAGTTTAACAAAATGTTTTTGTTTATGATTTTGGTTGTGGTTCAATTATGATTTTGACCATTAACCCATACACTAATGTCTTGATTAATTCAGTAACTAATCTAGTTTCCAATACTTTGATTTCAATACTTATCAAACAAGTTATTCAATACACATATTTTCGTAAATCATGGATGAATAATTCACATCTTATTCTCAATCATATATTGTACGTAATATGAGACTTTTTTAACTAAATTAAGTAGACTAATTAAGGTAAGGTGTTAAAAATATTAGTTGACAATCATTCTTTAAAAAACAAAAACAAAGAATGACAATGTCATTTGAAACTACTTTCACTAAATGCTTTGGGAGAATATCAAAGAAGGTCCCTCAAAAGATTTAAAATCTAGCTAGGACTATAGACAGATTGGGTATTTGTTAAAGCAATAATCACTCATTAATTTATTAATGTTTACTTGTTAGATTGGATATTAAATTTTTTTTCAGGATCCATCCTTGCTATTTTCCCTTCTATTTTCTAAAGCATTTCAAGATAAATTATAAGGTAAAATGACAAGTTGACCTTTAAAGTATAGGCCCAAGGACATTTGCAAACATAAACTCATTTTTGTTGAACTTTTACCTCTAAATTGTTAAAATTATAGCAATCTCCCTTTACCATTAACTTTGACTATTAGTTGATCAAAATATTATAGAAAATTATTTCAAAAATTATTTAAAAAAAAGACCAAAAGAATCATAGAAAAAATCCAAAAATTACAGAAAATAACTAAAAAATAAAATTTGTAATTTTTAGGTCCTTTTCTATGAATCTTTTGCTTTTTTTTTTATAATTATTTAATCAACTAATAATTAAAGTTAATGGTAAGATGAGATTGTCACAATTTTAAAAAATATGGGTGATAATGCATAGAGCTGGGCTTCGCTGGAGCTAACAGTTATAGTTGGCCCCTCCTCACAATAAACACTACGTCATTAGAAAATGATGGAGGTGAATCCGTGTTGTCATATAAAGAAGATTGCAAAGAAAAGTCTAAGACTCTTTTAGTTATGTTTTGAGTTTGAACTTGGAATCAATATTTATGAGGTAAAATGACAAGTGAAAGCATTAATAATAATGGAAGACATTAAATTATTGAAATATCATAGAAATATCATAGTCTTTTATTTGAATTTAAAAATTAAATAACTATTATAATAATCAATGAATAGAACGTGACTTTTGAATTTAAGTAAAGTTAGTTGTAAATTTAAATAATACTCTTTCCGTCTCAAATTATAAGATACTTTTAGGAAAGATTTAATGTTCCAAAATATAGGACACTTTGATAAAAATAAAGTTTTATTAATGATACTTTTTTAATATTATCTTTTTTATATATTCTCTCTCTTCAATATTCTTTCATCAATAAAGTATTAAATGAAAGGTATTTTTAAAAGTTTATATTTTTGTCTTAAAAAAGTAAGGTAATAAAGTGTATTTAATAAATTTTATTGGTATGTGAGATTTTATCTAAAAGTATTTTATAATTTAAGACGAAGGTAGTATTGCTTATGAAATATAATATAATTTTATTAAAAATTTAATCAAAACTGTTGAAAAGCTTTGATTTAAAGGTGATGATGAGTAAAGGAGGGAAAATGAGAGTAAGAGAAAATGAGAGATCACTCATCTAATAAATAACATTACATTAGACCTTTTAAATAATTTTTCTAAAAGACTTCAGAAAATAACTCATTTCAGATTGTCGTAAATATATTTTGAACAGCACCGTGAGTTGAGTTGTGCATCTGAACCTCTTGCCACCGCTTCAAGCTAATATAATAAACAATGGCAGGTTCAATAATAATAATAATAATAAACAATGGCTATGTAAAAATCATCTATAACTCCTTGAGTAATGTATCTTTTATGCCCCTGAATAAAAACCAACAAAAAAACTGAATAAAAAAAATAAATTAACCCTTAAATTATAAAAGTCTAAAATCTTAAATTCATTTTAACATAATGTCGGAAGAATTTCATGTGAGAACACTTGACTCAACATAATGAAAAAGATGACCCCAAAATTTTTGAAATTTCACTGAAGAACCTGTATAGAATTTCTTTTAAATTTGTAACAGAAATGTTGAAATTTTCCTTATTTAAATGAATAACATAAATGATTTGTTTATTTTCATATTGTATGTTATTCATTTATTTATGAAATGTTATTTATTTCTTTATTTCACTTGTTTATAGTCTCACTCTCACTTGATTTCATTTCAAGGGCTATAAATAAGTGAAGTAGGAAAACCAACAGCATTTCATAAGTAAATGAATAACATATAGTATGAGAACAAACACGTTGTCTTATCATAAAACTAACACTTGGAATAAAATCAAGTAAAACTAGGGCTATAAACCAGTAATGTTAGATCATTAATAACATTCTATAAGTAAATGAATAATATACAATATGAGAATGAACATGTCGTTTATGTTGTTCATTTAAATTAGGGTAATTTTGTTATTTTTGTCACAAATTTGAAAGAAATTCCAAATGTTTAGTGAAATTTCAAAAATTTTGGGGTTTTTTTTTAATGATGTTGGGTCAAGGGTCTCCAACTGAAATTTTTCTTATGATGTCCCCCTTAAACTTTTGAAAACAATACAATCTAACCCTTACTATTAATAAAAGTTAACTTTTACCATTAGCTAACCAAAAAATAATAAAAAAAGATCACAAAAATTATCATAAATGATGCAAAAATTACATATAATAACAAAAATTATAAGAAAAGATCAAGAAAATTTTATTTTTAAAAAAATAATTTTTGAACTCTGTCTATTTTTTGATCAATTAACTGTTAAAATTAATTTTTATTAATAATAAGAGCTAAATTATATTATTTTTAAAATTTAAATAAGAACATTAAATTAACAATAAATTTAAAATTTTTAAATTTATAATTTAATGGTCAATTTGTCCTGTTATTCTAAAAAATTATATAATTATTATTACATAGTACAAAATAAAATTTCATTGCATTGCTGTCACGGAAACGAAACAGGCCCAAGGAGGGATGGACCACACGCAAATAAAATTTCAGACGTCATATCTTATAATCTTCTAATCTTATTTTTAAATTATTTTTAATATATTTAATTAAAATCAAAAAAGTTTTTAAAACTTATCAACTCTATTTAAAAAATTTAATAAATGCTCAACTGTACTCTTATTTTCTTGTCAATAATTTTACATTTATTAAATATATATAATTTAATAATATATTATTTCTCTTCAACATTTAATAAAAAATAATAAAAAATTATTTGTAATAAAAAAAATTGATGATATAAGTTATAAGTATGATAAAAAAAAAAATTCGTATATGTCTTGTGAATAAAACCGAGGGACTATATGACAAAATAGACAAGATTTTCACTGTTCGTGAAATCATGAACAGTGAAGTGAATAGTAGACATTGCGTCGTTCAAAAGTATAATATTTTTTAAGAAAAATTGTGGTATTCTTTTTTATTTTCCATCAAAAAATTCAAGATTATTTAACTATTCTGACTACCGACATTTTAAGAAATATTTAAACATTATATTTTTATAATATTTTACTAGAATATTTTAAATTATATGATTTTTAATTACCTTTAATTTTTGCATCTGTCATAAAATAAATGTAGGGATATTAATAATCATGCTATTAATAAAATTGATCAGTGGTTTAGCGGGACCATTCATTTATTAATGAAAGTATAAAAAGAAAATTTTAATAAATAGTACATCAAACAAATAATAGTTGTTTCGTACAAGCATGATCAAAGGACCTCAATTAAAATTCTCTTATAAAAAATAGAAAGATAACATACTTATCATTTAATTAAACTTCTAAAAAAAGTTAACTAATATCCGGGCATCGCACGTACTAAATTAAATCCAGTTCATTTGTATTGTACCTATATATAAACAAGGGATGGAACAAAAGTGGATAAAAATTCAGAGCCCGTATTCATTTGTATTGTACCTATACGTACTGTTCATCCTGCTCTGATGAACAACCCAAAACAAATAGAAAAAGTCAAATTGTAATCAATCTAAAGTCGGCAAGACGGCTAAGTCTATATATAAAAGGACCATATCATGAGACGAATATGCTGCAGCGGACTTCGCAGGAACATAATAAGAGGAGATAATATTTATTGAGTCTCAAGATAAATTTGTGTAAAATACAATAATTTTTTTGAATATTTGTTCAAATTATAGAACTCTTTCTTTCTTTTTTTAACTTATATTTTATTTCATTTTTTTATAACTTTTTTAGGAATATTTCATTTAAGATTTAAAATGATTAATTTATTAATTAAAATCATGCCAATATTTTAAATTATCAATTTGTCCTATTCATTGTTAATTATTAATTTATCCTCACAATATAATTGTTTTTTTCCTCTTGGTCTCTATTTAAAAAAAATTGTAGCTATTTTCATTAGATAAATTGGCCCACTGGCACAAAAAACTAAGAAAATATGGATCAAATTTTGAAAAGTTGAAGGTGGGCTGGTTTACATTAATATATAAGAGATATATCATTGATATTTAAGAAATTTATTATTAAAAATTTAAAAAAATTATAAAGGGTTTTATCATTGGGTATGTCATTGATAAATAAAATAAATCAGATATAATATAAAATATAATAAATATTGAGCTGTTTGCTTAATTTATACCTATAACATGGGTTATATTTACAAAAGCCTCTTTTTACATTAAAATGTTTTAAAAATATTAAAATTAATTAATATAAATTATTCTGACTAGGATAACTGATCAGGATCAAGTTAGCATTCCTACTTTTTAATCCAAGTCATGCCCTTTATATATACATTAGTATCACTAACTACCAAGTAATTACCACCTAATCACTTCTAAAACTCCAACAATTTATGTTATGAAAATTTTATATTGAAGGGATGCTTAAATAGGTTTTAAAATAAAGTAGTAGTTGGTGTACTTTATTCTAAATTCATTATTTTTTCCGTCCAAAAATAAAGTATTTTTTTGAAGAGTTATATGTTCAAAAATGTAAGGCATTTTTAATTTTTTAATATGTAATTATTGCTTTTTTTTAAAAGTGCCCTTTTTGGTAATAATTTTATATTTATTGTAGGGTATTTAATAGGAGTAAATATGAACAAATAGGGTTAGTTGAAAAGTATGTGACTATTTTATTGGGGGATGAAATTCGGTTAGAAATGACTTATATTTTTGAACAAAGGAAATAGCATTTAAGTTTCAAAAAACTGTTATTGAAAGATGAGTTGTAAATATTATTTCATACAGATTTAAGTTGCAAATAAGCCTTTAAATTTTATAGGTGAATCCCATTTTATTGGTTTCAATATTTGCAACTAACTTTGTATGACATTTGCAAGTCCTCTAATTTTTGTCACGGAACTTCGTTAAAGTCATCATTTAGTGGGGCTAAAGTGTCATTTCTCCCGTATATGCTGTTGAATGATTCGTTGTATATAGTAATCATATCGAAGTGTCTTATTGTCTTCAGATAGAAAAAAAAATTAAGAGCATAATGTTGCCGTACGTGACGATGGAGGAAGCAGAAGAAGCAATGGGAAGAGGGCTGAGTTATGCAGAGAGAGTATGGTTCAGATACTCAGCCAACAAATCAGACTTTGTACTTCACTGCCATAACATAGTGTTCTTGTGCTTCTTTTATTCTGCGGCTTCTCTTCCTTACGTCTTCATTGAGCTCTGCAACAACAAGAGCATAGTGAAGTGCAAGGTTCAGCCAAGGGTCAGAAACACTTTCTGGCAAATGTTCAAGTGTTACAAGAACGTCATGCACACTTTCATCCTCGCCGTTGGTCCTCTTCAGATTCTCTCTTTTCCAACCGTCAAGGTAATTTTCTGATTGCATGCAGAAAAATTGTTTCAACAAAAAATTTAATTTGCCAATTAATTGAACAGTGTCTACTTTGTTCTCCTTCTTCTTCTTCTTGGAATGAACTTAGACGAAAGGTCAAGTTTTTCCAGGATTTCATATCCTCTTGACGGCTTCTCTCTCGCCATATCCCTGCACGGCACCCATATCCAAGTCTTTAAATTCATCTAGTGTTGCATGTCTTGCCACGTCATACCATGTTGTAGAAGCGAAAAACTTTGATAAAATTTAGTTGTATCAAAAACCAATGTTTTTTGGCTTATGCAAACATTGGATGACATGACAAGGCATAGGATAAGAGTTTCAATATAGGCACCATGCTGGGACATAACCAGAGCATAATATGGAAATAATCTAGATTAACCCATCAAGTTAAATTAATAAATCGTTAAACTAATATTTTAACTAGTTTAATAAAATGCTTTATTTATGATTGATTTAATCATAATTTAACTTTAATTTTGATCATTGATCTTTAAATTAATAGTGCACTAATTGGTTTAATAATTGATTTAGTTTTGATACCTTGAGTGAGAGAGAAACACTTGAGAGGACTTGGATATGGTTTTTCATAAGTTCAATATAAAATTCCCGAACAAAAAAAAAATCTAACTCAAAACATGATGGGGAAGAAATAGCAGTTTAAATTTTATATATTTTTTTAAACTTCATCTTGAATTTTGAGTGATTTATAAATACTTTTATAAACATAACCCAAAACCAACTCACATAAACTTTCTTATATCAATACCAATAGAATGCTTAAATTTCTAGATTTTTTTCCTTCATTTTTAATTTTTCTAATGCAAATATCGGCAAAATTATTCAACCGATAAAAATTAAGTGATCCCAATTCATTACCGTTACAACCCAATCCAAAAGTCATGTTTGATCTTCCTTTTTGTAATAACACACTATGATTTTTCTTTAGTTGCTTGGTATTCGAACGGACCTCTCGTTGCCATCTGGATGGGAATTCGTCTTGCAATTGTCGGTCTATTTTATCATTGAAGATTTTGCAAATTACTGGATCCATCGGATCCTCCATAGTCCATGGGCCTACCAAAAGATCCACAAGGTCCACCATGAATATAAAGCTCCGCATGGGCTCGCGGCCCCATATGCACACTGGGCTGAGATTTTGATTTTGGGCTTTCCCTCCTTTCTCGGCCCAACTTTGGTTCCTTGTCATATAACCACGTATTGGTTGTGGTTCGTTTTGCGACAACTTGAAGCCATTGAGACCCACAGCGGGTAATGAATTTCATTTCATAATGTACCATTAACAAGTTAATTGAATCTCTGAATAGAGCTCGAACTTTTTCTTGAAATTTTCTTTACAGACTAAAATAATTATGAAATTTGTCTTCTTAGTCGTAGGAAATCATAATATATATATAAAATTTTATCTATGTCTTTGGGAAGGATGGATGTTTTCAAAGCTGCTTGGAGTTTTCTAATTGTCAAAATTAAGAGACTATAAAATATTCCATTTCATTGCTATTATAATTGGTGAACTAAAATATTTCATTTCTAATGTTGAATCATTGTTTCCACGTTTGAAATTATAATTTTTTGGCTGACGCTGTTGAGAAAGCTAGATTGCTTATCGGAAGAAATTGGACTGTTAATTTCAATTGATTTTTTAATGGAGATTTTGCTAGTTCTTGGCCTTATAGTTTTTTGTTTATCATCCTCCATCTTGGTATATATTCGTAATTATTTTTTAACGTTGTAACCTCTTGTATTAAAGAATAAAAAAAATTTCCATAAAAATTATAATTGTTTGGCTTTTATTTCTTAAACTTTTTATTAATAGGAAATATATTGCATTGCATTAACTTTTTACTGTATAGTATATCCAATAGCTTTCATGCTTTGCTTTAAAAGAAAAAAACGCCAAACTCAATGTTTCAAGTAATGATACCGTTAGTTGGTTGGAATTAGTTATGTTTAAGTTTAAAAATATAAAAAACTAATTTTTTTTTTTTTTCTGCCATATGATCCCATAGTATCTTGTACCATAAAAGTTAAATACTTCAAAACTAGATTTAAGTCCTCCAAAATTGATATTCATGAATTTTTGTGAATATTTTCCCTTTAGTATTTTTCTCATTTTTATTATTTTTTATAAAGTATAAAATCTTTTATTCTTTCCTTAAAAATATAAAAATTCACAAAAATTTACATATGTCAATTTTAGATTATTTAAATCTTTCGAAGCTACATGCATAAATTATTAATATTTGTATTTATCCTTTTCAAAATGCAATTTTCTTTATCATTTTATTATTGTTATTGATAATTATTCTATTTTTTGTTGTGAAATATAGTTATGAATTTCCATGGAGTCCCACAAAATACATACCATTTTATGGAGGTGCTACTTACCACGACTACCATCATTTGGTTGGTGAAAATTGTCAATGCAACTTTGCCTCCGTATTCACTTATTGTGATCTTATTTATGGCACCCACAAGGTATGTTCATATTTCCTTGGTAATCATTTTAATTATAGTATAAAAATTTGGATCAACCTGCCTGATTAATTTGGTAACTATTATTAACCAGTGTTTTGATTAGTTTAATAAAATATTTTATTTATGATTGGATTGATCACGGTTTCGGTTATGATTTTAACCATTAACCCTTAAACTAATATTTTTATTAATTTAATGATTAGTTCAATTTTCAGTACCTTAATTTCAAATGCTTATCAAACAAATTCAATATAGATATTTTGGTGAATCATGGACAAATAATTCTCAATCATATATTGTACTTAATATGAGACCTTTTTAATTGAATTAAGTAGATTAAGGTAAGAGGTTAAAAATATTAGTGAACAATCATTCTTGGTTTTTTTTTCAAATGGATATATCATTTGAAAACTACTACCTCTAATATATTTTAGGTGAATATCAATGAAGGACTCCTAAAAAATTTTAAAATTTGGCAAGAACTCTGAATAGATTAGATGTTTGTTAAAACAATAATTTACTTGTTGATTTGTTTATGCTTACTTGTTAGATTGGATATCAAATTTTTTCAAGAGTCCTTCATTGATATTCTCCCTTCTATTTTCTAAAGCACTTTGGGATAAATTAAAAGGTAAAATAGCAATTTAAACCCTTAAATTATAGGCCCTTGAGCATTTGGGAACATAAATTCATTTTTGATGAATTTTTACTTTTAAACTTTTAAAATTGTGGCAATCTCCCCTTATTATTAACTTTGACTTTTAGTTGATCAAGATATTATAAAAAATAATCTCAAAAATTATAGAAAAAGATTACAAGAATCATATAAAAGGACCTAAAAATTTCAGAGAATGACAAAAAATAAAATTTGTAATTTTTGGTCTTTTCTGTAAATCTTTTAATTATTTTCTGCAGTTTTTTATGTCTATGTCTTTTTTTTTTTGTAATTTTTTAGTCAAATAAAAGCCAAAATTAATGGTAGGGTGAGATTGTCACAATTTTAAAAGTTTGCAATTAAAGTGTATTAAAAATCAGTTTAGGATCTCAAATATTCATAATCCTATATAAGTGCTCAATTGTCAAATTAAATAGATTTTTTTTTTTATTAGCATATCATAAATGCTGCGTTGTGATATGTAATGAATCCTTTATATATAGGACCAACTAAAAAGGTCATACATGTTAAGAACGAGGTGGAGAGATTAATACGTAGTTATGATCGTTTCATTTTATATTATAAATTAAACAAATGGAGGTGTCTCTTGCAGGGATACCGATACAAGACGAAGCTACTAAAGAAGGCATCTCTGAATCAACAAAACCACAAAACAGAGTAGCTGTTACCAGCAAATTAACATGTAATTGTTGTGAGGGCATGCATGGTTCACAAGGCTTGATATGCTTAATATATAGAGTAGGGACTAATTTGTATTAGAATATAAAATATGTACTGTATAAGTTTTATGTTGCATAAACATCACGCTCTATTATTATAATTATAATTATAATTATAAATTATAATATTATGAGAATACATATATACATATACATACACATACATAAATACATACATACATACATACATACATATATATATATATATATATATATTAATTCTTGAGATTCTATTCAGTTTTAATTTTTAATTCAATTTCATATTTAATATATTGCAATTATAATGAATTCTCACCTTTCAATGTTTATTAAGTTATTTATTATTGGGTTAAGGTGCAATTTTTTTTTCCTAAACTATTCTCAAAGGTGCAATCACTACTACAAAATAACTTTTTTACATCACATTTTTAAACATTTTTACATCACAATTAAAGGAGACATTATATTAGGCAACTTATAATGATAGTTTATCTATATTACATATATCCATGACGTGAAAAGAATTAACCACATTCCCTTTAAGAAAGGGGGTGTGGTTTTTAAACAAACCACGTCCCACTCTCAAAAAGGAAAGATGGTTTCCCATTCTTATAATTTATAGGAATGGAAAACCACATTCCCCTTTTAGTAGTAGTGACGTGGCTTTTATCCATACCACTTTCCTTTTTTAATATTGGTGACGTGGTTTTTATAATTTTTTAAATATATAATTTACATTTGTTTTACAATCAAAATAAAACCTACTAAAGTATCCCACAAAAACAATCATTCATACAGCCAAAGTCTAGCAAATAGCAACTCATATTTATAGCTATTTATACACTATTACAACAAAATATATCAAATTAAGTATACCAATAGAACAATAAAACTATTGTCACCTATTCAAGTGTCAATATCTACGGCCAAATTTCAAACAAACTACTTGACCACATTAGTGTTCATATCCTTCTAACTTTTCATTATTTTTGCTAAAATTCTAATTTAATGGACAAACTATGAAATCACTATATAAATAGCTCTTGAAGAAGATAACCTGTTAAATTGTTTCGAATGTCACTTATGTTTTCATTAGTGTAGGGCTACTCATTGTCAAAAAGCTACAAATTTCATCAGAAGTTTATTAGATTTTCAAATTCTAAAGCTTTGCAAAACTAGTATTATTAAAATAAATAACAAAGTAACTTACCATGTGTAAATTTTTGTTAGTTTCGGATTGAATAATCTCATACATATAACGGATAATAAAATATCTGCACTCTATACTCCCTATTTGGTGATGGCATTGAAAATTAAAAGTCAAATGATAAGTATAAACAAAATATATATGAAATAATTGTGGATAAAAAGTATTAAATTAAAATTACTTACATTTTAAAAGATCCAAGTCAATAGGAGATTTTTTGACATACATTTTTTGGTGGGCAACGCTTTTCCCTGGTCATATAATATATCTTTAGTGCTTTATATAAAATTTAAATAAAACATAAAGTATTAAGGGTTAATGAGCAAAAATGAACCCTAAACTCTTGCTCAAAAAAGTGCTCTGGATTTTAAACTCTTAAAATAGGCAAAATAAACCCTAAACTTTTAAATTCATAGCAAAATGAATCCTGCCTGTTAAATTTTCAAACACCATTACTGTTCATGCTCTATTGTTCACTGTGGGCCTTGGTCAATACTGATGTGTCATTGTCAATGAACGCCATAGACCCTAAACTATTATGTTAGTAGCGTTTTAAACCCTGAACTTTAAAATTTTGAGTCAATTACCTCTACCATTTATATATAGAACATTGATTATTATATAGATCAAATTAACTTCAGCGTGATTCACCGCGGTAAAATGCATTATTGGCCATGGAAAACAACCTATAATTTTGTGAAATGATATTTTTTGCCCTTTTTTACAATGTTTTCCAAATGATTAGTATCTCATGCTTCTGTATACTTTATAACTTTAATTTACTCTTATTTTGAATAATATTTTTATTTATTTAATGGTAAAAATTTAGGATCCCATTTGAAAAGAAGTTTAAGTATTATAGGATTTTACAAACGATGGACACGAAAGTCAATGATTTCATCAATGAATTTAAAACTCAAATTAATCGATTAATTAAAATTATCTAATATTTAAACTTCTTTTTAAATAGGATCCCAAATTTTTACTATTAAATAAATAAAAATTACTAAAAATAAGACTAAATCAAATTTATAGAGCATATGAAAGTACGGGATACCAATCGTTTGGAAAATATTGTAAAAAGAGCAAAAAATGTCATTTCATAAAATTATGGGTTGTTCGCCACAGGCAACGATGTATTCACTGCAATGAACTATTCTGAGGCTAATTTAATCTATATAATAGTCAACGTTCTATACATAAATAGTGAGGATAATTTTCTCAAAATTTTAAAGTTTAGGATCCAAAGCGCTACTAACATAATAGTTTAGGGTATTAATAATGACATGTTATCATTAACTATGGTCCATAGTGAACAGTACTGTGTGAACAGTACGACGTTTAAAAATTTGACTGTCAGGGTTCATTTTGCTATGAATTTAAAAGTTTAAGGTTTATTTTATGTATTTTAAGAGTTTAGAATTTAGGGCATTTTTTGAGCAAGAGTTCAAGGTTCATTTTTCTTATTAACCCAAGTATTAAAACAATGTAAATATCTAATATTTATAAAAATAATCTTAACTTATGTGTCAAATATATTTTTAGTTTCAGCAATAGATTGTTTGCTTATGGAACAAAACCAATAGATCTCATGCAAATGCAAGCATACAACACAAAGGGACTAATCATAACTACAAAGAGACAAATGAAATTAGTACATGAAAATAAAAAAATATTATCAAACTAAATATATATATATATATATATATAAATGAATATAAAAAACTTGCCCTTTAAGAATTGGGGTTAGATAACATGGCAATTTTATTTCTAAAATAGTATTGCCTACATATCTCGTCCTATCATTGATATCGTTGCGAGTCGATGATAAAGAAGCTGGACACAAAAATCCAAATTGATCTTTCTAGGGTCCAGTGTAAAGATTACTGAGAAACCTATTAATAAAAGGATATAAAAATTATTGCATATAAATTAAAATAAATGATGATGAGATAGAATATAGTTCATAAAATTATAAGATAGATAACATAGCCTATGAGATAGCCGGCTCCTTCATCAACAAGAATTCCAAGATGTCTTTCTTATCAATTTCTAGAATTCAAGCAACTCTATGAAGCTCGAATCGGTCTACTCACTTCTTGGTTTTAAGTTAACCAATCCTAACATAGCTGTCAAGAGTGTAAACTTAGTAAACTTAGAGTGTAAATTCAAGCAACTCTACATCACTACGCAAGTTGTCATATACCTATGAATGTGCAAATGATGTCATCTTAATATCATAAATTATATCCTCTATCCTATCATCCTAATCATTAATAATTTGCTCATTCTGGGATATAGAAGTTGTTCTTACTTTCCCTTACCATATCCATTTTGTATACCTTAAATTTATTCCATCACAAATTAACTGCTCTTTTATTTCATCAATAACTAGTTCAATCTTATTCATGTAGGTAACACAAGAACAACAATACTTCCTATTTTTACTAGGAATATTTTTTCTAGCAAATTCAAGAAACTAATCCACACCATCCTCATACTCCTCAATCATTCTACTAGCATTCATTCAATTACAATCCATTTTATTTTTACCTAATAAATAATCACAGTCCATCAAATTAGCAATTCACTAGCTTACTTGTGCTTCAATTAGACTCATTTCTAAAACACATTGACAAAGTCTCCCCTTAAAGATTGAACATCTTAAAATTACAACAACCAGAAATCAATAGAACCAACAAGCAATTAAACAAATATTTACCCACTAAAATTAGAAAAATATCAAACTTTAGCATATCCAAGTTCAATTTCTAAAAAATAATTTAGCAAAGTCTGCCCTTAAAATTTAACATCCTAAAATTGCAACAATTATAAACCAATAGAAGTAGCGAGAAATTAAACAAATATTTCCTACCTGAACTAATTCTCAAACTAAATTCAATGCTTGAATTTCTTTCTTGCCAATATTGTATACTCACTTTATAAATATTATCTAAAGTATTATTTTTATTGATTTTGTGTGGAAGGTTTAATGCAAGGAGGACCTATAATTATATGATTATAATAGTATCTAAAATATTATATATTCTCTTTATAAGTCTATAATTCAATCAAATAAAATTTGATAAAACATATATATGCAAGGAGGACCTCACTATTATCACAAATTCTCAAGTGCAGCATTCTTTGTTTTAATTTTCATCAAACTATATAACTAAATCAAAGCAAATATATCACTTACGTGGAGACAAGCTGGAGCGTGGAAAATTGGACAAAAGGTGTGGAAACAAATTGGAAATAAATCAAAGAAATAAATCTTGTAGGTGTAAAGCTGAGTGGAGATAACTTAGCAAATAAAAAAGAAAGAAAGAAAGAAAGAAAATATACCTAGAGTGTGTAGGAGACAGAGCTATTTTAAGAGAGAAGAGGAGAGGGGTAGTGGGAGAGATGAGAGACCAAGAGATAAGACCTATGTGGGTCTCGCAAGTGTGAAGCTACTTAGTTATGAGTGGTTAGGGTTTCGTTGAGACAAAGAGGAAGTTGAGAGATAGAGACAGAAATGGATATGAGAGATAGAGAGGGAGGGAGCTACGAATTAGGTTTTTTGGAAAGGTAATAGAGATAGAGACAAAGAAGGAGAGAGCTGAGAGACATAAAGACAGGTAGGAGATAGAGAGGGACCTATAGGTTTTGAAAATAGAAGCTGAAACTTGAGACGTTTAGGCACGGGGCTCCAAAAATTAGACTATTCCATGTCACCCACCACCAGGAAGGGGATGTGGATTGTAGAATCAACGTCAATTTACAAGAATCTAAGTCCCCTACTTTTTGGATGATGTGGATTCGTAAAAATTAAAAAAATAATTTTTTTACAATCCATGTTCTCTTTTGTTTGGGTGATGTGGATTGTTTTCTTTCTAAATCACCAATTCTAAATGTGACATGAATTAGCATAGTAGAAGTGCCATTTTGTAAGTAAATGTTGCCCCTAAACTACTCATTATAGTAATGTTACTCCCGTCATTTAAACATCCATTCACTGTAGCTGGTGAGACCTACTTTTATGAGTTAAGGTGAAATTTTATCCCTAAACTATTTTTAAAGGAGCAATGTTGCCCTTGCTTTTTTAAAAATCATAAACATTCATTAATTATAACTAGTAGGACCCACTTTTCATTATCTCTCTTAGTAATGATTTAAAAATCATACCAAATCAAACAATCAGACCGTCAATTAGAGCCATCATTATCGACTCGATTTAGACTAAAAAAACTATTTTCATGATTGAGCCAGATTGGATAAGAGTTAAGCAGCTAGTAAGTCATAAACCAAAGTTGAATTGAGAATCAGAGTGGTTTTCCAAAAACTGGATGATTTTAAACATAATATGATTTAAGACCATTTTTATAAAGATATCGATAGTTATCAATGCAACTACAGATACTTTTAAGTCTAGTCATATCTAATTTAACCAAGATCCACTTATATTTGACAAGTTATAAAATTATAATTTATAATATTATTAATTTATGACATCATTATCTCATTTTATTAACATACTATAAATTTTTTTCTCATATTTATTTTATATACACATTTTATATTATTTTTATTTAACATTATTATAATTTTATATTTATATATACACTTAATATTATTTTATTTAATATTATTTTAATTTTATCTTTATTTAATTTTATAATTTTTAAATGGTGAGGGCAACATTGCTTTTCTAAGAATAGCTTAAGAGAAAAATTGCACCTTAACTCATGAAAAGTAGGTCCCACTAACTACAATAATAAATGTTTAAATAGCAAGGCAATATTGCTTTAATTTAATTAGTTTAGGGGCAATATTGCTATGATGAGTAGTTTAAAAACAACATTGTTCTTTTAAGAATAGTTTAAGAAAAAAATTGCACCTTAACCCTTTTATTATTTTAGCAAATCATGAACAAACTATTCACCAAATTCATATAAATTAGATAATATATGTTATTAACAAATCAAATGGTTCATGTCTCTTTATACATGCATATTATGACGGTTTGAATCCTTAATCTGTCTGTTTTCTTTATTCCATCAACCAATATGAAAAACTTGAGAGTATTACCATCACATGTCAAAACTAATTTGGACCCTCATAATATGGGCCGTACATTATTATCAATGGTGGTCTTATATGTACCTTGGAAATTTTTTTAACTATTTCATTTCATGCAGTTGCACATTTTAGAAGAACTCAAATGTGAAATCTTAAGATTGTATGATTTGACTCCTATTAGTTAATTGAAGTGAAAGCAAATGCCTCTTAGTTGAATCTTTAATGCATGTTTGGTTTTTCATTAGTCAAAAGTTAGTTTGTTAAAAGTTAATTTGAAAAAAGTCTATTTGGTAAACTGAAAGTTATTTGGATTATATATGAGTGAAATGTGTTTTTGAATGTATAATTATCAAAAAAAGACATTAATTTATGATAATTTTTAATTTTTGTTATACAAATGTAATATATTTAAAACATTTAAAAATGTGATAAAAAATTTAATAAATTGAATAATAAGATTAAAAAAATAGAGTTTAATATATTGGACAAAAAATTATATACATGGTCAAATATACATGAATTAAAACAATAAATTTACATAATTAATTATTCAGTCTATATCTGACTTTAAATTGAATTGCAAACATTATCCATCTCTCTTTAATAAACTACACGTGAAAACTAAAAATAGAGACATGTGCTAGCATTATTATAAATATAGGAAAATTATATGACACATTTTTATAAAAAGTAAAATTATTTACTTAAAAGTAACAATTCTATATTATTTAATTAAAAGTAAAATTAAATGTCATTTTTTTCATACAAGGCTATGGATAAACTGTGCAAGGAACAAGTAAATCAAGTCATATTAGAGACCATTAGGTCTCTGCATCTTGAGGGGTCATTGTAGATAATAATATCAAAGTTGTCTTTAGGTGCCTAATGAGTAAGGAGATCAGCACATTTATTTTCTTCTTTAAAAATATGGTCAAAAGTGATAATCCAATCTTTGATTGAAAAATCTCTATTTCTTTAATGATCTCAGAGAGGGGGTGATTTTGGCATAAATTGTGCTACATGAGTGACAAAGCTTCTAAATAATTGGAGTAGATGTGAATTTTGGTGAGTTTGGCAATTCTTCTTGGAGGATACCTGAGATATTTGGAGAAAACTTTAATCCAATTCCCTTGATTTTCACATATGAGGCCCACAAGTAGTAGCCCTATTGATATTTGTTGAACCATCAATGTTGAGTCTGACCCAACCTACTTTAGGGGGTTCCATTTAGCTTTAGATCTTTCACTTCCTTACTTAGGAGATTAGTAGTTGACTAGAGTTTGAGGTCCTTTAGAAATTTTTTGGGTAGAGTAGAAAGCAATATCAATTTCTTGATTATCTTCTTCAAAGAATGTTTAATTGCATATGCTTTTCCACATGTTTTAAGAAACTTGAGTGGAGAGTCTTTGCCAAGGTGTCTTTCTTGTTTTTGAGTTCCCAGCATCATTTTTTGCATTCCACATTATCTAATCCTACACAAAAAGAGAGAAAAAAGTATTAATCTTATAAGTATTAATAATTTTCAACCATACTTCTCTGGATTTTTGGCTATCACGCAAGACATGAATAGCAGAGTTGGGAACGTTACAAGCAAAAGGACAAATACATTAATGAGGTTTGCTCCCATTGTCATTTGTGATTGTGGTTTAAAGTCTGTCCTAAGCAACTTTCCACAAAGTGTTTAATGATGATTTTATGAGGATTTATGGTTTTATGAGGAATGTTGTTAGAGAGCATTTAATATTCAAAAATTCTCCATAAATATATTAGTTGGAATAGTGTGACTCCATTAATGGCTATTAAAGAGTTTAATGATATTAATAAGGGCTAGATGAAGCTAAGAAATTCTATGGGTATTTTTGTATGGGTAGAGAATGAATCTTAAGAGTGAAGAAGTGTTGAGTTAGTTGTGAAAATTACTCAAAAATTGGATATTGATGAATTAGTTTGTGCTTCATTGTAGAGGAATCATTTTGGGACCACTCAGCTTCTTGAAAGCTTTAGGAGTGAGAAATTGAGAGGTGAAACCTTTGACCTCTTAAATATTTGAGGTAATGGGAGAATTCTACCTTGTGCTTTTGAGTGTTAATTAGTTTATTAATTTATGTTTGAAAATTTGAATGTGTGAATTTGAATAAATTGCAAGTGTGTCATGAATTATTCTAACTTCCATTATGTTGGTTTCCTTTGTAAGATTCAATGAAATTGTGAATTTTGAGTTTAATGATTAAGTTGGAGTTCAATGATACAATTTAATAATACAATTCAATGATTTTGTGAAATGTGAGTTCAATGACTTGATTATGAATAGTTCAATAATTACGTGTTTTAAGGGAGTACAATGAATATGTGTTAATGAAGTATTATGTGTATATGTGATTATTGGAAGTTCAATTATTTGCATAAATATAGAGTTTAATGAGATTGGTAAAGTGGAGTTCAATAATTTGATTGTCTATATTATGTGATTATCATGTCTATGATTGGGTACAATGATGAGATGATGCATGCTTGATTATTGAGCAAATGCATGCTTTGAATTGTGCATATCATGGTAAGGCTCCCATCTGAGTTGACGGCTTGCCTAGATTGTTGTTTATGTATTGTCCCACTTGTTCAATAAAGGACTATCCCACTAGTTTAATGAGGGACTCAAACCTAGCTAGTTATCAATTGTTTTAATGAGGAAGCTAGTCTAGGAAAAATGACACCCTAAAGTGTGAGAAATGAGGGAAACCATGACTCATAAGTGCTCACAACTGTTTTAGCTAGGGTAGTCTCAGTGTATAGATAAACCCAATGTGTGAGAGGAATAAGGAGGATATAAGGGAGGTGCGATTATATATATAGTAAGAAAGGGCACATGGTTGCTACATTGTGACCCTAGAGAAATAAAATGTGTGAAAGCCTTGTTCTTTATAAAATGGCAACAATTTGATTAATATTTCATGAGTATGTATCATTGTTAATGAGAATGTGGTTGTAAGCTCTTGAAAACATGTTTTATGATTGGTTGATGATCACTATCTCATATGTTGATGAGAACAAAAAGGTTGAGCTATGCTCTTAAATATATCCATGTTTTGAAATCACTTAATAACTTGCCACTTGTATTTAAACTAATGGATATGTATTAGTATGAGTTTGTTTGGACCTTTATTATTAAGTGGTTGTACTTATTCCATTATCTTCAATATTACAGGAAATAGCTCAAGAGGATCGGATAGAGGAAAATAGCTCAAGGCATAGGATTGTCATCCTATTAGTAGGCCTCTTTCATTTTAAGTATTCATGTGTATATGATAGTTGACATTATTAATTAGGAATATTTCCATTTGAAACTTGCATCATTTGTTTTGTGAAGGGTAAAGTGTATTATGGGCCCTATGGAGTATGTTTGCGATTTATGATATCCATAGTAGGGCCCAAATACTAATGCAAGTAAGAATTGATTATGTCATGTGACTGTTGTGGATGGTATGATGGAATTAGTGATTTTAGCTCCCCCTTTTATTTTTTAGATTTATGGGTTGAGCATTGAAAATATGATTTATAAGTGTTTTGTATGATAGGGTGTATTGCAAAAATTAGTTTTGGTCTATTGTATGTGGTTTAAGAGGTGTCTATGGCTTTTGGCTTGAGGAATGTGTTTCTAATTTTTGTGAAAAGTGATGAAAGAAGTGCAAGTCTTGAAATGAGTTTCTAATTTTTGATTGAGTAATAATTTGAGTGTGAAATTCAAGCCATTAGTTAGAGCTTGAAAAAAAAAAGCTTCCATAGACACTTAGTTTGCATCAATCAGATGTCAGACGGAAATATGAGCTATATTGAAAGTTGCCTTAAAAGATGTCAAATTGATAGTAAAATTTTGCTGTCATGGAACGTGCAATGTGCCATGGCGTGTTGTGCACAAGCTATAACACATGGCATAGAGGCAAACAAGTCACAATGCATGTTCAACAAGCCACTGTACACACCCTTGAAAACTACACAATTGCATTGTTTTCTAACTTCTAAGCAAATGTGCTAATCCTTTAAATGATCCCATACTTCTACATAGTTATTAACTCTAATTTGTCAATTAAAAAACCTTGTGAAATATTTTTAGTTTGAAAAATTGGGATCCCATCTTTTCAACTTATTTGTGAACTGGGTAAATATGTCTTTTCTCTTGAATCAATCTCTTAATTATGGAGATTTGTAGTTAATCGTGATTTGTGAGGGAGGATATTACACCCGAAATGTTAAGATATCGACCCTTCCAGGAAGATGAATGAGAATTTATCTTGTCAAAAAGTGAAGCAAAGGTAAGCATGGAAGCTCTTTCATGTATGATTGGAATTCCCAAGTATTTTCCAAGGTTTCCTGTAAGAGGGATTCCTAACTATTGGCTAATCTAAGAGGCTCTATGAAAATTTACATTCTTGGAGCAAAAAAATTTTGATTTAGCAGTGTTAATTTTCTATCCCAAGGCGTTGCACAAAGCAAAAAGGCATTGTTGAATGATTTTAGCTTGACTAGAGGATGTTTTTTCTAAAAGGAATAAATCATCAACAAAAAATAAATGTGAAATAGGAGGTCCATTAATTGTTAGACTAATAGGCTTCCAATCTTTCCTGTTTATGCTACTATAAACACAATAATTTAAATGTTCCATAGAAATAAAAAGATAAGGAGAAAGAGGATCCCCTTGTATAATGCAGTGAGAAAAAGTGAATTCATGTGTTGGTTCTCCATTCTAAAGAATTCTCATACGTGCAGAAGAGATACCAAAGATAATAAGCTTCCTAAAATGATCAGTAATCCTAATATAATGGAGGGTGTTGTTTATGAAATCCTAATAGAGTTTGACAAAAGCCTTTTCAAGATCTTCCCTTATTGCCATGAAACCTTTTTTCCTAGTTTTGATTCCCATGGAGTGAATAATTTCCTGGGCAATGATAATGTTGTCACTATTGTGCCTTCCTTAAATAAAGCTACATTGTTTGTCATTTATGAGATCTGGCATACAAGCACAGGTGCGATTGGAGAGAATTTCTATAATGATTTTGTAGCTTACAATATAAAGGGATATGAAGGCAAAACTCTCTTATGCTTTCAAGGTACTCATTCTTAGGTACGAGAGTAATAAAGTTATCATTAACCTCACCAATGATGTCAAGGTCATTGAAGATTCTCTTGACTAAATGAGTAATGCTATCTTTTAGGTCATTCCAAGAATATTAGATGGAACCAGCATGTAAGCCCTGAGGTCCTAGGACCTTAAAAGCACAAATGTCATGTTTTTTTTAAAAAAATATTACAATATAGGGATTAAAAAATTGCCATAAACAAATTTGAATTTGAATTTTGAGTGAAAGAAAAATCATGCTAAAACTACTAACTGAACAATATGATGAGTAAGAAAAAATGAGTAAACATTATAATGACAACAATACCTTGATGTTAAATACATTAGATTTCATTAACTATCTTTATAAAAATAAATTTAAAATTCTATTAAAATTAATATCACCAAAATAATTTAAAATTAAATTAGTGGATAGAAAAAAATTTTAATTAAAAAGGCAAGCCTAAGCTTGAGAAAAATAATTTAGTAAAATTTATTTTTCATGTTATTATAATTTAATATCAAATAGTTTAGTAATAGTGTGTTATTTTTATTTTTCAAAAATTAAAAGTATGTACTTTTTTAAAATTAAATACAATAATATTTTTTTGTCTAAGTTGGATGTTCTATCTAGAATTCAAATCCCTACTTAATTTTATGCCTCTGTTCTATGAATATAGTATCCCTATAGTTAATAACAATGTTTAGACAAGCTCACTCTCATCCCTTGCATAGCAATAAGAACTTTATATCATAATCACAGGCTAATAATAACTTGCTGAAAGAGACTCATGAAGAAGAACATATTTGTAAATGAAATATCCAGACAAACTTGCCTAAGTGGAGGTATTATTGTGAGAAGAAGAAAGCATTGCTTGAGTTGAATGTTATTTGTGTTGAAGACAAAGACAATAAGGTAGCCACTAGCCAAAGGTTTAGAGAGAGAACATGTGAACCATAGCAAAGATCAAGATATGATTTTCTTTCGAAAATCTCTCCATGCATGGAGAGAAAACTTGAGAGCAAAATATGGTGAGTCTTAACATAAGGCAATATTATATTTTTGATTATATATATTATTTTATGTAGTTAAGGTGTTATAACTATTCTATTTTTTGTTATTATTTTATTCTTTGATAGATATTTATTTTATTCTCTGATAGATCTTAATAGATCTTTTTTCTTTATATAAATATATTTCATTTGGAATAAATAAGATAAGTCATTATTTTCACAAATTGCATTATCGTACAAGAGCCAGTGAAATTTCTTTTTCATTGTTTCTCTCCCTTCTTTATTTGATGCTTCTAGAACCTCATGGAACTCAAACCCATCATTTTGCCTTCCATCATTACGATTATTCTAGATGCTTAGTGTAATATTTCAGTTTTCAATTCCCTGATTTACTAAGATTAATAAGAATAATTAAGTAAGTTGATATAGTATGTGGTTAGAGGAGAATAATAAGTATTTTAAGTTGAAATTTCAAGTATAATTTAGGTCTAAAGTGAAATTAGGTTACTTAGGGACCAAAAAGTGGAGAAAAACAAGCTAAAAAGCCTCTGTGCCATATGTCGTGGTGCATGCGTGGTGCTCCATAGTGCACAAGGCCATCAGGAGAGAGTTGCCTTCTTTGTACCATATGCTGTGGCACATGGGATAGGCATCACAGCGTAAGGTGTGAATTCTACAAAATTTAGTCATAATCTAATGCAAAAAATAGAAATGAAAGGAAAGGAAATGAAGAAACTTGCATTTTCTCTATCAGGGCATGATCTAGGGGAGGATTTGAGAAGGTTTGAAGCTCTAAATCATCCAAGATAAAATTCTTAAGCCCTTTTTCTCCTTTCCTCTTCTATTTTCTTAAGGATGAGTTAGGATTTGAATGACGATGATGATTTTTGGTCTATATGGTGTATGAGTCTGAATTCATTAACTCAAATAGAGTTCATGGGAGTCATTTAGAGTATTTAAATGTGGAATTAATGATTTTGGTGGTTGTTGGATGATGAGCTCTATTAATGTCTAAAAATAGACATTGAATTTGTCATTATTGTGGTTGTTGAGGTATTGATGCAATGTGGGTATCCAAAGAAGCTATATGATATTAAAGATAGATAATAAACCCAGTAGGTAAGCCTATGTAAGTAATGTGGATATTGGGTAATCCAGAAAGGGAAGATTAGAGTTGAAATGTGTGAGATTGACAATGTTAATGAAAGTTGACTTGATAAATTGTATATTGAACTCTTAGACACCTATCTTGACTTGGAAACTAGAAGCTATAATATTGAGGGATAAACCTTTGACGTCTCAAAGGTTTGAGGTAACCGAAAAAACCCTGCTTTAGGTAGTTGTATGTTAATTTTAATGTGAATTGTGTGTTTACCATGAAAATTATATTTGTAAAATTGAGTTATGCATTAAAATTTAGTGTTCTTGTAATTGTGTGATGTGTAATAAACATGAGAAAGTGGTTTCAAATGGGTTTAGACATGGTAAATGTGGTGTTCAAAAAACATTTCCCTTTGTAATGTGTTGTGAATGAGTGATTGATGATGAATATGTTAAAGAGAAATATAAGAGGTTAAAAGTAAGGTGTTTATGTGTTATAATGGAAAATGAGAATTTAGCTAACTTGGGAGTGCATAGTCATGAGCCCAACATGTGAGTTGATTTTGAATAAATAAAAGTGTGAAAAGAGTGAACATTGTTTATGGCATGTTCAGTAGGCGAAAGTTCACCTGGGGATTGCGAGTAGAGAAAAATTCATATAGTATTTAGGCTGCCGTCCAATACACAAGGGTATAGCCTTGTCCCATAGTTTATCGAGGGACTATTTCATAGTTTATTGAGGGACTAGAACCTAGCTTCTCTACTAGTTTAATAAGGAGAATAATCTAGGGTATAAGACACTTTAGAGATTTGAGAATGGGAAAGTTGTGGTCTGAGAGTGAATCATGTGATCTTTAGCTGAGTCACACCTCACAATTAGTAATCTTGGGTAGTTCAGTTGCAGGGATGGAACCCTATTTAATGTTATAGTCCACAATTTTAGTCTAAGGAAATAAGAATGTTATAAGGTTGGTTGATCATTACCTAAGTAAATATGACGTGTCACACGTGTTGAGTTGTGACAAGTTGTGTGAATAAGGGGTCATATCACATATATAAAAATATAGTACAATGTACCTAGTATATGTGAGATAAAAAAAGTTATTAAATGAGAAATTATGAGTTAAGATATGTGTGAGTATGTTGTAAGTGCTTAGTTTATGCATATATAATTGATATATAACTGCATAGGGTAGGTTTTATCTTGGTACTGAGTGGCTAGACTCACCCCTTTGTTTTAGTAAAAAGGGGTTGAGATGTGAAATTTTGTTCTACTGCTGTTTAAGTAAGCATGACGTGTTGTATTGGTAGTCTTAAGTTTAATAGATATGGTCCAAGTGTTAGGAAAAGCTTATGGCACTTGTTGAGAGTTTTAAACACCCTTTTTGTAAAAGTTGTGAAAAGTAGTCAAAATGTGTTTAGATGTTCAACTTTTTAGTGTGACTTATTTTAGAAGTGAAGCCCTTGCCATTAGATAGTTCATGTAAAAAGCTTTTTATAGACACATAGATTACATCATTCGAACATCGGACAAAGAATCGAGACGCATTAGAAATTTTCTCAATTCTGCTATCAAATGATAGCAAAAATTACTTATTTTTATGTGCAACCGCCGGCATCTGCACAAAGCTACAGCGCATTGCTCTATTACACATTAAAAGAATTATTTTTCACTTATTTCGATTTTTATCACTCCTTTGAGGTATCCCATACTTTCATAACTTATTTTTACTCTAATATAAGAGATCTTGAACATTTTTAAACTCTTTATAATTATGAAAAACTTAGGATCCCTTGTTTTTGAATTAAAACTTGATAATCATTTTTTGAGTTAATCTTTTGATTATCATGGGTTATTTTGGTTAATTGTATTTAGTGGAGTAAGATATTACACTCAGTCTCCATCTTGCCATTCACTAAGACCAATACAATAGGCTTCCTACTCTTGTGCAAATCCCCGCACCTACTGCTTCATCAACTCCTCAGCACAAGTTAATCTTGTGACTACCACTCCTTTCACTCCTTCTCTGAGTTAGTTTCTATTTCTCTTATTTTTGTCCAGGTATATAATGATTTTGTTGTTCAGGCTCATCATTTTGGAACCATTTTCCTTTCCTTTAATTTTTATCTTACTAATGTTTTATTTATTTCTCAATTGACTATCATTTAATTTCTCTTTCTAAACTTAGTTTTCACCTTCACTGTTTTTTAATCCTCAATGCCACTTATTATTTCATTCAAGCCTTTGACCCTTAGAAGATGATTGGTATAGTTGAGGTTCAGATTATGCAAGTAGGTTCTCACCTTCTTCAGTTTCTCATGTCACTTTACACTATAAATATGTACCTTCTTCTGATTTGTGGCATCTTAGGTTAGGACATGCCTCCTTTGCTGCTATTAGTATTCTAGGTTAGAAATCATCTTTAATCATGTATAAACTTACCTTGAATAAAAGTTGTGATGTTTGTCATTTTTCAAATAAAGATAATTACCATTTGTTGTTAGTGGTTCTCACATTACTCATCCTCTTGAACTTTTACATGCTGATATCTAAGATCCATTTAATACTGTAACATCTTAGAGAATTTGACCCCTAATTAATTGAGTAAATGAGACTAATTGAGTAAATCAATGTGGTATATGGTTATAGAGATGTAACGGGTATTATGGGTTGTGATTTTAGCCATAGTATTAACTTTGGAGTGAAGTCGGGCCACCTGAATGCTAAAAAGTGAGAAAAACAAAAGGGAATGATTCTATGCTATATGTTGTGGTGCATGCATGGCATGTTGAGGCACACAAGTCATCAGAACATGGATTTTTTTCTCTGTACCACATGTCACAGCACTTAGTACATATATTGGAGCTTATAGTTGCAATTTTATAGATTTAAGAGTTGTATTAGACATGAAAAAGAAAAAAAAAATAAAAAAGGACGAAGAGGAACTAGCGAGCTTTGTTAGGCATTACAAGTTTGAAGGATTTGGAGAAATTTAAGGCTTGTTAATATTAAAGGTAAGTTTCCTAAGTCCTCCACTTCTTTCTTCTTCCATTTTTCTTGAATATAGAAGTTAGGGTTTGTTAGAAAAGGTAATTTTAGATTAATATAGGTTTATGAGTCTGAATCCATTAACTTGAATAAAGTTAATGGTGAACTGCACTTTTGACCATTACAGTTTAATACTCAAGCACTTAAATTAAATTGAAGACTTTAAAAAAGGTTTTGGGATCCCAAATTAAAATATTTGTAAACCATTTCTAAAAGTCCAAGTCATATATTAATACATAGTAAAAGCAATAAGAATCAAGCATGTAAAGCATCTGAAGAAACTAAAGCAAATAACGTTTTTTAGGCAAAACAGGACTATGCACCGCGGCATGTGGTATAGAGGCATGAGCTTTGGCTTTGTGCGTATCTTGGGAATGATGATCCCTAGCACACGTATCATGTTCTACTATCAAAATAGTAGTTTTGATACAAACTTTGGACGTGTGCCATTCTCGCATCTGATCCGATTGTGGTGATTTAAGCACCCCCATAAAGCTTGTTTCAAAATCTAAAATGGAATTGGTTTCATTCAAATCTGATACCTCATTTGAAAATTAGATATCCCAATGTAATTTGACCAATTTAAGCCAAACTCTTCCACCTGGGCATTACAATTCAAACTGCATGTCTTTGGCCATTTCTAGGTCCTTAACCACGTCCAATAAGACCAATAACACCTTGTTGACCTTTCACATATACATCATCACATGTATGCATAAGTTTGGCTAGTAAAATGCTTACTTCACATGCACTTAGGCAAAATTACACATTTCTATATACATTTACATCTTTGGCCAAATTTTCATATTCATCACATGTCAATTCTCTCCACAAGCTCTTGTTATCAATCCCTAACCCACAATATCACATTTACTTCAAACACACACACAAGGCTAGGATACAAAATCACACACTCATGCTAGCATTCACAAGATTATGCATATCTATATACTCCGATAGCAACTTATATACAATTTCATAACTTATATAATAAAATTCATTACACAAACCTTTGAATGGGCTAGAAAGAGACATCCTCTAGTCTTAGTCCGTGTCTTTCCCTTTTTCACCACTAGTATTTAAACCTATAAAAATATAAATAACTATCAGTGAGATCATAAGTTCAATAACCAAATTAGTTCATTAAATGTTCATTAAATAAATAACCAAATATTAGCAAACAAACCAAAAGTAATAAAGTATTAATATAAGCATAATTTTCCCTTTTTCTAATTTTTTTCATGCAACCACAAACACTAGCATGATCATTCAACTACCAAACCTCCAAACTTCTCAACTTAAACCATAGATTGTAATGGATCAATCGTATATTGACCCAAGCACACCCTTCAGTAGTAGAATACCTGGCTAAAGATATTTTTATCCCACTTCAAAACTATGGTTTTCCCCTTTACACACGCATATGATAGGGGTGTTGTTGACTTCTAATTGTGCCCTCACGATTACTAGAGAGTTGCCAAACTGCCTAAATGTCTTATAGTAACAGTCCTAAAAAATGCTACGTTGGATGTCTTAGGGTAACAACTCAAAATATATGCTGCACCAGATGTCCCATGGTGCCAGCCTGACTATATGGATTTATTACACACACACACAGAGGGTAAAGTCCCACCCACTACTATATCATGCTCTTATCACATTTTAATCACCACTTTCACACACACCACACACACACACACACACACACACATCAATTTCATCAAAAGCCATTAACAATCAAATGAGCATTTTGAAAACATTTTTAATTTCCAAAAACCATGCATATTGTAAAACATTTTAGCTCAAAAATCCACAAACGTCAAATTCATAGTTTGCACATTTAGTTTTACACAATTATACTAGTTAACAAATATAACAAACTATATGGTTATCTTTCACATTTCTATTCTCAAGAAATGTTACCCATGGTACAACTTGCCCAATCAATTTCCTTTGCTTAACAATGCACTACCAATGACAATCTTTACAAAGTTGGCACGTAGAGTCAATTGTCACATTGACTAGAAGTATCAATTATAATAATTAAATACCTAAACATTCCAACTACCTTCCTAAATCCATTTTCCACCTTTTAAACCCATTCTATCACTTATTATAACCTTTTCTTCTAAATTTCCACCTACTTTCTCTTTCTAATTCTAACCAATTCATGCTTACAACTTAAAGTGTTATCACTAACTTCCAAACCAATTGTAATATTAGTTTAACTTTGAAGAGTTTTTTTATTATTATAAGGTAAGAAAACAACCCCTTAAGACTTCCATTCAATTTCTCAATAGTTTAAACTAAGAGAAACTAGTGTAGAATCAGAGGTTAAGGGAGCTATAAGACTCACATAGTAAGTAACAAGTTAGAAATGTCCTCCAAGGCGTCCACATTCCTTGTCCTATTAGAGCTTCCCCCTTCTCTTCCCTTCTCGTGTTCCAACTCCCTTTCCTTTGAATACCACAAGCTGACCATGAACTTATTGATCAAATTTATGTGTCATGTGCCATGACGCTCTCAACATAAGCCATGACGTGTGGCATAGTGAGAAAATTCATCATTGTGTTGACACACTTCATTCTAAAACACAATTCTTCCAATCAAATCTACTCATTTAACACCCAAAGGGTCAAATCACCACTTCACCTTCAAAAACCTTACACATTAATTTACTAATTGACCATAAATTAATAATCATCCAAATTAGGAATTTAGGATGTTACAGTTCCTCCCCTCCTTTTAAAAATTTTTATCCTTAAAATTAAAACAACTACACACGCGATGTACCTAAGAAAACAAATGTAGGTACTGTTGCCTTATCTTGTCCTCTATTTCCCAAGTTGCATCATAGGAGTCATTCCCTTCCAAAACACTAATAGTTTTATTTCTCAGTTGCTTATCCTTTACATCCACTATTGTTCTAGTTCAGCCTTATAGGTTATATTCTCCTATAGTTTTTACCTCCTCAGGCTTAATCACATGAGAAAATCCAATTAGTACTTCTTGAGTTGAGATATGTGAAACACCTTATGAATCCCAGACAATTGTGGTAGTAAGGCAATATGATAGGCAACTGACCTAATTCTATCCAAAACTTCAAATGGACTCATGAATCGAAGAGTCAATTCTTAGTGTTAATTGATCTCTTAATTCTAGTTATTGGCGTAAGTCTTAGAAACAAATCGTCACTTACTAAAACTCTAACAGTCTTTCTACGCTTATATGCATAATTCTTCTTACTACTCTGAGCCATTAAAAGCTTTTGCCTTATCATTTCAATTTTCTGCATTGTATGGTCCATAATGTTAGGTCCCTTATACTCTTTTACTCAATTCAATCTAACACAACGAAAATCTATCTTTCATCCACATAAACCCTTATATAATGCCATTTGTATACCAGAATGATAGCTATTATTATATGCAAATTTAGCCAATGGCAAATGGCTATCCTAAATATCTCTCAACTCTAGCACATAGGCTCATAACATATCTGCTAGCCTTTCTAGAGAATCACTAATCCAAATGGCTAATGTAAGTTGTAAATTCATCACAATGAAATTCTAAAATTGAAAGATTGAGTTGCAAATTTTTAAAATTTAGCTCTTGGGACCTCATTTGAATTAATTGGTCCTTTTGGGACCTCTCTGTCATTCTCCCTTGAGTTTATTTGGTGGCTTTGCTCTATTTAAATATCAATAATGCTATTAAATTTGGAATTCTAAATTTGTGTAGCATTTTCAATTTTTATTGTTCTTTTGATTCCCTTGATCTTTTAAATTTCATCCTCTTAATTCACACAAGTGAGTCATGATTATGCATTTTGTGTGAATTAAGATGGAGGTATTTTCTTATTGGAGTACATTTAGTCATAGTTGGGCAAGGGTGTAACTTAAGGAATTAATTAGACTTATTAGGTGCACTTGATTCTCTAAAATTCTAGTGAATTTTAAGTATGAATTTGGGGATTCCTAAACAAATTTGGAACCTAATTAAAGAGTAAAGGTTAGTCATTATTTTATTACCAAGAATAAAGCAACCACACCTTTTAAGGGGTCGGGTTGTTCATTATCACTTGATTTTTCACATCTTATTTCTTATTCTTTCCTATTTCAGTAAGTTTATTTCCTTCAATTAAGAAAATCCAAAAAATATTTAAATTCTAGCAATTTAGTTTAGTTATTTCAACCTCACACATCTATTTGTTTCTTTTAATTTAAGTCTTTTTCTTTTGCCTTGGGACTTTGAGACCTCCTTGAGAGATCATTAACCCAGGTTGGCTATATACTTTATTAGTAGTTTAGCTTGAAATTAAATTTGAGGCTAAGGAGACTAGACTGTGTCAAATTTTGGTTAAGTAATGTTCAATTTGATTCAATCCAACTATTTAGGTCAATTAGTTAATAAGTTATGGTCAATTAATACCGAATCTAACCTAATTAACCAATGGATACCCCTCTATGAAGTAATAAATTCAAAAACCTATTGTTTGATATTTAATTTGGAATGCATATAAGTGGCAATGAATCTCTATTTTCATTATGTTCTATAATTAAATTGATACTTTAAACAATAATACTACTTGTTTATAATAATTAGATATGTGATAGTTAAATTTGTTTATCTATAGAATGACATTTCAACTATTCTAATTTTTTTAATTCGAATTCTACATTTAACACCAACTTTGATCCTCATGATTAAGCTTTGAAGCTTGATACTGGTTTAAATATTCCTAATTTGATTACAAATGATAGGGAAGAAGATAAGAAGAGAAATGAGATACTTTAAAATTTTTACTTTAATTTTTAGGATATGAGGAAGAAGAGTAATGCTATTTGATTTTTTGTTTGATGCTATTTTGAGACATAAATATAAAAAATAGATAATACATTGAATAATTTTTCTTATAAATTATCATTTAAAAATAAAATCTATTAAGAAAGTAAAAATGTAACATAAAAATAAGTCAATTACTTTACTTAAAGGTTATTGTTAATTGAAAGTAAAAAATAAAATTTGAATTAACATTAGCTAGAAAAAATAAATAATTATGATCATCTATATTTTTACTATTTGTTCTTATATATTTTTATATATTATAATTGTAAATATGATATTAAAATAAATAATGAATTAACTTCAAGAAGTACGAACAAAAAAATTAAAATAAATAATATATATGATATTGTATGAATCACATGTATAGTTTACTTTAGAACAAAATAAATAATATAATTCAAAATTTTAATAGATTGAAAATTAAAATGAAGTATTTATGATAGTAATAATATTTATAATATTTAATGTTTAAGCTTACATGTGTGATTGAATTATATAAAAAATATTATCTATTTATCTGAGTGTTTGTTTAGTTTTAATAACATATATTTAATTATATAATAATAGAATTGTAGTTCATTCTAACTCCATGAAAAAAAAGTGGGACACAATGAAGTAGGTCATGAGTTCGAACTATGGAGAAGGAATTTGTGAAATAGGAATATAAGTTCACGTACATGCATGGGCATAGATAGAATCAGCGATAGGCGCTATCATGGCACATGAAACTTTTAGTGTTGACTTTTTAACTTCAGCAATGACTTCTATCACTGTTAAAAGTCAATTTTTTATAGTGACCTTTAGTATTGCAAAAGGAGTTCACCACTAAACTACCAGAGCCATTTGATAATATAGTACAAAATATAACACACACACACACTCCCTCCATTAAAAAATATAAGGTATTTTTTTGAATAATTGAGTATTCAAAAATGTAAGGCATTTTTAGTCTTTTGAGGTGTAATCATTACCTTTTTTTAAAAGTGCCCCTATGAATAGATCACTTTATATTTTTTGTGTGTAAATAGGGATAATATGAAAAAATAAGGTTATTTAAAAATAATAACTACTTTATTGGGGTGAGATTTGGTTAAAAATACCTTACATTTTTTAATAGAGGGGAGTATATGTTATAAGCTTTTGTTTTCAAGCATTTATATGAGTTGTTAATCATGGATGTATTGTTATTCAAATACGAACAATTACTTATAAATATATGAATACAATTTTTTTTCATACATAAAAAAAGTTGTCAATTTTTTATATCCAAAATTTTCAATTTTTTTAATATGTTCCTTCAACATTGATAGGTTATCAATATTATGTTAAATAAAAAATATATATGTTATACATTTATCTTTCAAGCATTTTCATAGACTTTCATTAATCATGGACACATTATTATTCATACTTGAGAACATTCACTTGTAAATATGTAAACATAATTGTAAATTCATTTTTTATGTATAAACAAGCATTGTTTATATATTTACAAGTGATTATTTAGATATAAATAACAATGTGTCCATAATAATCAATGCCAATGAAAATTCATGAAAGATAAATTTATAATATATATATATATATATATAATTAACCATAATTTGATAAGCAATTCATGTTGAAGCAACGAGTTTGTTTAAAAATTTGAAAAGGTTGGGTTTAAAAAATTAACAATCCTTTTTATGCATGAACAATTATGTTCACATATTTAAAAGTGAGTGTGTTTTTGATATGAATAACAATGTACCCATAATTAACTAAGCCTATAAAAAGCTTGAAAGATAAATTTATAACAATATTTTTTTATTTAATATAATATTGATAGAGAAACAAGTTGAAAAAATTGAAAAAGTTGGGTTTTTAAGAAATTGATAACTTTTTCATGTAGGAACAAGTTATGTTCACATATTTATAATGATTGTTCGAATATAACAAAAATGTATTCATGATTAACCAAAGCCAAGAAAAATGCATAAAAATAAATTTATAACATATAGTTTTTTTTATTAACATAATATTGATAACCAATAATTGTTGAAGGAATAGTTGTGAAAAACAAACTTTTTTTATATATAAAAAGTCGTGTTCATATGAACAAGTGGGAAAAAAGATGACAACCTTTTGTTTTGGTATAAACCAGCAGGTTTTTTACATATTTATAAGCGAATGTTTGGATATGAACAATAATGGTGTTCATGATTAATCAAAACTAAGAAAGTACTTGAAAAATTAGTTTATAACACATATATTTTGTTATTTAACATAATATTGATAACTAGTCAATGTTGAAGAAACTATTATTTAAAAAAAGTTGGGTTTAAAGAATTAATAATTTTTCTTATGTATGAACAAGTCATATTTACATGTTTGCAAGTAATTGTTAGAATATGACCAACAATATATCCATAATTAACTAAAGCCAATGAAAATGCATGAAAAATAATTTTATAACATTTTTTTATTTAACATAATATTGATAACTATTAAATGTTGAAGGAGCAAGTTGTTAAAAGAATTTAAAAATTAGATTTAAAAAATTGACAACTTTATTTTGTATATGAACAAGTCATATATACATATTTAATAAGTAATTGTTTGAATATGAACATGTCCATGATTAACCGCCATTCATGTAAATGCTACAACATATATATATATATATATATATTCTCAAATGGCCTTGGTAGTGCAAAAATGAACTATCTTTCTTTTTTGCAACACCAGGGGGTCAACTCCTTTAACCGAATTTGATTGCTAGCACTGGCAACCAAAGCTCCAATGATTGGCAGCTGCGTGCCGGCCGCTAGTGTGATCCTCCCTGTCGGTGACAAAGCTCCAGCAACTTGTGCGTGGCTTAGGCGATCAATGACAGTGACTTTTTTTTTTTTAAAAAAAAAGGCATATTTGCATCATTTCTGCTGATAATTTAATTACATAAAGGGCTTTTTCGGCTTGTAGAGGAATTTCATATTCTTTGAGCCTTCATGTAGTTATCTTACCTCTGAGAGCCCTAATGGAAAATATCAAAGGTTAGTGGGAATACATAGACAATCAATTAAAAAATAAAGATAACACGGTTATAACATTACGTGCAGATGTCTATCTCTCTATATCATAATAATATGAATGTTCATATCTCTTACATTATTTTACATTTTTCAAAGGTTGTGACTAATGGGATTCTTAAGATTCATCTTCCATATATAAAATTTATATCTTCTTTATGATACATTATTTTTAATTAATTGTGTAAGACTTTTGAGTTGTAAGTCATTGCCTATATATTATATATATGGTATCTCATTTATATTGTGGTTTCAACAAATGGCATGTGACAAGAACAATCAGTGACTTTTGGTGATTTAATTGGTGGTTAAAAATGTCATTGCCTTAAAGGTTAATTGTTCCACTTTGACTGATATCAAAGATTTGTGTGACTTTGAAAGACTTTTGTTGTAGCCTTGAATAATGTTTAATGAAATTGATTGTGTTATTGGAATACTCCTTTTGGTTCTTATTGTAAGATATTTTTAATCATTTTATACATTTTAAGAAAAAAAAATTTTCTTGATATCATAAAAAATAATATATACTTTATTTACCCTTGGTTTTAATTATGATACAAATATATTAAATACTTTTATATTAATCAATAAATGATAAAAATTTAAGGAAATGAATATTTCAATGTTGAGGATGACCCTTTCATGGAAACATCAAGGACATTTGATATTTCAACTGAGGATAATGCCTTTTATATTAGAGAAGATCATGCGGAAAGGATTTGGATTGACGAGGGATAATTTAAAAACACACAAAAGAAAAAACAAAAAATAAAAAATAAATTTAACACTATGGACAGTTTTTTTATATTATTAGAGGATAAATATTATGGTACACATTACCCCTAATAAGATCTAGATTAGTTCAAATTTAAACTTTTTATGTTATTTTATATTTATTAAAATAAAAAAATATGTTAAAAAATAGAAATCTTTAATAAATTATTTATCACAAATCTAGCCAATACATATTTTATCTAGATAAGAATTTAATATTTTTATTAATTTTTATTAATTGACTATTTAGATGTACTCTAAATAGTACATATAAAATTTAAAAGGTTTAATTTATATTAAAAATTTATAATTTTAATTAATTGATTATTTCAATATACTCTAGATAGTTCATATTTAATATTATAATTTTTTTATAATTTTTTATTTGATAAGTATAATATAAAATATTTAAAAAATATGGCAGAGATTATTTGAGAAAAACTAAAAACACCCATATCACCCCTGTGGGGTGATAAGCATGGTTCTCATCAATATTGATGAGCACAGAATGCGGTCCCAAAATTGAAAAAAGTCCTTCATTATTACAAAAAATATACCACATTTTAGATCAATAATTATTTCTATAATATTCTATAATAAGACCAAAAGAAATGCTAAGTAAACTCTGAGAATAAAATGATCATGTTCGCATGACATCATAAAAATTAACAATTGAAAGCAATGTTTTAAAAACTGGGCTAGTTAGCAAATCACAATCCTTATAGTTTAATAGATTAGATTTGCAGTAAAACTAGTAACATTATAATAAATAAAAATAATATTTTATACAATTATATAACTAAAAATATTGATAATATCATTCTCAATTCAACATTGTTCAGTCTTAAGCTATTAAATTTTAATTTTCTTCTTTTTTTTCATTTGTATATACTTTTTATTTATCTTGTTTGTCCTCTTAAATCAAATTATTTTCAATTTTTTTCTTTTACAATTTGATTCATATAATGAAAATAAACAAATCATGCACTCATTTTACAACCATCAAGAGGAAGTTTATTGAATAAAAAATTTTATTACTCAAATAAGAGTTAAAAGGAAAAAAAAAAAAAATTCAAAGCAATCCAACTACTCTGAATTCCGAGTTAATTTTGATTCTGTCAAAACTGCTTAGTTCAAAACCATTCAAAATGAGTTAATAAGTCAAACCAAACCCCTTTTGCATCCAAGTAGTGGTCAGACTGTCCGAATTGGTCTAGTTCTTAAAACACTAATTGAAAGCCAACAATAATTTGTCTTGGCCATTGAAAAGATATTGCCTTGTCATAATTATTGAAATAAATTTCTAAGCGTTTGGAAGAAAAGTTATTGGAAAAAAAAATGTTATAACCATGCACCAATTCATTGAAAGTAGATATCCAAATTGGTTATGCAGCCAGGGTAATAAGATGGTAAGAAATGTCAAAAGTAATTATAATGTGGCCAGAAGCCATATAGACAACTGCTTACGCTTAATCACTCTAAAACTTGGTCCTGCGTTTTAAAGATCGACGAAAAGTCCCTCTGAAAATCTGTGTAATCCATTAAAAGTGACATTCGTCTCTCAACAGAGTAGCAAAACCTGGTTTGGTCAGGCAAACCAATAAATGGGAACATGAAATATCACTTTCCTGGAGTTCAGAGTTGTTCATTGTGTTGTTGTTGTTGATTTTATTTCTGCTTATTAAGGCATGATGGTTGTCTTGCAGTGAGTCTGTAGTAACTTTATAATAGTTGTAGTTATAATGTATTTTGACTTCTCATAAAAAAAGAAAATTGCTTGGACAGCAAAATCATCACCAAAATAAACATGTAGAAGTATATAATTATTTCTAAAGACAAATCAGTATCATAATTCATAACGTTTCAAACCTTAATGTAAAGATTAAACAATCAACATAATAAAGCTTAATCAAATATCCTAACCCATTATAGTTCAAACCATAATTAGGATGGATATTAACTCGTGTACACAAAATTGGTAAGAACCTAACCTATCAGGCAACCTGTTTCCTTTCATTGTTACAATTACCATTCTCACATCGTTATTCATATTAGCAGCCAAAACCAGCAGCATCATTGATGTACTAAACAAATTCCCAGTCCCTGAGAACTTGTATAATTTTATGTAAAAACATATTCAAACAAATCTTAACTCCTTTTTTTCTCATTTACTTTAGAGGATGAATAAGTATGCAGGCTTCATTAGTTGTAAAATGAGAATAAACACAGAAGCTGAGAACTTCTCAAGGATCCTTCTTGCAATTAAAGGTAAGATGGTACTCACACAAGCTCCAGCTAGAGAGATTTGTTGCGTGCTGAAATGATAGTTCAGGAAGAATGGAGCGATGGAGATGCCCATAACTTAACTTTCTTGTCAGAACTGGCTGTGGCTAAAACCAACACTTGATCATTTCCTGCAGAAGTGAACATAATATTAGCCGTCAAAAACATATATGTATTAGAATACGTTTAAACCTTGATCAACTAAAGAGAGGATTGAAAGTATACAAGTTTAGATAAGTCCTGTCAAATTGGTTTAAGCTATTTCGATTAAAAGACAAACATAATACATGCTTAAATCAATAAAATTTAATATGGTATCACAGTCAGTTGATCAGGGACCCAAAAAAAAGAAAAGAAAAGAAAAAGAGGTGACAAAAACAAAAAGAAAAACAAAGATTCTCGACTTGAGGTCTCTAAGACCCAAAGAAGTAGAAGCCTAGAAGAAGAAGAAAAATTAAATAAATGGAAGACAACAAGAAAATAGAAAAAAGTAGCAAGAGGAATATAGAATACATTCAAAGTCCCACATATCTTAAAATAAGTACTATCAAATTAGTTTAAGCTATTTTCATAGAAAGATAAACCTAATATATACCTAAATCAACAATATGATGGTTAAATTTCCATGATTAAAGGATACATGCTGATTAGAATTAGATATGTCCTAAGTATAAACTATCCAGATTCATATCTAGAAGAAATTAAAAATGACAAAAGGTATGTTCTCATTTCTTCCAAGGATTGAAATCAAAATTCATGGCTAGGTTTGAACAAACTTTTGTTTTTCTCTTCTAACATTTCTAAGAAACATATACAACGGAACAGTTTGGAAAGAATTGTGCATCAAAATAAGAAATGCATTAGAAACTTTAACCAAAAGTAGAGTCAGATACTCAGATGAGTCTTACCCATTGGAATAGTTTTAGGTGCCCATGAAATGCATGTTATGTCACCTGCGAGTGAAGAAAATAATCAATGACTAGAAGGTCGTGAACATGATTTAACAGTGCCAGTAATAGAATTTATGCTTGGGCTTACCATCATGGGCTTTTCAGCTGTATCCAAAACCACTCCAGTCTCAACAGATAACCATTGCAATGTGGTACCATGCGTAACAGCCAAAATCTTTCCATCAGGGGAAATACTAAGGCGGTCGTAGGGCAAAACCATGCCATTTGAATCATGAAGAGGAATTGGGAACACCTTCAAAGTCTTTGGATCCTCATCAAGATGATAGCGTACTTCAATGTAAAAGAAAGATATAGGTAAGAAGAATCTAATCAAATAATTAAACTTTTTAGGCATTCCCTAGGAACAGTTGGGGGGAGACCTATTGGACCAAACCTCAAAACGGATAGAAATGACTATCAAATAACAAGTATACTCTCACCAAAGCTATGCCAAGAAGAAAATGAACGAGGGGGAAAACAAGGCCATTGAATCTCATCAAATTACCATAAAACTTCATTTAACCAGATGACTGCCTTTTACAACACAGTGAATTTACCATAGAAAATACACAAGAGGATGAAATACTGAATGAAACATCAGGCAGTGGCAAGATAGACAGCATCACCCATACTAACAGAATTTATAGGAGGTCAGGACAGAATTTACAGCAAACGCTTAGCCAAACATCTACAACACCCATACAATGAGAGCAGCTCAAATCCAATTTCCCTTTTTTCTCTACAGCTCTACTCTTACACATGGGACCCATAAGTGTTAGTTACTACTATTAATTCAAGATTTACCCCTTCAGGGATTACCAATATATTCTATCAGAATCTGGCCAATTCAGGGATTACCTATATTCTCTCTGCTTGAGCTTGAGAACGTCGTCATTGGTCCATTAGTCACCTCTAAACCATCCCCATTTCTGGCTGAACCCACAATACCATGCTGTCTCCAACTGAGGAAGTTCTTGTGGCACAGTTTCTGGTTGCAAGGATTTTTTTTTTTTTTGAGGCATAAAACATAAAATGAATCCACGAAGTTTCAAGAAGTTTCAAACAATAAGCTACTAATCCAATCTTCATTATTTAATACAGAGTCAATAGAATGTAGGGTACAGCTTCTGATAGTTTTTCTTTGGCAAATCTAGATACTCAAGTGCCTCCAGTGATTTCTCATTTTGTTTGGCTGGGGCTGTTAGTGAATGTGCAGGGTGGTTCTCTCAATATGCATTACAGCTTCATTTAATCAGCTACAGTTAGGTTCTGCTAGACATATCAACCCTTGAATAAATTAAATTTGACGATCGTGCAAAACAAAAACATGTGACTTATACATACCATTGATATTCCATATTCTTATGGTCCCATCCTTGGATGCTGTGATCATTTGCTCTGAATTTGGGGTGAAGCATAACCAAGTTACTGCACTCTGAGAAAACCGCAAAAAAATCACAAATCAGGATTCAGATAGTACATGCCAAACATCCAAGAAGAAGTAGATAATATTAGCAATTACAAAGTTATTTAATGTCAAGTAGCCACAGGGCACAATCACACAATTACAATTGCATTCTTTAGAACATGATTTAGAACACGAGAACTCACATCAAACTTCAAAAAATATATAATACAAATGAAAACAATCATGTTTGCATGTTTGAACGACATAAAAAATGGCAAAACTATATTGTTCAAATAATTAACGTACAGCATAAAGCATTAGGAAAGAAAGTTTATTATCTCATCAAGATGGGGTTTCTAGTATCTTACTCTTTTTCACAGCTATATTACTAATTTTTATGCAATCTATTTTTGTCTTAGTTGCATAAACACTTCTCTTTATCTCAGTTTCACTGATCTTCCCACAAATATCAAGGCCTGATTCAGTTTCAAACTGATACCTTATTTGTGAAGCATGTTTCTGGTGGGAATTGGCAATTTTGATTGTACATGCAGATTGCAGATGATACCATGATTACAGGTGATCTGAGTGATGAGATGAGCTGATGAAAAACGCTTGCAAGAAGTTTGAGGTAAAAGATTTGGGACAAGTAAGATACTTCTTGGGAATGGAAGTTTTCAGAACAAAGAAAGCATTTTTGTATCAATGAAAATAAACTCTAGGTCTTCTTGAACAAACAGAAATATTAGGTTGTGATCGAGCTCAAGATTCACGGCAGATTTGCAAATCATTTCCTAGGACCTATAGCAGAATTTATGGGAAGGCAAATGGTGTAGGAAAGAGTAACTCCAGTAGATAAGAAATTATCTTGAGGTTCCTGATCGTAGGGGAAAAGAGGTAATACATGAGTAGGGATTAGATGTGGCTAGGGGGATGAGCAGTGTAGTCTTTTTGCGGTCCTCCATTTCATCCAAAGAGGGAGGAGTTAGTCTTTTGGAGAGAGAAGTGTATTAAAGAGAGTTCTGGCCTCTCAAAAAATCCAATGTCAGTACCTTGTGCGTCTTCTGTTTAGTTTCTTGAATCTGCAATTGTGTTGTTGTCGCTTGTTTTGACATTTGGGTACAAGGAGGTCAAGGTACTGGCTAGAACCAGAGGCCATTTATGTCATCGGATTCAGTCCTCATCTTATAATATCAAAATCTCAGTTATCCCCATTCGTTGGTTGCTTGCTGTTGTTATTTGGTTATTTCTGTTTGCTTAAAGTGCAGGTCCTATCAATTTGGTATCAGAGAAGCTCCAATCAGGGAGAGAAAAGATGGCAGAACATCGAGAATATTTGAAACGAGGAATGAGGAAATTGAAGGCTAATGTTGACCAGCTTGAAAGTGCTGTAGGAACCCTCAGAGAATGGGTCCTGGAGATGAGAGAAACCTTGGCTCAGTTGACAGAAGACTCCAGAAAAGTGAAGGCCGAGGGAGAGCAAGATTTCAAGGGGTTGAAGAGGAAAAGAAGATCAAAGTAAAATCTGATTGGAAGCTTGTAGTGTTACCAAAATCCTTTGAGGTTGGAGATGAAGATGATTCTAAAGGAAGTCATTTTGCAATTGCAGAGGATCAACCACTGAGGAAGAAGTGAAGAAAGATAAAATATCCAGTAGTAAACCTCAAATCAACTTTTGATCAAACCCAATCAAAATCAAAGAAGCGCTCAATGTTAGTGTGGCCATAGTTTCCTTTCCATGAAGCAAACTGCGTCCAGTAGATCCTTTCAGGTAGCAAAAGATCTACCCTAACACTGCTCAATGGGTGGTTGTTGGTGAGGACATAAACTAACTAACCACAGTGATCGGGCATGCAATGTCAAGACAAATCACTGTGACATAGTTATTTCCCAACTAGTTTTGTATACTTATCAAGATCTCCAAAAGGCTCACCATCTGTCTTGGCAAGTTGCAAAGCACTACACATTTTGGTTCCCAATTTTATCGTCTTTGTCAAGTGTCAGCTAAACAAGGATATATTTCCTCATTTAGAAGTATACCCTTCTTACTTCTTAATACTTGAACTCCCCATAAGTATTTTAATAGCCCCAGGTCATTTGTTAAACTAAGAGTAAAGAAAGGCTTTGAGTGATGAGATGCTAGAAGTATCACTCCGGCAATCATGATATTGTCAACATACACAAGAAGAAGAATCATGCTTGCATCTGTTCTTCATCTTTTGTTTAAAACTAAATGGTCGCATGGATATTCATCCCAAACTTTTGAACTAATCAATGAACCTTCCAAACTAAACACGAGGACCTAGCCACAAACCACATAAAGATTTGCAAAGGTGGCATACTTTTCCATATTTCCTTGACCAACAAACCTAATGTTGTGTTTGGATGTAGGGGGATTTAGATTTGGATTTGGGTCTATCATTTGGATCCATAAAAATTTAAGGACTAAATCCATAAATTCTTATAATTTCTTTGTAATTCCAGATTGCTCCTACATCCTAGTTATTTGAAATACTAGCCACTCACCCTCTCATTTTCTTTCCACTTTCATTTTCCATCTCTCTTTTTCATTGTCTTTGAATTTGAAATTTTTTTATACCACACAAACAAAGGATTTTAATTATATGTATTTTAAATCTAAAATTTAAATCCAAATCCAAGTCCACCAATCTAAACATTACTTAAGTGGTTCTTCATGTAGACTTCCTAGGTAAGTTCACCATGCGGAAACAAATTCTTCATATCCATTAGTAAAGAGATCAACCACAAGGGGACGCTATAGATATGAAAAGACTAATAGAGGAAAGTTTGGCCACTCATGAAAGTGTTAAGTAGACAACACTATAGGTCTAAGCACAACCTTTAACAGCAAGGCAAGCTTTTAAACAAGCCATGCCATCAAGATCAACTTTTACCATGAATACCCATTTACATCAAGGAACTTTCTAGCCAACAGATAGATCCACTAAAGTCCAAGTGCCATTATCATTTAGTGCCTTCATCTCTTCCACCATTACAACACAGTAACTAATGAGATAAGGCTTCATTAAAGGTTTTAGAAATTGAAAGCATCCAAGGAAGCAATAATAGATCTACAATTGGTCACAAGGATAAAGGATCCTATCCTGAATCAAGTAAGACTGAAATGAGTTCAGAAAGCATTCTTCAGCATTATCACTTCGTAAAGTATGCACAAGGACATTGAATGGAACTCTAATTTTGCAACAAACAAGAAAAAAATGGGTAAGCAATTCAAAACAATGGTTGTGAATCTACTAGTATGGCACATCTCACGCACTAAAGTGCCGAATTTTGGGAACGGCCATCTAAAACTCCTTCAGTGGGTGGGGACACCCATAGACCACTGCATATGCGATCTAACACTAACCCACTAATGTGCTCTCACCAAAGAATGAAAACCAAAACCTAAGAAAAGAACACAATGGAAAGCTCTCAATAGCTCTGATACCATTGTTATCCTTGATTTTACACACAGCAAGGTCAACATCTACACATAACAAGAGCCTCTATGATTATGGCTCATTATTATCATATGATTATACTATCCTTACAATCAAGGGGACTATTATAATGAAAATTTACAATAAATGAAAGAATATTTCCTAATTCTAATACAACCTATCGAGTGGCATATGAAAATTGTTTGCAGAATTTGGGCTATCTTAAAACGACTTTTGGAATAGGACCATTGTTCAAAAGGGAAGCTAGCATAAGCATAGAAGAGGTTATTGATGCAGACTGGGCAGCACTTATTACAAATAGAAGATTCACAACAGGCTATTTCAACCAGGATGTGGAGAAACCTAGTGACTTGAAGAGTGAATGCCATAGCTAGAGGAGTGTTGAAGTAAGATTTAGAGAACTAGTTACTGGGGTTTGTGAGGAAAAGTCATTAATAAGATTGCTTCAAGAACTTAGTACTACCGAAGAAGGTATTATGTGACTAGAGCGGCTATAGATCTCATAGATGATCCTTGAGCTTCTATGATCGGCATGACCTTTGGTTGCCACTCTGGAGGAAGACAAGTAAGATTTAGAGCTCTAGTTATTGGGATTTGTGAGGAAAAGTAATTAATAAGATTGCTTCAAGAACAGTACTATCAAAAAAGGGTATCACGTGACAATATGGCAGCAATTGGAATAGCAAAGAATTGTATTCATCAATATAGAACAAAACATGATGAGATTCATCACTATCGAACAAGGGGATTCGATGCTGTATTTTAGGGAATTTATTCATTATTTATTGTTTTTTATATTTTATTATCATCTTTTATCCATTTATTATCTTTAAGTCAGTTTTATTTATTTTTCATCCTTTAAGGGTTTAATTAGATTTAACCTAGATTTCATTATGGCCAAGCATACTAGAAATTCCTATAGGAACATGTACCTACAGAACCTTTCACTATTATTCACGGTGAAGAGTGGTCCTGCAAGGGAAAAGAGTTTGAATGGAGCATGTTGAATGCTGGTTTTGAGAATGATTGATTGCCCTTCTCCAACCCTTACTGTCCAACTTGATGGCAGACAGCTAATGCATTCTGGTTTGTCACATTTATTAATGATCATGCTAGACAAACTTGGGTACACCTGTTAAAGAAAAATCTGAAGTTGATAGGGTGTTCCAAAATTTTCATATTATGGTGCAGACTCACTTCTGGTAAAAAGTCCAGGTTCCAAGATTAGACAATGGGAGAGAATATTCAACTTTGAACTAGGAAACTAACTAGCTAATAATGGAATCATCCATCAAAGCTCATGTGCTTACACTCCTACACAAAATGTGGTCTTAGAGAGAATCGCCATCTCTTTGAGGTTGCCAGGTCACTTCTTGTCTCACATGCACCTTATTCGTATTGGGATGAGGCAGTTCTAACATCTACACACCTAATTAACTGAACATCTTCTAAAACACTAAATTTCAAACCCCACAATAAGCTCTCCTTGAACACCATCCAAAAAATCAAACTATGTCCAACCTGCCATTAAAAGATTTTTGGGTGTACAGCCTCTATGCATAGCCACAATGGGGGGAACTTGGACCTAGAGCTATAAAATGTATAGGTGTTATCATCCACTGACACAAAGATACTATAGTACTTTAGATGTCACATTTCACGAGACAATCCCTACTACTCCAAAATATCCAATCAAGGGTAGAGAGCACATAATAAAAACTTAGTGGAATGGCTATTCGGCCATCCCAACCAGCAACAGCACCTGAAACACACCACTAGACCCAGAAATTACCTCTACCACTTCTGAGAGTCCGACTCACAATGACAGCAGTCAAAATGAGGATGTACAGCAGCAAACAGAGCCTGAACCAGCAGATGAAGACCCAGTTCCTGAAGCTGATCCAAACCAGTCATCAATCTCAGCCTCAAATCCCCCTAGTTATAATTTAGCATGGAATATTGCACTAAGAAAAGGAGTACGATCTTGTACTCACTATCAAACTGGAAGATGTCTCTTATGGTAAGTCAACTCCAAAATTTTGAGCCTATGTTGCTTATATCTCTACTGTCCAAATTCCAAAAGATGTGCATGGAGCACAAAAGATATTTGTATGGTGTGAAGCAATTCTTGAAGAGATGAAAGCATTGAAGTAGAATCAAACTTGCCAACTCGCCAATTTACCAAAAGGAAAAACACCGGCAGGATGTAAATGGGTGTTTACTGTTTACAGTTAAATATAATCCAGATCGTAGCTTCATGTGTACAAGGCTTGACATGTAGCCATGGGATACACTCAAACTCATGGGATTGATTTCCAAGAAACGTTTGCCCCAATGACAAAATTCAATATTATAAAGGCACTTCTCTCACCCGTTAATCTTAGTTGGCCATTGCTACAGCTAGAGGTTAAAAAAGCCTTCCTCAATTGAAATCTGGAGGAGGGAAGTGTATATGGATATACCTCCAGCTTTTGAGTCAAACAGCAATAAGAAAAAGTGTAAATTGCACAAGTCTCTTGAAACAACCCCCATGAGTATGGTTTGAAAGATTTACAAAGGTGGTAAAGAAAAATGGGTACTACCAATGCCAAACAGATCGCACAATATTCACAAGACATGCCCCTAATGGTAAGCATACTCTTTTGATTGTCTATGCGGTTGATATAGTGATTACAAGTGATGATGACTATGAGATCAGGAGATTGAAGGAATCTCTTACCTCAGACCTAGGAAATTTAAAATACTTCCCAGGCATGGAGGTGACCAGGGCTGGAGAGTTTCACATAGAAAGCATACGCTAGACCTGTTGGAGAAAACAGGGATGTTGGGTGTCGACCAGCAAAGACACCCATGGAAGCCATTATAAGGTAGGATTGAAAAAGAAGGACAAGAAGAAGAAGAAACCTCCATCTCTGATTGACAGAGGATGATACCAAAACCAAAGTTTAGTTGGTAAATTAATTTACCTCACTCACACTGGGCCAGATATTGCCTTAAGTGTTGTGAGTTAGTTCATGGATGAACCAAATGTAGATCATCTCCAAATGGTTTACAAAATTCTCAGATATATGAAAGCTACACCCAGTAAGGGTATCTAATTCAAAAGGGGATCTCAAAAAGGGGTGGAGGTGCATACAGATACTGATTCGGGTGGGACAGTGGATGATAGATGATCAACAATTGGTTACTTCACCTTTAAGTGGGAAAATTTGGTAACTTGACAAAGCAAAAAACAACTAGTTGTATTTCAGAGTGGTGCAGAATCCAAGTATAGAGCACTAGCTCAGGGCATTTGTGAGGCCATTGGCTTCTTAGACTTGCAAGTATCAAGCTCCTCTGCGACAACAAGGCTGTCAAGATAGTGAAAAATCCTGTCCATCATGATAGTACTAAGCACCTGAAGATTGATTGTCATTTTATACCCAAAAAAAAAAAAAACGAAGCAAAGTAGTTGAGGTATTATAAATACCCTCTAAAGATCAAGTTGCAGATTTACTTACAAAGGGACTTCCAATTGAAGAGTTTGAATCACTCATTAGCAAGCCCAGCATGTTGAACATATACAGCCCAGCTTGAGAGGGAGCATCGAACTTCACATCTCAAGCTAGAAGGGGATTCAGCATTGTATTGTAGGGAATTTATTAATTATTTATTGTTTATTTTATTTTTTATTATCAGATTTTATCCATTTATTATGTTTAAGTCAGTTCTATTTATTTGTTATCCTTTCAGGGAATAACTAGATTTAACCTAAATTTCATTATCACTTTAGGCTAGGAGGCAGGCTTGTCGCCTCTAATATCTATACATGTACTGAATTTCCCTGAACGAAATAAGCGATTAAGAAACAAAATCAATCTCACCCGTTGTCATCAATCACTTTATCAAAGAAAAAGTGAATTCACGTTCAATTGAGGTGACTTTTGTTCCTGCCAATTCTCAAGTGGTAGATTATCCGACTAAAGCAATTGCCCAGTGAAGTTCAATGAACTAAGATCCAAGCTAGGAATGATCAACATTTGCTCCCCAACCCAAGGTGGGGTGTTGATGATTGCGCCAATAAGGCCTTACTTTTCTGTTCTTCTTCTATACTATTTTGTCATAGGCTAATAACATACTCAGATAGCTAGTTAGCTTTAAATTTCTAATCGTACCTTTTCTGTCACAAAGAGATCTGATTTGAATTAGAAAATCAGATCCAAGTCTAGTATTTCTTAACTGATCAAATAATATACAGATCAGAGGAACATGATTTTACCTCTGATTTCCAATTTCCAATATCTTCTATCTAATTCAAGGTAAAAATAAAATAATTACATCTCTCTTGAGAATTTACTTTAAAATTTGAAAGAACTATCAAGAAATATATAAATAAAATAAAGCACTCCAATAATACGTATAGTACATGAAGGTTAAAGTGAGACATAATAAAAAGACTTGACAACATTCTTTATTTTGTTTCAGTTCACAAATCAATCAAAATAATAATCCAACAAGAATATTATACCTTATGCCCCTTAAGCTGCATAACTTTTGAAACTTCCTTGACTGATCCATCCTTTGCATACACAATCTCCCAGACCTACCACATAAACAAACTTGAGATGAAGAATAAATTAAGCCTCATGATTGAACAGAATTAGTAAAAGCCTGCAGGTGCTTCTCATTTGATAAATCTGATAGTAGGGTTATAAGGCATGCATTTAAAGTAGGCCTTCTAACAAAGTCTTAACAATTGAGGCAGTCCTTATCACATTGATGATGAACTTAAGGTGATAAAAATAGTAACCTCAGGTTGACATACCCTTCAATTTCAGTAACAAAACCTATGAAGCATAAAAAGTGACAGAGTTATACTTGACATGTCAGACTATATATGCTTGTGCATTTACATATATGTATATATAGAAAATGAAATTTTGAATAACAATGAATAAATTATTTACTAAGATTACGAAAAAAGTTATGATAAAATAAGAACCAAATTCATGCATTTGAAATTACAACATCTAGGGATACCCGAGATTGTGAAATCCTAACTTTTATATTTACACTTGCCATTCATTGAACCCCATTGTTTCAGTTATTGTCCTTAGCTAGCATTCATTTTAAGAATGTTTGCATCAAACAGTAGTCCAATTAGCTAGTACTTACCACTTACCAGCACGTGCACACATAAATATAAACTCATACCTTAAAATTTATATTTGAAAAACTACGTTAAGAAATCTTGCTAATTATATTTTGCCCATTAATACTAACTTTAACATCTGCAGTAAATGCTGCTGCTGCAATAAAACGCCCATTAGATGATATAGCTGCCATGGTATTTTTCAATTGATTTGTATCCACATGGCCTAAATTCTTCCCAGATTTTCCATGCCAAAGAATGATGTCAGTCCCTGGATTAGAAACCAAGAAAATAATATGTATAAGAACATCATTAAGCACTGCATATCAGCACAAAGTGAGCAGTGACAATCATTTCATGAGTGGTCAAGATATATAGCACGTAATTGAGAGTACCAGACAGCATACTCTGGTGTAGTACCATGATTTAATGTTTAACTCAGAGATAACATCTCATAGGTAACGTAAGATAGTGATGAACCCAAAGTTATTAAGCCTAAAGGACTGAAGATGAATGAGAGAAGGATAGGAAAGAGACTCAAGCTGAGATAATTCATCATGAGCTGCCCAGAAAGGTTAATGAGTAACAAAGTGGGATGGGGAACCCTACCCCACTCCAAAAGCTAGCTATTGAGGCGAAAGAACTAGCCCACTAAAATACTCCATTGACCATCTTATACTACTCAATGGGACACTTGGCATCCCATAATACCAAATCTCCATCAATTAGCCTCCCATAAAAAGCCAACATACAGGTGGCTGCACTCCATGACACTTAGCTCGACCTTCTGTCAGTCAGCACCCTCCATGGATAGCCCTTTCAAGAACTATTGACAACCTAACTCTAATACCAATTGTGGGTACTTAAGTGGGATGATGAATCCTACCCCAAAAGCTACCAATTAAGGTAGGAGAATTAACGCATTTAAATACTCCATTGAGCATCCCATACTGCTTAATGTGGGACATGATATCCCATACTATCAAGTCTCCATCAAAGTTAGAAAAAAGAAATAACAATGTTTAGTACCTTACTATGGGTTGTGGTGTAAGAAAGGGTAGGGTAGTGTGCAATGGCGGAGCCAGGATCTTGAGTAGGGGGCAAAATCATTTACATATTAATAATTGAAAAAAAAACAAGAAGAAGAATTATTTGATAATTACATACTTTATAAATTTTCTTTACATGGTTTCATGTTTTGAAAATGTTGAACAATCAGCTTATTGTCAATGCTTTCGAATACATTGTTTTCAATATAAGTTATGAGACAATTATTTCTCTTAAAAAATCTCTCCATCTTCTATTCAAAATTTATACAATTTGAAACTATTCAATTACAATCTTATATATATTCAATACAAATGAGATGGCTAAAAAACTATATTTATGAAACAAAATAAGTACTTGAAAACAAAATCATATAACACAAATATTAAAATATATAACTAATTTTTTATGTTATTAAAATATTTCAAATAATGTGAAGAAAGGATGGTCACCTGTACATCTGCAAAAGCAGTACAATTTTTTGCTTTTTGCTATGTGTGAAGAATGAAGAATGGCTATTAAAAGCTCTTCTCTCCCCCAGCGTTTTGTCTTCTTCCTCCTTTCTCTTCTCTTCTCTTCTCTTAATTCATTCTCAAACTACTTTGCTGTCTCTGCTATTTTCTCTACATCAAAGACGAGGATTGAGGACCGACGGTAAAGACCAATTTCGCGATGCAGTTCCAGTACGGGAGACAAGGTGTCCAATTTTTTTCCCCAAATCTGATTTTGGGATTTGATAGGTACCTAAGTAGGATGGGAAACCCTACCTCAAAAGCTAGCTAATTGTTAGTTACATTTACAGTTTATTTTCTGGTTTTGCTTATTTTTAAGCTTAATAGAGTAGAGGGTTCCATCAGGATTTCAAACCATGCAGGGCAGATTTTTTTTTTTTCTTAAGGTTTAATAATGTTAATTTTTTATAAAATAATATTAGTATTTGGATATGTTGAAATTTTAAGCTAAATTCATTGGGCTTTGAGTTAAAAATAATAATAATAATAATTTTGGATCTGAGTTAAAAAGTAATATGAAATGAAGTTTAAAATGCAAAATATAAAAAAGAGGGGTGCAAAATATAAAAAGAAGGGGTACAAAATATAAACACTCATACCTCTATTCAAGTAATTTCTCCCATTTGAGAATACATGTGGTTCCGCCACTGGTAGCATGTAATAATAGGGTTTACATTACAAATATTATAATCTTATGGAATTTTTGACAAATAATAGGGATTTGATTACAAATTGTTTCATCATCTGGGCGTATATAAGAGCTGAAATCTTTGCATAGAAATATTTGTATAGAAATGCCACAAACAGTCAAAATCCTCTTTTAAAATCAGTTTCTTCTACATGGCATCAAAGCTTTGTTCCTTTCTTATTGAGCTCTTAAAATTTTTCTTCTCTCAGAAGCCAATCAACAAGTTGCACCAAAGAGGCACACCAATCTTTATTTGGTTATCATGCCATGCTCACTTTGACATACAACATAATCTTCCATCTTAGACAATGCTGACCAGTAATGTTTGTGAAGTTCCCGTCATCACATGTGCCTCTACATGGCAAATCACAAAACTACAATCACCATCATGCATCAGTGCACAACACTGTATCTCCAGCCAACATATAGACATGATCAATGGTCAGCATATTATCAAGCTCAATCCAATGCCTTCCCTGGTTAACGAACATCTGTAGGGTTCATCCTATTGCAGAATCTATTTGGCATTATTTTAAAATTTTCTTTATGGCAGCATAAAACAAACCTTACAAAAAGGACATCAGTGTTATTCCCTTGACACTGATTGCTCCTGCATAGCCACCAAAGTTAACTTCTTTGAATCCACACACTTCTATTCTTCCTCAACTTCCCATGATGTTCTCACTGTTATGAGGTACATCATTTTCCCTCATCACTACCCAAGTTTGAACCGCCACCTTGTTCCACATCAATCAAGCCACCATTAACTCCACACTCTCATCTAAACCAAATGCAACAAACCCTTTGGCAAATGAAATGGATATTCCTAATGATTAACATAGTTTGTACACTGCAAAAGTACTCATAACTCTTGTAATCCACGTCCTATTTACTATTTGTAGGCCTTAACCTAGTCCTAAAAATCAAAGCATTAAAAGTGAGAATATTCTAGGAATTCTAATAATTAAATGCAAATATTCTAAAATAATTTAAAAGATAATCTAATAATCTAAAATATTATTTTATCCAGATCAAAGCCTATCAAAATCTAAATGACCATTTTGATAAACAAAAATCCATCAGAGACTTTGATGGATCTTAGAAGATATCAATAGCTAGTTGGAAAGTTAAATTATTTGCCAATCACTACAAAATACACATCAGTCATTTACAAATATCTCCTTTGATGTGTGTGTAGCGACTCAATTCCCACAAAATACATATCAGTCATTGGGATGAAGTGATACATAGCATGACATATGCCAAAGAAGCACCTAGGAAAGGCTTGCTATATGAGCATCACATGAACTACCAAGTTGTTTGATATGCCAACAATTGGGTAGGATCTCCTACTGATCAAAAATCTACTTCTAGTTACTGCATTTTTTCTTGAGGACATCTTGTCTCTTGAAAAGCGAAAGGCAAGATGTGGCAAGATCTAGTATAGAAGCAGAGTAGCGTGCCATGGCATTGGCAACAAGTCAAACAGTTACTCCAAGAACTTCAATTTTTAGATTCTCACAAAATGACACTCAAGTGTGACAATCAAGTCACTCTATGCATTGCCCTAAAACCAATCTTTCTTGAAAGGACCAAGCATACTGAAATTGATTATCATTTTATCAAAGAGATCCTATCCAGGACTATCACCAACAGCCACAGCAACTCCAAAAATTAACTAGATGATGTTTTTGTCCAAAGCATTAAGAGTATCCCACATTTCCTACATTTAAAACAAGACTGAGCATGCAATCTATTAACTAGCTTGAGGGAGAGTTAATTAAGAATATTGATTATGAATATTGTAAATAATTATGAAGATTGCATTGATTCGAGTATGACAGGGAGAGTATTCAGTAATTATTAGCGTTCATTATCATTTCATAATCTTGTATCCTCACTATAAATAAGAGGTTCATATGAGTTAGAACTCACTAACTACATGGCAAAACCTAAGTGGGTGTGTTCCTTTATAACAAAACTAGCAAACCAGTACTGAAACACGTATCATATCAGACTATCTTAAGCCCAACATAAACACCATAACTAAACACAGAACTTCTACAAATTGAAATCTCACAAAAAATATGGCAAGCTGCTGCATATACGAACAGGAAGAAAACATTGAAAGGCACTTAACCCTTTACTATAGGTTCATTAATATTTCCTTAATATACATAATTATCCTCAATCTTAAGGCTTCTAATTAAGGTAAATACTTTCTTATGGTACCTTTCCTTAACTATAAATACAAAAAATGTTTATAAATTTGCAAGGTGAAAACACCTACTATATGAACTGTCACAAAATGTTTTACAATACTGTATGCTGGATAAAATGTCAAACAGATACCTTCTGAACAAGAAACAACAAGTGTACTCCCATCAGCACTTCCATGACTTGCAGTGGTTCCAAACAGAGTCAGTATAGCCTTTTGGTCATGAACTTTGTGATGTTCCCACTTAATTTCTGGGAGAGGAAGCTTAGCTTGTGGCTTATTTTCCAAAGTTTTAGGGTTCTGTTCTCCATACATGTATAATGAACTAGTAGAGAGATTATGAGTTGCTACAACAATTGAGGACACATCATCAGAAAACGCAATTGCAGTTGGTTGACCTCCAGCAGGCAAATTTATTCTCATAAACCTGCATAAACTCAACAGAATGCAATGTAAGAATAATGCCCATCATTATGATTGAGTATGCATCTATATGGGTATTGAGAAGCTTAAAATAAACTTACTTGAAACTTTTGCTTAATGCTCATCCAACTTAAATACCTCACAACTCCATCAGCACAAGCTGTTTGCACAGAAAAAGAAAATTAATAAAACAGAAAAGAGTTCAATATCATGCTCATACAAATGAAAGTTAAAAAAAAAATAAAAAAAAAAAAGCACAAAAGCAGATTCGCAATATTTATAATAAAAGAGAGAGAATGATATGAAAAAGGTAGAAGAAAGTAGAATAGAAGAGAGAGATAAGATAGGATTTGAGAAAAAGAGGAAGAGAATTTAGAAAAGAAGGAAGGAGGAACAGAGAGAAAAGTCAAGAGAGAGAATCAGGAGGTTCTGAATGATGCATTTTATTAAGATATCAGCCTATTACAATTAACGGAAACCTAGTATTTATAGGCTTTAGGTGCAGAATAGTCAAACAGAACAGCAAATTACCTAACTTCCCTTTAATAACTACCACTGTCTAGATAACACACGGTTTTATTATTTTACATATCAGGAGACCTCAATCATGCATGATACATATGCATAAAAAGAATTGGTCTTTTAAACAAACACCCCTCCCACCAAAAAACAAATGTCAGGATGATGCCACCTTAATCTCACAAAATGAGAAATATTACAATCATTAAATAAAAAAGATGCACTTGAAGCCCTTTATAGCCACAATTCACTTAAATAATGGAAAGAGGCAATGAATGACGATAGATAGAGTGATGTGTCTTGCAGAGTTTAGGAAGCAGTAAATATATCGCTACATCATAAATTTCATTACTTGCAAATTCTAACATGATATCTTATGCTACAACAACAACAACACCATAACAACAAGCAGCTTTACCTCACTAGATTGGCTCGTTTACATGGATTGAACAATGCCATTTTGCTCCATCATTAACATGATATTCTTATGCTATTGAATTGAAGTATTTTAGTCAGGTATTTCAGATATAACTGGAATGAGGTCGGAGGAACACTTCAGAGGACAAAATAGTCACTTCCAACTAATTGGGCACAGATATTACCAACAATTAACATTTCCATTTACTGCTAACGACCAAAAGGTTGCTGAATTTAGAGAGGAGGCAATAACTCTGAAGGAAGTAGGAATCAAAGGGGAAAATAAGCTTCTTCTTCAGACACTGTGAGCCCAACCTTTGTGAACAAGGTTGACACAAATCCAAGAAGCCAAGCCCAACGCAATTTTTTGGCATACAAATATATTGGACGTTATTAGAGAAACCCACACCTTTTATCCATCTTAAAAGAAAACCAGATGGAGGAAGCATGCGCCTGTCTTTTCCATACATGAATTTTGAAACTAAGGTGCTCCTCTCATCTAGTGTAAAGATAAAGAAACGAGGGGATCGGGGATTTCTTTTTAAGATGAAGAAATCCCGACGCAAAAGGCACCAGAACAGAGAAGAAACAATCTTTGATCTATCCTAGAAAATGAGGGATGCCTATGGCTGAATCATTTAAATCTATGCCAAATAAAGAATTATTACGCTGCAGGGTGAAGGTGTAATAATAGACAAACATCCTAAATGCAAAATGATGTGTAATAATCAGAAGTGATCATTCAAGCCATGTGTTTTCATATATACAAAATTTTAAATGGCATCAAAGTTCATAATGCTTGCCAGAATGTTGGAAAAAACCCTTTGTTGAGAGAAGAGGATGAAAACATTTTAAAGCAAACTCAACAATGCACATTAACACCATAGTTATATGAAGATTGCTGTCACTTAATTCCTTGGTTTTATAAGTCAAAACACACTCACAGATAAGACAGCAAATTACAAAATCTCACAAAGCACAACATACAAATAATATATATAATATATCAATCTGGTCTAATACATATATAATATATTTTCCGTACCAAGTTACATCACATGACATTTAATGTCGTAAACACCTGCTACAAACAAATGATTCTAATACCTGTGGCCAAACTTCGTCCATCTGAGGAGAAGCATATGCCTGTTACAGCATCACCGTGGCCTTTCAAAGTATTCAAATCCAATGGATGATGTCGCTTGGCATGATCCTAACATTCAATGATCAGAATGTAAAGATAAAGAAAAAGCCAAACCGCAAGATATGCACCTAAATCACGAACATAAGTGGTTCTGCTATTACGCAGAGCTTCTTGAAGATAGCATTTCATCTGGCAAAATCCATTGCTATAAATGATTTTTAATCATACAAAAATATGTTTAATCACAAAAATATGAGATGCATTAATTCGAAACTCTACTTCCAGAATTTTAGAAGGAAAAAAATCCGAAACGACATAGGCTCAACACTAAGCAAACTTGCAACAAGTAAGCATTTTTCACTCGAATCTATTCCTGTGGACTAAACCTCAAAAGTTCTGCACAGTCCAAGAAACCAAGCAATCATACTTCTTAGCAATTTATCAATGCATTTAACCCAAGAGGAAACATTGATTAATTCATACAGATAAAACCTTATTATATCATACTATAATCAAAAACCCAATTTTGATTTTCTTTAAAATCCTTCGCTTTCTCAGGAAACAAAGAAGAAGTAGGCGCTGACCTTATCAGAAGAGTGGGAATGTGATTTGGCTTGGGACTTCTTGGAGAATTGTTGAGCCGGCTTGGAGTTCTTCTTGGGGTCTGACAGAGGCTCCGGATTGGCGATGGTTCGAATATCGGATTTCCGGTTGCGAAAAATAACTCCTGAAGAAAGCGAGGGCGATGAGAGCACCCAGCAAAACCGAAAGCCCCGTAATGAGTAGGACCGGATCCATTTCAGGCTATCCGTAGAGGATTGGAGAGAAATTTGGAAACTGGAAACAGCTGAGTCTTATTATGGTAGGCCTACAAAGGATCTACGTTCTCATAGATGGAAGCGCGGTGTGATGACGCGTTTTGCAGAATTTTCTGCACATGCAGGGTACCCAAGTAGAATGTTTACTATTGCGCTCCGAGTACTAACCTGGGACATCTGAAGTCGATTTTGGTCATTTTCTCCTTAAACAGAACAATTGAATCTTTTTTTTTTTTTTGACACAAGGAAGCAAAAAAGCAAAACAAAATAGAAGCAACAAAGAAAGCAAAGGACAGCAGAGGGAGGGCACAGGGTGAATTTAGATAATTCAGGAAATTGGACACATGCGATGCCGAAGCCCAAATGATAGAAATCAGGTGCCACTCCCAGAGACCACTTCGTAAGAGAGCAAGCCTAAATGGAATAATTTTATCTCTACCACTGACCTACTGTTAAGTGCTTTACTTAATTACGTATGTCCGTGTGACACTGTGGCATTCATCTTGGCATAAACAATAAAGCTAAATGTCATTTTACCGTTGAAGTATAGGGGAGCGTCTTGTGTTTTGAACTAGATTTTAGATATTTTCCCCTAAGCATTTGAAACAAACTAAGGTTGCTCTTACAGTTAACTTTGACTATTAAGTCATTTTATTTGATCAAAAAACATTTACATGGCTCTCCATGTGGCATTCAAGTGCTAATGTTGATATTTTTGTGTAAAATTGTGAATAAGGCGATTAGAACAGAAGGTTCTATAAAGATACATTGTGCCAATATTTAACTGTTCACATCCATTCATGATTGTTGAGCCTTTGGACATATCATGGCCATTAATTTGCACTACTTGACCATTAAACCCAAAAACATCCATTAGAAAAAGCTAGCTTGGACTGAACGCTAATCGAAAATGTCACATCTAATGCCATGGAAACTAAGTTGACTTCTTGAAATGCTAACTAGACTATTATTCTTTTCTTCCTCTCTCTCTCCTTTATCTCTTCCTCAATATCTATTCCAATCTCTCAACAAATACACCTCCATTATCACTTTGAAGAAATAATCGCTTACAACTCTATTATCTTGATGATTAATTAGCAAAAGTTTGACAAGAAGATGAACTCATAATGCCCTTGCATTTGAAGGGAGGATAGAGAAATTAAGAAGAAAATCAAATCTTTGGGAAGGAAAAACCAAATCCATGTTTCAAAGAGAAGCTTGAACAAGACCAATAATCTCCCACCCTAAGGCTTACTACGTTGGCGGCTTGTATATACATAAGCAATTTTAGGCGTGAAGAAGAGGTTGGCATTTCTAAAACTTAGCATTCTTAAAAACATGAACAAACCCTAGAAGCAAAATCAGGGAAAAAAAATGTTGATTGTGAGAAGTAAGTTATGCTATGGCAATAGATAAGATAAGCAAGGAATTCTTTGAAAAAACTACGAAGAAAGAAGGCACAACCAAAGGCCAAGAAAACACCTACCCTGAAAAAACTTACAATACAAAGAAGATAAGTCCATGTATCAAACTTCGATCAAGCAAGCAGAAACCATATTTAAGGTGAGATTTGATCAAGCAAATCCATGTTTCAAACTTCAATCAAACAAGTAAAGGCAGGATTTAGACTTTGATAGAGCTCGAGCAAGGGCTACTTGAATCACAAACTCACATATAGAACCCTGAGCATGTGTACATGTAGACAATGGACCACCTAGACTTAGCAGATGAAAATGATGGACCTAGACTCAGCATTCAACAAATGATGGAACTCTAAATCTAAATAATAAACCCAAACCATGCAGACAATGGTGAAAGGACATGGATTCCCTTAAAGCAAGTAGTAGATATAAATGCCTAAATTCAAAGAAATGAAAGAGAAACATGGAGCTAGAGAAATGGAGTGAGCTAGAGATCTAAACACAGCAAGATATTTTTAGGAAAAAACAAGTGATAAGAGTGAAGAAGAAGAACAACAGTCCAATTAGCATTTCAATATGTCAACTCAATTCCACTTGGCATCAAATGTGGCATTTTAATTGAAGTTCAGTTGAAGTCAGCTTTTTCTAAATAGATATTTCTAGGAATTTAATGGCATAGTAGATGATGCTTCTATTTAATTACTATAAGGGAAAAATGCTCCAACGAATACTTTAAAATATTAGGTGCTCCTTGAAAAATACTTCAAGAGTAAAAATGTACATTTACCTAAGAATTAAAAGTCTTAAAAGTATTAGGAAGGAACCTATTATACATAGGGCTTTCCTTACCTTTTATTCAAAAGAGTTCTCTTATTTATAGATAAATGTTAATAAATAGGAGAGGACTATTAGCTCTCACAATTCCCATTAAAAGCAAATTGAAAAGTTTCCACCTTCAACAATACTTGAAAACAACTTCACAATTCAACTCAAAAAAATAGATGTATACAGGCATTTCACAAAAATAATTCTTCAATGAAGTAATGCAGTTTTGGAAGGACCATGGTGTATCACTAATACGGGTTTGTTGTGGTCTTATTAGTGATTGAAGAAGTACCTGTCAATGGTGAGAGTTAGTACATCAGTGGTAATGAAGGCCACTGTGTGCGTGTAGGATCTTATAGATGGCGTGTTAATCATTACTTATCATTACATCACTTATATGGGATAATGAGGTTCACAAGATTCAACGACAATGAATAGGATGCACTAAGAATGGTCATCTCACAACTATAAGATTTTACCTGAAAATATACTACATATCTCATAGCTTAGTATCCTTATTCCTTGCATAAAGCATTGACCATACAAAACTTTTATAATAATTCATATATGGAAGTGATACCCAATCTCACTCATGTTTCAATAGTTATATAAACTATGGTCCTTCAATCTACCCCTACTATTCCTATTTAATAGATTGGCAACCATTATCAAGAAACCACCACCAACACAGCAGGAATGGATATTGATATTGATATTGATAAGTACACTTCCAGATAGTTCAAAGCTTAGGAAGGAACTAGGGTTTATAATAGATCAAGCAAAAAATCTATCTTTGGCAAACCTTATCCTAACTTATGTTGAATTTACAATTTAAAATATGTAGTCTATACCATTTCTTATTGTAATGGAAATGGATTCGTAAGAATGAATTAATTTATGAAGGATTAAAGTACAAATCTACCCTTAAAAATTTTCACGCAGATGCAACTAATTTCTTAAATTTTTTGGCGCAATTTTGTCCAAGTGTTTTTTAATTTGGTACATTGTTGACCTATTGTTAAGGTTTGATTGTGTTGACCATTAAGTTTAAATTAAGTCTCACCATTATCTATCTTGTTCGCTTGCTAGTTTAGATCCACATGTCTCTTCTCTCTATAGCCTTTTACTTCTCCCCCTAAAGTCCAAACCCATATCATATTTGCAAAAAGCCTTGCTTTTCCCTTCCATATCTTCTTCCTCCTCAGATTCCAATCCTCACTTCAATCCTCAGATTGCAATCATAAAGGGTAGAAAGCAGGAGAAATGATCTAGGTTTGATTGAGGAAGGAATTAAGAACCTCGCAAAGGAGTATGGCAATGAACTCATGAGAAGAGGAGCCTCTCCACAAATTCAAGTAGTTACCACATACTGTCACCATTAGATTTTTGTTTGAGGTGTTTGAGGAGCCTAAAGTTAGAAGTAATTGCCAGATCCATTCTAGGCTTTCAAGGAGCTTAGATTTAGAAGTAATAGCCTAATTAGTTTGAGGAGCCTAGATTTGTAAATTTGTAAATTAAATTCCTCAAGACTCTAGCAAAATAATTCTTTTTTTTTTGCAAATTTTTTGGATTCAATCTAATCATCCATATATCTAGTATGTGGAAGAAGAAGGTTCTAGTCTTCATAGGGACAACCTTAAATCTACTAGAAACACTGTGTTGAAGATTTCTTAATATGTTTTTTTATTTCTTTTTGTGGATGTTCCTGAGTTAAGTTTGTTTGACTCTAAAGTTAAGCCATCATCAACTTTAAAACCAAAAACTGTCTTGACATTTCTTTTAGCTTTCCCCTTATTATATTCAAATCTTTGATGATTAGCACTCTTCTCATTGGACTTTAAGTCAAGTTTCTTTTTAAGCTTTAGGAAGAAGTAAAGGGGTTTTGTTAGAATTTGGGAGAGTTGGAGGGGTTATATGTGATGTCGAAATACAAGAGTTATAGGAGTTGGCATTATTGTTTATATGAGTGAGGGTAGTCATGTGAGAACTTGAACTTGTAAAGAAAGAGCTTGAATATAAGTTTTAGTATTGAAAAAATTGAGTTTTAATTTAAAAAATGATGTGGATGCCATCTAGCATGCTAACTTAGCAAAATCAAGTCAATTAATGGTTGACATCTTCTTTTCATTAGGTCAGGGCAACATTGCACTAGTTTGAAAAACACTAGGGGTGAAATTGTACCAAAAAAACTTAAGGATATCAAGTACACTTGCATGGACACTTTGATGATAGATTTGTACCTTAACCCATTTATGAATTCTAACTTTGCTTCTCTCTGTTTCATCATCAAATGTTTAAAGTAATAGTGTCTGTAAAAGTAAATCAGTCGAGTAAAATATACTAATACTACATGAAGATTATTAAGTAATAAGACAGCAATTGGACCTACAGCATGAAAAATCTTAATGAATTACATACTCATCATTTTATAAAGACATCATGTCGTATATACAAGTGATATGGTAGTAAAATGGCTAGTAGGAAAGTTGTTTTCATGAAAAAAAATACTACTATCATAGCTAAACTGAAAAAGCAATTGTGTAACTTAACAATTCAACTTTGAGCACGAGATCATTCAGCCCTTGTCACAAAAACCTACATCTCATTAGGCTGGCAATTGCTAGCAAGTATGGCAAGGCTATGATAAAGACATGAAACCAAGCAAGAGATCTTTTAGCACATGTCCCAAAACCTAAATGTCAAAGGTATGCTAGTCTTATAACAAAAGATTGAGAATGTGATAAAAGATTGAGAATGTGCTGTCGCATGTTATGAGCTAAGGTTCATAAAATTATGACTATTGAATTGTCTACATAAAAAAGTAATTGTAATAAGTTAGCAATATTAAAGTAATTTTGTTATATGCTTTTAGGGTCAATGTCCAATTTTGCCCATATACTTATTTTTTAATAGTACTGGGCATCCTATACTTTTAAGTGAGGCAATTTTATCTCTGAATTATTTTTTTCAAGGAGCAAAAAATCCCTTCTATTAGTCAACCGATAATTTTTTTTATTTTTCTGCTCGCGTGACATGTACGTGGAGCCCATGTATAGTAACATGTACGATTTTAGCCATGTCCTTTAGTGTTAATTTGTCCATGAACTCTTTTTCTAAGAGCATTCAATAGCCCTAAAGTCTTGTTAAAATAAAATTTAATAAATATTATTAAAATATTAAGTATTTTAATATTTAATAATTTAAATATTATTATTTAAAAAATTACACAACCCAATTTAACTTTTAAATATTTTTATATTTTGTAATTTTATATTAAAAATAAAAGGAATGAACTTCCAAATTAACAATGAGATTTTTTCTTTTCATCTATCTATTTTTATTTTGTTAAGTAACTTTTTTTTATAATACATTAATAGAATAAGCATTATCTTTCAAATATATATTTTTGTTGGCATATTGTTGGTCCTGATTTGTTATATTTCTGATTTCACTCCTAACACTGCAATATATAGAGAGTGTTAAACTTGACAAGTAATATTTTGGAGAAAGATTATTAATTGACCAAAAAAATTTACAAAAAATGACCTAAAAATTTAAGAAACTTAACCAATATTAAAAATATAAGTAAGTTCTAACACGCATAAAAGGCATAATGATTTGAGTATTGTCTCAAAGAGACGATCAAAAATTGATATATTAAAAATAAGAAGTCATCTGTAAATTTATAAAATGCTAGTTTGAGCTGTTAATATTTAAAAAGTAATTTATAAATTTTGAATGAATATTTATAAATAATAATATTTAAATTATTAAATATGAAAATATTTAATATTTTAGTAATATTTATTAAATTTTATTTTAATAAGACTTCGGGTTATCTACTGCTTCTAAAAAAAGACTTTAAGGTACCCGGCTCTCCTAAAAAGATTTTAAGGGTAAATTAACATCAAAAGATATAGTTAGAGTCTTATCTGTTATTGTACGTAGACTTTATGCACATGCCATATTAATAAAAAATGGCAAAGTTAATGGTCTCTTAACAAAAGGGTATTTTCAGACCTCAAAAATACTTGAAGGGAAAATAACCCTACTTAAGAGTATAAGGTGCTCAATTCTCCTAAAAAGTAAGTACAAAAGCAAAATTGGACCTTAAGTCTATGCTTTTGATAGCATTACTATTGTAATGCCTAAATTTTTAACACAATTTTTACAATAATTTCAAATAAAGCAACATATTTCCATCAATATTTCCAAACAATGTGTCAAAAACCAAACAATAAGGATCCCAAAGATAACCACCCCTAAACTAGGGCATTTGATAAATTATAATTTTTTAATATTAGGTTAATGGTCATTTTTTCTCCTCAACTTTATATCAAAAGGTCACTGAGGATGCTAAACTCAATTATGGGTCAATTATATCCTTGAACATTAGAAATTCAATCATATGTGCCCTTGACATTATTTTTCTATTGAGTGAGTCCCACATATGAATTTTTTAATATTTTTATTATAAAATATTTAAGTGGGTCCAATAATTTATTTTTTAAATATTTTTTACTCCCTTCCCCTCCCATTTGATTCCCTCTTCCTTCTCTCCTCCCCTACTATCTCTTATTGTTACCTAACTAGATAAGATTTGTTGAAGGCATTAAACCAAGCTATAATAGAGTGGCTGAGTGAACCAAGTTGAATGTTTACTAGAAGTTCTTAACTGTTTCTTAACCTTTGAGAGTAATTTCAAAGTATACTTTGACCTCCCCTACTCTAATTCATCATTCATTCACTAAGCAAAATGAAACCCAAGCATGCATCTCAATAATTAGACAAATATTTTAGTGCCCTCATGAATATAACACACAAAGACAGCTTGTATATATACTTCTCATATTCCTTCTCTATTTTTTGCCTTATGATTTTTTTATTTATCATTATCTTTATGCTATCACAGATGTGATCACACTTACACACAAACACACACACACACACATGACCTCTCTCCCACCCAATCCACATGGATCACATCTGCATAAGCTTGCTAACATGGAAGGCACAAGGGAATTAGAGCTAAGCAATAAGGAGTGTATGTCCATTGGTGTGCCATTCTCGATTAAGGAACCAACCAATGAAGATATACTCAAGTTTGTGGAATGCAGACGACTAGGCAACAACCCCAAACTTATCTTCCTATCTTCATCACTGCCATCATGTACCCTGATAATGGCCCTATCATCTAGTCTGTTGGTAATGGCTTGGTCATTGACTCTAGAACCCTTAGCCTTGTAAATAGGTTTGGGTTATATGTTTGGGACTTTGGAACTTTAAATCTAGGTGTCTCTTCTGCTACCCTACGAGACAATCCAAATCTTTGTAAGCTTCTCACAATGAGTTTCACATTAGTTAAGGGAAATCAAGGAAAGAGAGGGAGGGTGAGAGACAGAAAGAGTGCGGGGAGAGAGGAAGGAGAGAAGGAAATAAGGGGAGAGTAAAAAAATTATTAAAAAATAAATTGTGGGCACTACTAACACCAACAAATGGGGAAGATAACGATAGGGTGAAAGGAAAAGAAATATTTAAAGTTGATGGATAAAATTGACTTAGAGTTGAGTTTAAGGTTATCAATGACCTTTTGAGTAAAATAAAGGGGCAAAAAAGACTCTTGACTCTTATCTCTTTTATATTTTATCCTACATTTTGAATTAATTATGGAAATTTTGGGCTTAATTGGTTAATATTTTATTTTCCTATTTTTAAGATGTTTTAACTTTGCCTATGTTTAATTTGATGATCTAATAATCATTTTTTAGCTTAATTTGAATTATTATATGTTATCTGAGTTTTTGAACATTTTGTAGGAAAATTATAATTGATGGAGAAAAAATTAATTTTGAAGTATTTCATGAGACAAGATTTATTTTGGACATAACATACATTGATTGGTGCACTTGATTTTTAGGCTATGAAGAAACAAGACTACGAAGGAATTCTCAAGAATTATTAGGGGTTACAAAAGGCATTTCCAACCAAGAAAAATTAAAATTTCATACTTTTTTTTATCTTTTTTCTTATTGGCACTTTTTGAATTTAATGGGGGATTTTTCCTAAATTCCTCTACTCATTTTTTTTACCATTAGATCAATTTTCACATAACCCTTCCTCTCACCCTCTCACATAACCATCGACCCTATTCTTTTTTACTTTCCTTCTTTTGGGTTTTCAGTGGGTTCTTTGTTGCTCCCATCATCTATCACCTTCATTTAAGCATTCACCATCATTGAAACACAATCCATTGTTATTGTTTCCCTCTTGAACATTCATTTAAGCATTCACCTCCTGATTGTTCCTTCATGTAATATAGTAGTAACCTACAGCAACTATGTCAAGCAAAGCCCAACATATATAATGCATCTCCTCAAACTTGGGGTCTGAGAAAACCTTCATTGCATTGACATAGTTGTAAAGTTGAAGTTAAACCTATATATCAAAGAAAGTTTCCATCACATAATGCTATCATTAAATGATAATAACAATATTTGAAAAATGATCTCACTTGCATTACGCTTCACTAAGGCATACTACATAGCTGTAATTAGTTTAAGTTTTCCTTATGAAAATCTTATGAGTCCTCTATACCTCCATAACAGCATTGCCGATCAGTAGGCACTCTTTCCTAACCAAGCTACATTTAATCAAAGGAATTAGTATATGTAACAGTCACACCCCCCCGAGCCCACTGCTGCGAGTGGTGGACTGGGCCGTGCCACCTCACGGCAACCAAGCCGGCTTTCCTCCTGGTAGTTCAGGAGTTATTCCCCGCACCCACTGCGCTAAGGGAGCCTTCCCAGGTTCGATCCTCCAACCTCTCCTACATAGCGAAGTTGAGGCTGAACCTGGTACCATTGAGTCAAGTACCCATGAACTACCATGGGAAAAGCCGGCTTGGTTGCCGTGAGGTGGCACGGCCTAGTCCACCACTCGCAGCAGTGGGCTCGGGGGGGTGTGACTGTTACATAAAAGGCGCCTTTTATGTAACAGTCACACCCCCCTGAGCCCACTGCTGCGAGTGGTGGACTGGGCCGCAACCACCTCACGGCAACCCAGCCGGCTTTCCTCCTGGTAGTTCAGGAGTTATTCCCCGCACCCACTGCGCTAAGGGAGCCTTCCCACTCAATGGTACCAGGTTCAGCCTCAACTTCGCTATGTAGGAGAAGTTGGAGGATCGAACCTGGGAAGGCTCCCTTAGCGTAGTGGGTGCGGGGAATAACTCCTGAACTACCAGGAGGAAAGCCGGCTGGGTTGCCGTGAGGTGGTTACGGCCCAGTCCACCACTCGCAGCAGTAGGCTCGGGGGGTGTGACTGTTACAGTATACCATAAGTTAACTCTATAAAGTAGTGCAACATTAAAAGAATAAAGAAACTAAGTTTTGGATATTGAACTTTTTATCTTCTACTACAAACTTAAACTTGCACATTAGCAAGCCTTTGTCAAGGGTCAACTCCCATGAAATAACTTCCTACATGAAATCACAAACATCTAGAAGAGGCAATAAAGTATATATTATCATTGATACACCACTTACCAAATTTTATAGAAGGCATAACACTCAGCCCCTTATGCATGTTTCTAGCCACCACTCCCTTTTCATTTGTTTAATAGGCTTCACCTTGAACAGATGGTTCGACATTAGGCAAGGATACTCCTGGATCTCTATTTCATTATTTAACTCCAAGTAAAAGGTCAAGTAGATGCCATGTTTGATGGGAGCCATAGAGAAACAATAAATGAAGTAAGTTTTCTCCTTTTCTAGCTAGTTGCACAATCACCTAATGTTTTCATCTCCAAAGATAGAAATGATCACTCGCATCTACTGCATACACAAAAAATAGTAAGTGATACTCTAGCCATAGTGTTTACTAGAAATGCAACAAGATGGCAAAAAATTATGAAACTTATAGCAAGGTCAAAGGAAATCAAATCCATAAAAATGATCTTATTTTGATACCCATAATCCTTGTTACAGATGTTGATGTTAAAGTTAGTATTCAGGTAAGCATGATTTGTCCTTGCAAGAATCTTTGCTTAAGTCATTGTCAACTTAGGGGAATTAATAAAATGATACTTAGGGAAAGCCATTAAATTTTTGGAACATATGTGTAATTAGAAAATTGGAACAGAGTTACATGGAGATGTGAGGAGCAAGAAAACACAAATGTGTGGAACAAATATATATGTAAAGAGTAATAAACCATGTATTGTCACACTTGAATAGACATAGCTTATTAATAAACTATCATCATTTTGGCCGACACTGATATAAGGGAGCTATGGAGGCAAAAGAGATGATAATATAGATACAAGACATCTATAATGCACAATCTCATTACATGTTAACTGACTCAGCAAAAACCTTAATTGACATTTTCTAATCTCCTTCAATACTAACAACAAGCTCACCTACAATAAATGAATAGGAAGTTAATATGTAAATAGGTTGACCAAAAATGATTCATTGTAAATGAGCCAAAAATGGATCCCTTCACATCATTGCCATAATGAAGTCTAGATATGATGTGAAGGGTTCAACCATAAATACATCCTTGAAAATGAGCAAAAAATGTATCTCTAATCCCTCATAGCTATAATAAAGTTAGGTTACAATGAATGGCAAGTCCATATAAAGATGCATGCCAAAGTATTTCTTACACAAATAAGAAATCACCTCTCACTTTAATAATAACGGATTCTTCATGTGTTGCAGTGGATTGGTTGTTTATTGCACCTTATTTTAAGTAAATAGTAATGCAACTATCACATCCTAGTACTAAGGGTGTGAATGACATGAAATATGACATAAACTCACATTCTTTAAATGTTAATTAACTAGGTAGTAAGCTAAAATAGTGATAAATAATTTATACTAGTCAATAAGTATCTAATATATATATATTTATATATAATTATAAAGTTCATAAAGTATTAAATATTCTGTAGAAATTCTAATAGAGTCTCTCTTGTTATTAGAACCTCCTAAAACTTTTACAATCAATAAACCTATAAGCCAATCCAAAAAAGAGCTTAGCTTTACACTAGTAAATTACAAAACAACAAAATAAGATGCATATCTCACTACAAGATACATGGAGCACTAAATTACAATTGTATAATATGAGACATAACTACATCAAAATAAATGGTTAATGTGTACTTTCACTATCCAAAAAGCAATAATGCCCCTCAATGATCAGCAAGAGGTGCAAGGTCAACTACAATATCTAAGGTTAAAGAAAATTTTTCAATGAGTGACTTCCCAATTGAGATTATAAACTAAAACATAAAGAAGTGATAATCTAAAAGTTTAGTTAAAATGAAACCAATAAAATATGACAACACATACCATAAACTAATATTAAATGCAAAATTTGTTCAATAATTTCACCGTTGAACCAATTCATGATGTTAAGATAATATAGGTTTAATAAAAATTTATACTAATCATAAAATAAAAAATCCAAATAATGATATAACTAATAAATTATTAAAATAAACCCATAAGGACTTTGTCATAACAAATAACAAGTATGGTTCGAAGCCATAAAAATAAGCGCAGGCATGAGACCCATGAAAACAAACGTGAATACATTGCTCACAAATAAACATCCCTCTATTCCACTTGTGTTGGCTGTTGCATGGGACTAGCATCTCCTAAACATCCTGCTTGCTAAGTGTACCATGATATGTCAAGGCCAACAAAATTGCAATAGAGTTGAAAAATTAAGCTTGCATGGAGTTGAAAAATAATTTCAAAAATTTCATTTTCAAAGTATTTAGTTTAACTATCATCTTTCATTCCCATACTCATTTTTATTTACTCCATGTACAAATTGTTGTATTGAAAGTTTGTATATCAAACATAGAGTTAAACAATTAAGTTGCTTTTGAGAAGTAACACCATTTGTCACTTATCTCCTTTAATCATTTATTAGCAATAACATAAAATCATCGTTAAAATCAAGACATTGTAAATAATAAAACAATCATTATAAAAATAAAATTGAGAAGGATATTTATACAACTTATAAAGGAATAATATTAAAAATTTAAATAAAAAAATTTTATAAATACTTTGTGAGAAATTTATTCAGGATGTTACTCACTCACCTTATATATTTTCAAATACTTCTATAGCTTGCTCCTTTTAAGCTTCTCACTTATGCTTCGATGATGCCACTAATTACCTAATTAAACAAATCAACAAGCTAATATTACCAAACTTGCCATGCTACAACTCCATCTATTTATGCTTTATTTAAATATCTACAACACTTCCCAAAACCTTATTTATTCTTAATTCAATTGTCTCAAGCCATGCTCTCTTCCAAAATTCTTTAAGTCTAGTAACAACTCCAATAGTTCACTAGCTATGCAATGATCTCAATTTTGTAGAATATAAAAGGATCTTGGTATTCAATTAGCTATGCATCAACCAAATCAAATCAAAAGTTTAAATGACTCATCACTGTAGCATAGAAGAGAAATCTCAAACAACAAATATAGCCTCTGTAGTTTTCTTTAACATAAAACATGGTAAGACAAGTTAAACTCATGTTTTTCTTAAAACCTAATAATGTGCTACAAGCCACAAGTTCCTTTAATCTTTTCCTTTTCAAATATTTCAACAAACACCTTGAGTGCATTAAGATTCAATTTACAACAAGCATCCAGTAAGGTCTCTAACACTCCTCCCATTCCAATTTCAATTCCAATTCCTCTTTTAAACATTTTAGTAAATACTTTTGCACATTCCAAGTTAAATTAAGGGACCAGCATCTTGGTTTAAAACAGATAACAATACTTTCATGCTCAAATATAAATTCTTAAAGTTTTCTAATCATAAACATAAACTTTTAAACCAAAATTTAAATTTCCTCCTTCTCTGTAAATAAATTTCAAATTTAATTATATTATCACTTAACACCTTACTCTTTCCTTAAACATTTAAGCAAACATCTTAGGAGCTTTCACATATGCTTACTATAAACCCAAATTCCATCAGTACTAATTTCTCCTCATCATTTAATTCCTAAGTTAAACTCCCATACATTACTCAAGAATCATCAAGAATACAAAACATTTCAAAATAAATCCCAATCAAGCCTTTGCATCATATTTGGCAAGAGACTAAAATCAATAACCAAAATCTCAAAATTTTCAACAGGTATTATACTTACTCAATATGATTCTCCCTTCACTACTTCAAGCAATAAAAAAAAAATTCAATTTCTCCTCCCTTTAACAACAACCAACTGGAACAAAAAAGCATAAATTTTAGTCCTCCTCCTCAAAAGCCACGATAGAACACAAAACAAAAAACTCACACCCTTTAATTATACACTTATAAACAAGAAAGAGAAGAAGAATCAATTACCTACACTCCTAGTCACGCAAGCTACTGGAGGAAGATGGAAGAAATAACACCATGGACACCTAGAACCAATGCCACGCATCTCATGCCAATGTTTAGGAAGGAAAGGAGACAAAGCAATGATAGCCTACTCATACATGGATAGAGGTGCAATGACAAGTGGGGTTACTAGTGATAATGGAAGGTCTCAACTGGTCACCAATAAAGGGTCTCCATTGGTCACAAGTTCAAAATGCAAAGAAAAAGAAGCAAAGCCCAACCTCCCTTAGCAAAGGTCCGCTAAGATAGCACGGAGGAGGATAAAGTGCTACATCATTGCTAGAAAAATCAAAGAGGAACAGAGGGAGAGCAATGATGAACATAGACAATCAAAGGATCCAAAAAATGCCCCCTTGTGTGTGCGTTTGTAAGTTATATGAGTGCGAAGGGGAAAAAGGAAAAGAAAGAAAATTAAAAAAGAGGCTAGGCCTTTTTTTTGGAAATTCACTAAAAACCCAAAATAAAATTTTAAAGTTATATGAGTGGCATAGGCACATTATTAATTTCACCAAATTAAATTAAAAATAAATCACCTCTAGGATTCATAAGTATTCAAACTTTGGACCTCCATATAATCAACTAGTATAGGTTCCACTAGGTTACCATTCCCATTTGTCATGAAGCCACATTAAATAATCAAAATATCAATTAGGGAGATAAATTAAATTTGAAATTTTTAGGTCATTAAATTCTTTCCTCCTTAAGAAATTTGATCCTCTAATTTGAATGAATGCTTACTTCAATTTTTAAATAATTTTTGGTACTTCTCACATCTTATGCTCCACTTCCCAAGTAGCTTCTTTACTAGAATTTAAATTGTCCTCTTAAATTTACTATTTGTTTGTAGATGAAAGAATGCTAAGATCCAATTGAATTCCTAAAGCTTCTTGAAATGGTTTCTAAAACCATAATGTGAATTGTGGTCATTCATTAGAAATTGTAGATACCAGAACCCCATGTAATTGCACAATTTGATCAACATAAATTGGAGCATAATCGTTGGTGATATATATCATCTTGATCGGAATGAAGTGTGCAAACTTAGTCAATCTATTGGCAGTCATCCAAATAGAATCATACTTCTTGGTGGTTCAAGGCAAACCTGTAACAAAATCTATTATAATGTTTTCCCACTTTCACTTTAGGATTTATGATAATTGAAGTGGCCCTATTGGATTTTGGTGCATTGTCTTAACTTGTTGACATACTAGATATCATGAAACAAAGTTTGCTACATCCCCTTTCATCCCATCCCATCAATACAATTGCCTTAAGTCTTAATACATCATTATAGACCCTGGATGGATTGTATATGTGGAATGGTAGGCTTCTTCCAAGATACACCCTCCCAAGTCCTCAATTTGCAGTACACAAATCCTATTGTCTCATTTTAAGATACCCTTTTGATTAATGGTGAATTCAGTGTTGTCCCCCTTCTTGACCAATTCTAATAGCTTGCAAAATTTGGACTCAAATTCTGAGAAGCTTAATTTGATAAAAAAGATTTACCTTTCAGAATTTATAGAGTATTTGAAAATGTTTTACACATCATTTAAATCTTTTTTTTTCCTTTCAGTCTTTCTCTATGTTTAACCATTCTCATCTCATAAACTCCTATTTAGTATTCATTAATTTATTTTATAACTATAATTGATTGAGTTTTTTGCCGCTTTTATGTTATTCATATTTTTTCTTCAGTATTTTTATAATGTTCAATAACTTTTTACAAAGTGGTAAAATTATCTTGAAAGAAGTCACTAACAATATTTTATAACAATACTTTAAAATAACATAGTGTGTGTGAGCGTGAGAGATAAAAAAAATTGTGTATGTTAAAAAATTATTTTATTGGCATATAATATAACATAAAATTATATAAATAAAATAATCTTTAATTTATTGAGATTTAAAATTTTAAATCTATTCCATATTAAATAAATTTGATAAAAAATAATTTTTAAATACAAAAAGTCATATAACTATATTTAAATTAGGGTTAATAATTATTTTGGACCTTGAAATATTATGCAAAAAGCACCCTAGATCTTGAACTCTTAAAATGTACAAAATAGACTTTAAACTTCTAAATTCACAAAACACTACCCCCATCGTTAACATATACTTAATGCCATTACTTTTCACATAGTAGGGTCCAGTCTAAATGCTAATGTGGCACTCCGTTGCTGATATATCATTTGTTAATAGGCACCATAAATCCTAAACTATTATGTGAGTAGCATCTTGGACCTTGAATTTTAAAATTTAGAGAAATTTACCCCCCACCGTTTATGCATGAAACATTGACTATGATATAAACTAAATTAAACTTAGTGTAATATGCTATGATGAATGCATTGTTGACCATGGTGAATAATTCAAAATTTTTGTGAAATGACATTTTTCTTTTTTTTGCAATGTTTTTCAAATGATTGATATATCATGCTTCCGTATATCTTATTTTAAATTTTATTTATTTATTTAATGGTAAAAACTTGAGATCCTATTTAAAAAGAAGTTTAAATATCAGAGTATTTTAATTAATTAGTTAATTTGGGTTTGAAATTTGTTGATAAAATTGCTGGCTTTTGCATCTATCATCTATAAAACCTTCTGATACTTAAACTTTTTTTTTCAAATAGAATCCCAAATTTTCACCGTTAAATAAATAAATATTATTCAAAATAAGACTAAATCAAAGTTATATAATATATGGAAGCATAAGATACCAATCATTTAGAAAACATTGCAAAAAAAGGGGGGGGAAATGTCATTTCACAAAATTATGAATTATTTGTAGTGGCCAATGATGCATTCATTGCGAGTGATCACACTGAGGCTAATTTGGTTTACATAACAGTTAGCATTCTATATATAAATTGTTGGGATAATTTGTTCTGAATTTTAAAGTTTAGTGTGTAGGATGCTACTGGCATAGTTGTTTAAGATCTATGGTGCTCATTAATAAATAATACATCAGCAAGGGATTGCCACATTAGCATGATTGGGACCCACTAAGTGAACAGTATAAGTTAACGGTGGGGGTAGTTTGCAGTAATTTGCTATGAATTTAGAAGTTAAGGGTCCATTTTACACATTTTAAGAGTTTAGAATTCAAGGCGCTTTTCGCATAATACTTTAGGGTCTACAATACTTATTAACCCTTTAAATTAAATATTTAATTTAAACATTTTGTATTGTAAAGGTTTAGTATTCGTTAAAAATTAAAAATTATTCAAAAAGATAATTAATAAAATTTATATGATTAAAATTAATTTTTTTATTAAAATAGTTTTTAAATAATTGAAAAACTATAGATAAAATTGACTTCTTAGAAAAGAAGAGCAAAAATTTAACCATTTTCAAAGAAAATAAAATTTAATCAGTTATTTATTATTTTTTGACAATAGTATGGACAAGATAAAATTAAAAGACATTTGATGTAAATTAAAATAATAAATATTTTAAATAAATTATATACTTAATTATTGTCATTTAAAAGTAATATTTAAGTTTACTTTTCTAACAAAAAAATATTTTATTTAAAATAAATATAAATAGTCATATTCATAATTTTATCATATTAATAATTGAAAATACAATAAAATATATGCATATCTTTTTAATAATATATTATTTGATATATATGTATGTTGTTAAGTAACATATATTTAATTTTGCATATACTAACTGTAGATGTATTTTAATTTAATTTACAAAAAAGAAGAACATAAGGCTTGAAAAGTGGGGGGTCAAGGATCAATCTTGGCCTTGACATATTTTATAACGAATATGTGACGTGGTGTGTGGTGGTAGCTAAGATGGCATGAGGTGGTGACGTGACACGTAACATGCCATTGGTTGACTCGCAAGTAGACAAGTGAGGTGTTTGATATGACAGTGCTTTGAAGAATTTAATTTTCATTTTTTAGTAACAAATTTAGAGACTATTATTTTCCATCTCTATTATTTTATATAATTTTTAAGAATTTTATAGCAACAGAACTTTTATAAAAATTAGAGACGGTATTTTTTTATTTAGAGGCATAATAAATTCATCTCTAATAAGAGACAGCTTAAAAATTGTCTCTAATTATTTAGAGAAATCTCATTTTGAAACACCGCGATATTCGTTTCTAAATTTGTCTCTATTTGTTTAGAGATGAAATTTTCATTAGTTAGAGATGGATTATTAGGCGTATCTAAATAATATTTTTTTTGGTAGTGTTAAACTATTTGTTCTATTGTTTCATTATTTTTCTGAATTGGGAAATTAAAAGTTTTCAAAAATTTAAGAATACTCAATTCACCTCCTTTTGAATGCTAGCCTATCTATTATTATATTCCCCAATCTTACACAAATAACCCAATTCCTAAACAAAGAGGAAGGGTGACACTAGTGCACCAAAAAAGAAGAGCCAATCACTTGGGTCTCTTATAGCTGTGGCATACTATGGAATTTAATATAAACATTCCTTAGGGTGATTTCCAACCCAAACAATCATGGTCATGCTAACAAACAATAATGAGCTCATTCTCACATAATTTACAATATTAAACCAAAATCATAATCATTTTACTTTTTAACATATAATAATATGCCATATAACTTGCAATAATCACAATCTCACTTTACTAAGAAATTGTAAATCAAAACATGTTATTTTCATAACAAAATTGGTATAATCATTTTACAAAATTCACAAATGCAAAACGAACAAGCAAGATATAATGATAGAGTTCAAGTTACCTCAACCCTTGGCATATACCATAATAGTTACCCTTGGAGCCTTCTCTTGCTCAAAAACTTCAACTCAAATGTCAATCTACAACTATCACAATATTTTCTTATTAACATCTATCCAACATAATAAATATACAACAAATCTAATAACCCAAAACTTTTCAACCTCACTATTACTTCCAATTCCTCACAACCAAACTCTTTTCTACCATCAATCCATTACCTTAACTAAATCTCCATTTAGCTTGGCCTTGTAACCATCAAATAACTAAATCATAATTTCCGTCCCAATATCTACTTAGGGTTTGGGCCATTACCCAACATGAATAGTGCAAATAAACTCTAACTACACCTTTAGTTGCTCTAACCATTAGGACCAAACTAATTGTTCAAAACTTCTTTCATTTCAAAATTCCTCTAACTACCAAGAAAATTCTAGGAAAAAAAACTAGCTAAAAGAGTAGAAAATCTTGATAGGGAGCTTACCTTAATGATCTTAAGCTCAAAATGTTGAAAATATTGTGCCCTAGCACAATAATGTCACATCTCTCATATTCTCTCCTTCTTCTTCTCTTTCATCCATTGTGTGCATATATATTTAATTATATTAGATTTTGACCATTCAATCACCACAGCATATTGTGTCAAGTGACATGGCGAATGACACAGGGTGGCTTCTTTCTCATTTAAGGCTTCCTCAATTGGCATTATTAGAAAATTGCAAATCAATGAGGGAATTTAGCGAGGGATCATTTATTCCTTTTTAAAATACCAAATTAGAGGGAAAATCAGTGAGAGATGTTGATTTCATAACATGACTTAAAATTACCGAGAAAAATAGTGAAGAGACTGCCAATCCCTTTTTAAAATAAGAGAATTAGTGAGAAAAATAGAGAGGAACTGTCCATCCTTCTTTAAAATAAGACCATTAGTGAGGAAAATAGTGAGGAACTGCTAATCCCTCTCTAAAATAAGAGTATTAGTGAGAAAAATAGAGAGAAAGTGTCCATCCCTCTTTAGAATAAGACAATTAACGAGAAAAAATAGTGAAAGACTGCTAATCCTTCTATAAAATAAGATAACTAGCAAAGGATTCTATCTCTAGCTAACTACTATAAAAAGAAAAAAAAACTTTTAGTGATGACTTTAATTACATGTTTAATTATTTTAATTTAAAAATAAAAATTAAATTTAAAAATTAACTAAAATATTCCTAATAAAATATTTAATATTTAATATTTTTTATTTTAAGTTTATTTTCATTAATAAAATAATATTTTATTAAAAATATAATATAAAGATAATTTAAATAAAAATATATATTTTTAACATATTAATAATTGAAAATAAAATTTAATATGTATATGTGTGTGTATTTTTATAATATATTATTTGATATATTTATGTAGTTAAATAATATATATTTAATTTCTCATACAATGACTGCAGGTGCCTTTTATTTCAACTAATAAAGAATGAGAGCATAAGGCGTGGAAGGTATAAAGTTAAGGGTTCAATCTTAGCTTTGGCATAAACATAATGAATATATAACATGGTAAGGAGCAAGTGACGTGGCATAAAATGGACAATGACATGTCATGAGTTGTTACACATGTGGCGGGTGATAGGGATGAGATGGTAGGTGACATAGTGGTTGACAAGGTACGGGGTTGTTGGTGGACAGGTCACAAGTTGACACACAAATGATAGACGATATGATATTACTATTTTTAAATATAAGCATATGTAGTGAGAAATTAGTGAGGGATTAATGCCTTGCTAAATTATCAAATTTTGAATAGTATCCCTCATTAATTTTAGCAAGGGACTGAATCCCTCGCTAATTAGCTAAGGAAATATGATTCCTTACTAAATTGAACAAGCCCTTTTTTATATACAAATTTAGTAAGGGACAAAATTTCTTGCTAAAACACAATTTAGCTAGAGAAAATGACATTTAGCGAGAGATTTATCCCTTACTAAATTTTATTTTTCTAGTAGTGTGGGTCCAAGTGGCCTAATACTCTATCCAGTCGCATTATAAGCCTATTAATGCACCTACTTAGCCTAATGGTAATCCTTAATCAAAATCACACCTTAAACTTCCTTTGATCCATAATTTTTACTCTTAAAACATAATTTATCCTAATTAATTTGAAGGTTAAAAATTGGGATGTTACACCATACACCTAAAATTATACAACTCCCCACCAAACGTTAAAGACAAGCATAACACAAAATAGTACGATCCACTAACCATGCACTCCCACCTCCGATCAAAGGATGCTAGTGAAATGCCTAATACCATGAGACACAAATAATCAAAAAATAAAAAGTATCAAGGTTCATTTTGGTCCTTGAACTTTTTTCAAGGAGTGTTGGCACTCTATACTGATATGTAGGGAATTTTCCCCCTAAATCATTTTTGCAAGGAGCTAAAAATGATTGAAGGGGGAAATTGCCCTCTTATTAGAATAGGGTACCTAGCTCTCTTCAAAACAAATATTTAGGGATAAAAATATACCTTAACCAAATTCAAAAAACAACTAGAAGAACAAAGTAAAGAAGAAAGAAAAAAGGTTTGAGGGAAGCAAAGCACGTAAATACTTGAACTTAATGTATATGAACAGGACCCAACACTAGTGCAAAATTGGCTATTAACATATGCCTTTCAACAATAGTTTATAAGAGAAAACTGTTGAAAGAAACATTATGGCATTTCAATAATTGAGACTACAACCAAACCTGTAATTTGGCATAGTTTCATTTGTTCAATAGCCACATTTTTTAAAATGTGACAGAGTCTTCTGCCAACGATTGCTAAAAAACGTGGCTATAGCAATCGATGTTTTTGAAAAAAAATGTGGCTCAAAGCCCTGATTTTTGTAGAAACCATGGCTATTGTTCATATCTAACAAGGTGTCAAACTCCAGCAACAGCCAAGCCACAATTTAAAAAAAAAAAACATCGCTACTAGCTTATATTTTTTTTTTGACAATTTAAATATTTCAAAAAATTTCAATAATTTAAATATTATAAATTATTTTTTTTGCAATATCTCTCACAGCCTAATTTTAAAAATATTTTTGATAATTAAAATTTATTTTTTATATTTTCAGATTATTAATACCAATTATTTAGATTATTAGTACAAATGATTTATCCGTTATTGCAGAAGTACATATTTCTGTTAATTTCTACTTAATTTGTAAATTTATGGTTTGAAATATTTTTAGTTAATATTTTATATATCATATTAATATCAATATTTTTGACCTGTAAAAAAAAGTAAAATATAGTTAGCAAATTTAAATTAAAAGAAGAAACTATAAACTAGAAAAAGAAAAAATAAAAACTACTGACCTGAAATTATAATAGATAGTGAATTTGCTGGAAAAAGAAAAAAATTAATCCAATATTAAATAAAAAAGAGAACATGCAGATAAAATAAGAAATACAGACAGAATAAGAAATGAGATGAAGAAAAAGAATGAGATTGTAAATGAACTTACAAAATTTTTAGATGCAATAGAAAAAATGACGCTGGAAAAGAGATTAGAAGATGAGCAAATAAAGAAGGGTAGATACCTCATGCCTATATATATAGCCATGAGGGTGCGTTTGGTTTTCATCTATTTAACATTTGAAATGGACTTTTAAATTTTTTAAATGTTAAAAATTGTTTGGATAAACAAAATAACTTTCTAAAAGTGGGTTAAAATGAGTTTGAAATGTAGATTTTGAAACTCTAGTTTTGGATGGATTTCAAAAGTCCATTTCAAATGTTAAATGAGTTAAGAGCAATTATGAGGGAAATAATTGGGTACCTAATTTTTAAATGACCATGATACCCTTTGATCCACATGACTTCATACATTAATGAAGAAAATATGATTAATACCAATGATGATAATGATGAGCATGCATTTTCATTATCAATTTTAAGTACAATTTCAAGTATGGCTTTAGATAGAGAGATAAATAGGGTTTGAGAGTCCATTAGAGATCAATTGTATATTATAAATCAAACCATTAATCATGTATATTTTTTTCCAATACTAAATTATATATTTTTTAATCTTATTATTTAACATCTTAAATTTTATATTATTTTAATTTTTTTTGATATTTTTAAAACATTTCTAATATATTATATGCGTATAATAAAAAATTATAAATTATCATAAATCAATGTTCATTTTAGTCATTGCATATTCAGAAGTACATTTCAAAAATATAAATTTTCATTAATCCAAATAATTTTTAGTTTGCTAAACTAATTTTTAAAAAAATATATCTAAATATAAATTTTATTACAATAATTGACTGTCACTCAACTAATTTTTGCTAAATAAACTTTCTTCAAATTGACTTTTGACAAACTGAAAATCAAACACATATAAAAATGTGGCTACAGTCATGTTTTGTATAAAAAAGTAGCTGATGCGACTTATTTTAATAAAAAAACCAGTTTATTAATTGTTGAAAATGATTAAATTTAGTTGTTTTACTTTTTACTTTATAACAACAAAAATGAAAGATTACTATTTTAATAATTGAATTTAATTGTTTTAATTTATACTCTATAACAACAAAAGGAAATAATTTTATTAAATATTGTGAATAATTAAATTGTCCTAATAAAAAAATTATTACATAATTAACTGTATTTTGTTATGAAAATTAATTTAAATAAAATTTAAGTGAATAAAATTTATAGTATTAATGTTAACCCATTAATTAATTTCTAAAAAGTAAATTGTTTGTCTTAATAAATTAATTTTTTTAATTTTTACTGTATAACAAAAAATGAAATATTTCTATTAATAATTGTGAATAATTAATTGTTCTAATAACAAAATCATTATATAATTAACTATATTTTGTTATGCAAATTCATTGTTAAATAAAAGGATTAATATACAATTTGAATCCTAAACTATTAGTCCAGGGGCAATTTGAATCCTAAATTTTTAAAAAGTATATTTTGAACCCTAAACAATTAAAATTAAGATGTTTTTTCCTCTAACCATTAAATTTCAATAAATGTTTGTCAAAATTGGGGCCCAATGTGTGATTTTTATCAAATTTCACTCTCGCTCTCTCCGTTCCTACCCTTATTTAGTAAAAATTGCACGTTAGGCCCCATGTTGATAAACATTTGTTTAAACTTAAAGGTAGGGGTGAAATTGACCTAATTTTAATTGTTTAGAATTTAAAATAAATTTTTTAAAAATTTAGGGTTCAAATCGTCCCTAGATCTATAGTTTAAAGTTCAAATTACATATTAATTCTAAACAAAGTTCAAGTGAATAAAATTTATATTATTAATTTTAACAAAAAAAATTATATAATGATAAGAAATATATTATATTTATAATAACTATTTTTATATAAAATTTAAGTTTAAGTTAATGAAAGTTATATTATTAATTTTAATACAAATAATTTACATATTATTGATAAGTTATCACACCTACAAGGAAAATATTACTAACTAAAAAACAACTTGATAAGAAATTGTCATCAAAGTTTTAACAAAGTTGTTTATAAAGGAAACCCAAAAAAAAAAATTCATTAGCCCATTACAAACAATAATTTCAAGTAGAAAATTCATCTATGAAAGGGCCCGGAGAATTGTTTAAATTTATATTTATTCTAATATTTGGACTAGCATTAGGAGATGAATCTTGCAAATAAAAACAAATATGTGGCATTAGAAAATATGGGAAGAAAAAAGTATAAATAAAATAAGTTGATTGTATTTACTGAATTAAAGTGTTGCATTTGCCATTTGACTTCCATCAACTTCATTATTCTTTCTTCCATTTCTTTTTACATGACTAAAAACGTTCCTCCCTTTCTCTTTCCCTTTCTTATTCCCTTTCCCTTTTCAAAGTTGTGAATACCATATTTTATTTAGCCTTTCACCTATAAATTTAAAATTAATAAAAATATAATAAATAAAAATAAAGGAATTAAAAGGGCTGTTGTGATGATGATGATAATAACAATAATATTTTCTTTTTTTATTAACCCCAAAGCCCCTCAATATGTTCCCATTAAATTTAACTTAGTAAAAGGAAAATCAAAATATTTGAAATCTAATTTGAGGTAATTACATCTTAATTGAAATTTGTTTTAAATAAGGAAAAATTTGAAATATGAAATGATGAAGAAAAATCAAAATAAAAGTTACATTAATTTGCTTGATTGTGTCATTAAGTGAGAAAACTCTAATTGATGCTTATAAAAGAGATAGCAAAGAGGCCACAAAAAAGGTCAAAAAAAAGGTTGATAGAGGAAAATTGAGAAGAGAATTTGGAGTGAAAAGGCACGGATGAAGGGATAGTGAAGCAAAGCATATAATAAGTCTTTAGGTATGTTCTTATCATACATGTATAAATTCTTATTCATTTGTGCCATCTGCGTTTTTCATCTCCAATAAATAGCCATCACTTTTTTCTTCTTTCAACAAGAAATGATTATACTTGAATGCAAGTAAGGCTGCAAAGTACGGTGTGGCATGAGAATTCATTGTGGAGCTGATATAGGTTTTACATTTTGTGTATGATTTATTTCTTTGTTATGATTATTATAAAATAAAAATATGAAAGTAGACGGCTCTATGTTAGGCTCTCAGTGATTGACATTGAGACTGCTTTGCTTTTATCATTTGATGGCAATTGATTATAATATATCTTGAGCGGAGTGCCTGAGCATTTGCGTAGATTAATAGGATGGGAATACGATTGCTTTTCCTTAGATTTCTTCCTGCTTCATTGTATTGTTAATAATAAAAGGAGTGAAGCATGGTTTTTAGAGTAGTTTATTATTACAATTTTATTAATTTTGTATGAGTGATATTAAAACATCATAGATATTTTAACGTATTATGAGTGATACTAAATCATTACAATCATCAAATAGAAAATTTTTTCTTGAAATAATACATTTTTAATATGTTTTAGGTTATATTATGAGTGATACTAAATCACTATGAATTTTTAAAAATGTCAAATGAGATAACGTGAATGATATTAAGTCATCGTAGGCATCAAATTTTGTATTAAAAATTTTAAAATTAAATTATTTTATAGAAAATTTGCTTTAAAAATTTCTTTAGAGTTTGTCATGAGTGATATTAAATTACTGTGTGTGCTTAGAACATTAACTAGTGGACTGTTAATAATACTAAATTAATGTAGATTCCAATACTAGTTAAACCCCCTCTTATGCATTAAAAAATAATAATCAAAATAAAATTTTTTTAATATATTTTAGGTTTGTCATGAGCAATACTAAATTACTTAGACCCTTAAAAATGTCAAATGAGATACTGTAAATAATACTAAATTATCACAAGTATCAAATTTTATATTTAAAATTTCAAAATTAAATTCTTTTAAAAAAAACTTGCTTTTTTTTTTAAAAAAATTCCTTTAGAGTTTGCTACGAGTAATACCAAATTACCATATGCATATAGAAATGTCAACTAGTAGATTGTGAATGATATTAAATCACCGTAGTTTCAATATTTGTTAAATTTTCCTCTCTTATCCATTATTAAAAAATAATAAAACTTTTAGTATATTTTATGTTACGCTATGAGTGATACTAAATCACTGTGAATTTCTAAAAATATCAAATGAGATATCGTAAATAACACTAAGTCATTGCAAGTATCTAATTTTGTATTTAAAATTTTAAAATTAAATTATTTTATAGAAAATTTACTTTAAAAACTCCATTAGGGTTTGCCATGAGTGATACTAAATCACCGTATGCATTTAGAGTGTCAACTAGTAGACTGTGAGTGATACTAAAATACTGTTAATTTCAATACTGGTTATTTTTCTTTTACCCAAAGGTACTTCCTTATGACAATTTCTTATTTAAAAATAAGTATAATTATATAACATAGAATAACATTCTTTTCATAAAATAAATTAATAAAAAATTAAAAGAAAACTTAAATAATAATATCTTGAACTATGTGGAATTTGATCCCTATCACAAGATATATAGGCCTGAATTAGCCCGATCCAAATAGGCTTGAATTCTTGAAAAGCCTAAATATCTAAACCCGGCCTAAATTCCTTCGAGCTTTAGGTAGGCCGAATACTTGAATTTTATTTTTAAAATAATTTTTAATTATTCTTTACTTTAAAATTAATTAATTTATTTTATAAAAAATATAAAATATATATTTTTGATAGTTAAATGATGTATAAGACTCAAATATATGATATTTTAATATATAATGACCTAAAACTTAAAGAATTAATTAATAATATATATATATATTTTAAAAAAAATTGGGTATTTGGGCTAAGTTCGAACTCGATTGGGCTTGACCTTAATTTTTTCAAGCAGGTTCGGGTTAGTTCATCAGGCTCGGCCTGAATTATTGGCCCTATAAGCTCTAGGTTTTGATATTAGGTCAAATCCTCTCATGTAAATAAAAATTTCATTTTCCTTTATTTTTTTATTCTTCATTTTTGCATGTGATTAAAAAGTAATTAATACAGTCACACAATCAACTACCGTTCCTACGAACGAGTGTCGTGGGATGCCTAATACTTTTGCTACATATAATCAACTTCCAATCTTTTTTGCAAACCATCCTTTTTTATTATATAATTTTGCAAAATTTTCTAAAAACTTTACTGGCGACTCCCATTTTTTTACATTTATTGACCTTCCCTCACCAGGGAAAGGCATGATTTGGGCTTGACAAGAGCCATCCTTTCTCTTTCCATAAACAACAACTCTACTTCCCTCTTGTAAATTAGCTCTTTCTCTTATAACTCTTCTTGCAATCTCTTGTTTTGCTTCTCTACTTGTGACACCCTTTCTTTTATTTGAACAATTTCATTTTGTACAAAAGGGCTTGATCCACCTCGATTTGAATGAGAACGTCTAAATATCTGTGTTAGTATTGGACCTAATCTCAATCTCCTCACATGTCTAAAGTGACTTGGGCCTAAAGCTTGCACTAAAATATCATTACCAACAATAGAATATGATAAATGTTGACTTTCATATTCTTTAAGTTTTTCCTATTTAAAAAAATTAAAAAATAGAAATTAGCAAAAAATTGACTGTTTTATTTAATTTTTAATTAATCTTTAAGCAAATAATTATTATCTTACTATAGCTATAGTTGTTTCTTCATTGCAACGATTGCCCTCTTTATTTAAATGAGTTGCTTCGCAAAGCTCCACAAAGTTCACTTGTTGTCCATCTTCTTCTTCTTCTTACCAAAAAAATATCTTAGTTATTGAATAAAATATTTATAAAAATATTTAACATGACAAATTAAAAAATACCATATAACCCCTTATCCTTGCAAAATTGAGAGTTCCACTCATGTGATGAATATTCAAATGACCCCTACTTTTAGTATTTTTATGTGAAATTATATATAAAAATAATTATGATTAATAAATGAATTTTATTTTAAGAAGAAATTATTTAAAAAAAAATCTTACTTCCTTGTTAGGATTTTCACGGTAATTAACAAATGTTGCTCAATCTTCTCTAGAGACACCATCCGGCACAACATTCTTCAATTCTTCAATGGATTTGGTACCATCTTGATCATTTTTATTCAAATCATATTTATATTCTTTTTACTTTTCCCCCACTGCTTTCAGAATAAACTTTTTGTGCCCGAAATCATTGACAAGAAAATGAGCCTGCATAATATATATATATATATATATTAATACAAAAAATAAATAGTTATAGTTAATGACAACTATGAAACGAAACATCATTTTTTTGCTAATTACCTTGGTAATATTTTCACAAACATGGTCCTTTGTTATGCCAGGAACCTTAGGCTAATCATTATATCTTAATGGAAAATTATTGTAATTAACCACAAGAATTCCTAGAAAAATTGCTAAGAGCCTGCCAATATCTCCAATTGGTTGATTAAAGTGTATTTTACTTCACATGAATTCTTTCACCATTTTGAAGAAAAAATACATCTTTTTCTTTCAACCATTGAGTGGAAGTGTTTCCACTTTCATCTAAAAAAGGACTATCAGAAAAAAAAAGCAAGAAAATATACACACAAAATAAAATATTACCTTTAAATACTTATAATAGTTACTCGAAATCCTCTTTTTCAATAACCTTATCCATGATGAGTGCTCCTTTGTCTTTGCATAGTTTCTTGTTCCCTAGACTCTTTTTGCATGGATGCCTCCTCTTGCTATATGGGTGTCCCTTCTTGGCTTCAATTTAGGTAATCATTAAAAGCATCCAGAAGTACTCTATCATCAACAAGAGACATTGAGTCAAAAGGCATATCACTACACATAAGTTGACCCCTGGCAAAATACCAGATGATTGGCCAACATCATGAGCTAGCATGGGATGGTTGTCAGGATCGGATGTATTATCACGCATATTAACATGCATTCTCCACCTGTTCATCTTCTTCTTTGTTGCAAAGAAAATAATTTAAAATTTATTAAATAAATAAAAATATGCAAACAAATAAATTCATACATTTAAAATATACATAGAAAACTTCATATAAGCTTCACTACAAGGAAATAACTCTTGTACGTTTTAAGGATGGAAAGACTTAGAATCATAGCAATCGTTTTCATCATCTTGTCATCTATATCTCTTGGTTTTAAGTGTACAAACCATATTTCGAGTTTTATTTTGCTCATCTTCAACATAATAAACTTGTTGAGCCTTTGATGCTAAAATATATGGCTCATTATCCTCATGATCTCTTGTGTGCATTAATCAAGAAAAATCAACTGACATGACTCCCAATTTATCAATAATGATCCCACAATAGTTGGAAGTGTTAGCCCACTTGCATTTAAATAATGTCACTATAAATCTTCCTTGATATTAAGTTCAATTATATTAATTAACTTTTCATAATAAGCCATACTATTGTTACTACTACTTGGATAACTTATTGTGCCAAATATACCAAACACACCAGAATTTTGTGTTGTAACCCTTGTTCATGTTCAAACGTGCAAAATTTGAACCCATTTAGATTATAAGCAGTAAATCTTCATGTAGAATCAAGGGGCCCAGTAGTAAGAACTTTTAAATTAATAGAGTGGGAACTAAACAAATCGTTCTATATCTAATGACACAAACATCTACTTAGTTGATATATCAAATTAAAGAAAATTTATATAAAACAATCCATATATAAACTTACTTATGAGAAAACCAATCAACAAATTCTCTATGAACTCTCTTATCAACCTCAAGAGATGATGGAATTCTATTTCGTAGTTGTCCTTTTACAACTCTTCAAAATTCTTGATATTAAAAATGACTTTATTATTTTTTAAAATGATAAACTCACTAAAAATAACGTTACTATCAAATACTTACTCAACAAACGTATCCACTTCTCGACAATTTGTTAGCACGTGTCGATGTGCTTGTAATCTCTCTTTGGGATTGAGAGTAGAATATTCAAACTCACTCACATGTTTTCCAACTAGAGCGAATATAGTAAGGGTAGAAGTACCAATAATAGGTTCATCATTGACTCGAGAAAGGTGATTGAAAACTATCTCAACTCCATATAAACATCTAGAACAAAATAATAATATTTCTATACCCACATAACCTTCTACAATTGAACCTTCTAGCCAAGCTTTACTGCGAACATATGATTTAAATTTTTTCAATAACCTATAAAACATTTATAACTTTAATATAAATGTACCATTGTATTGTGAAGATAAACATATTTTTTAGATATCCATAAAACATATTTCTCACTCACCTCTCTATGAGATTCATCCATCAATATTGCACAGGACCTCCAAGTTTGACTTCTTCAACAAGGTGCACAATTAAATGGACCATGATAGTGAAGAAAGAAGGTGGAAAAATTATTTCTACATGACATAAAGTGTTGACAACTCGAGATTGAAGCTTAGCAAGATCACTCACATTCACAAACTTTTCATACAATTTTCTAAAAATAAAACACAAATAAGTCAACATAGTTGCTACCTCTTTTAGAACAGCATTTTTCATTGCTAATATAAGAAATTGCTACATCAAAACATGAGAGTTGTGGCTTTTTAGCCCCCAATCTTCTATTGTCTCAAATCAATGCATCTAGAAATATTACTTGAATATCGATATAGAACAGTGATATTTTGTAACATCTTAAGAAAGACATATTTATTAGACTTACTAACTGTAAACTTGGCTAGATGAAATTTTTCATTATCATCAGGCAACAAATCTAGCCTAATGCCTATTTCTTTTAATCTTTTCGTGCTTGTAAATGATCTTTTGATTTGCCAGACTTGTTCAATAATGTGAAAATGATATTATCACAAATATTTTTCTCAATATGCATCACATCAAGACAATGGCAAAGCATATTACTTGATCACTAAGGTAAATAAAAAAACACTTTTCTTATGCCACTATTGAGAATCCTTACCACTTGAACTTTAAGCCCTTTTTCTGGATCTTTCATCTTTGCCCTTACTAAAGACAACATTAACACTTTCAACTTGGTTCAAAATTTCTTTCCCTGATCATACCTTAAGTGGCATTCTCAACTCTAATTTTCCATTAAATCAAGCATGAGCCAACCTAAATTTGTGTGTACCATTTAAAAAGAGTTGATGACCCATAAAACATCATTTTCAACTATGAGAAGTCAAAATGATGTGCAATCAAAGTTACAAGTTGGAAATACTAATCCTGTATGAACATTCCATCCAGACAATGTCCCAAGACAATGAAAATCATTAATTGTTGACATTAGTGCTGCACACATTCTAAACATTTCATTAGAATAAGAATCATATATTTATACTTCAATATTCCACAAATCTAAAATTTCTTGAATTAAGGGCTGCAGATACACTTTAATGTCATTTCCCAGAGCTTTTCATCTAAGAATTATCATTGGAAATATGAATGAACCCTGTTTCAGATAAATCCATGGGGAAAGATTACAAGGCATAAGAACCATTGGCTAGATACTATAAATACTACTTAAAGTTCTAAAAGAATTGAAACTATTAGTAACTAATGCCAACAACACGTTATGAGGTTCTAAAGCAAAATTTGGATAATTCATATTAAAATTTTTTATATTTCAAAACCCCTTAGATGCCTCATGAAACCATGAACATTGTTTTCATTAGCATGCCACTTCATATGCGTTACAGTTCTAGATGACATAAATTGTTGTTTCCATTGTGGATTTAATGGAGAGTATCTCAAAATTTTTGCAAGTTTTTTCACTTGTTTTTTTTTTTTTAGATATTAATTTTCATCTTAATATATTGCATGTTTTGTAGATTTATTCTTTGTCATCTTCCCCGCAATATAACATACAATCATTTGGGCAAATATTAATTTTTTTTATATTCCAATTCTAACTTAGTGAGAGTCTTTTTTGCTTTAGAAAATGAAGAGAAATTTTTTACAAATGGAAAGGCATCTACTAATAATTCTAGAATCATAGATAAAGCTTTGTTGCTTATACCACACAAGCATTTAATATGGTACAATCTAATTAAGAATGATAATGTTGAATATTTCTCACACTCATCATATAGTTGCTCTTGCCCATCTTGTACCAATTCAAAAATTCTTTGGTCTCTTCATTCATCCTCTAATTTTGATTTTGTGATGAATCTTCAATTTGAATTGAAGTTTCATTTTCTTCTTGCACTCCAAAATCATCACAAATCAATTCATGAATATGATCACAAATCTCATTGCCTTGTTCTCTAATTCCTACATTAACTAGCCACTAGAAGAAGTTACTTTAAGTTCACGTTTTTCACCATGTAAAACCCAACATGTATATCTAGGATGGACAAATTACACTTAGGGCAAGGAAATTCGGGCAAGGACATTCCATTTTCTAAAATTATACTTAGGGCAAGGACAAATTGTTTTACCCTCAACATCACTATTAATAAAAGAAAAATTTAAAAATCTTTCTAGACCGTTCATAAATTCTCTTGTGTTGTGAAGTTTAGATATTCAAGATTTATCCATTTTCTATATAAAATAAAAATATTTACTACTTATTATATTTAAGCATGAAATTTAAACATATTTTTATTATTTAAATAAATATAAAAAGTGTAACAATAAAAATCTCAACATTCATACCATAAATTTTAGCAGAGAAAATAAATTTAATTTAAAAATTAATTTAACATTTAAATTATTCTATATATAGAATAAAAATAAGTAATAAAAAATTTAAATCTACTAAAATCCTACTACATAAATTCATGTCATATTTCATCCTAAAAGATTAAATATTTGATATCAAATGCATATTAAAAAAACTAATTGTTATACATGATATTTCATATAATCAAACAATTAAATAAAAAATAAATTACCTCGAGTGCTCACTGAAATGCGAAATGCCAAATTTTTAGTAAGTTAGAGAATTTTTAAAGTGCCTAAAAATATATAATAAAAATATAAATATAAAAACATAAAAAAGGAAAAGAAAATAAAGGGAAGACGCATACCTGGAGATACAGAGCATACCAAAATGATAATTGAAATGAGGGGGTAGATTTATAGTAGTTGGAATGAGTCACGGTTTGTGTAAAAACCGTGGCTTTAATTAATTTCAAGAAAAAAATTTGTAGCAGTGATTTTTTTTTTTCACAAACATGTGGGATTAACTACGGTTCAAGAAAAACCGTGGCAACCTTCCGTCTCTATTGCAGTATTTTTTGTAGTGAAACGTTGGACTTTCAATAGCAAGTTCCTAGACACCCACTGTTGTTTGTACTTTCAACAATAGGTCCCCAGGAAGCCACTATGGAAAGTATATCCCAAATATTTTTTAATTAAGAAATTATAACTTTCAATATCGGATGTCAAGATTCTTGATGTAGAAGAAATTTAGGATTAAAAAGTTGAAAATTAGTTATTATCTGTAGTGGTTTTATTGAGACTCACCATTGTAGATAGATGATATGACATTAATTTGTTTGTTTAACCGATGTCGTATGTGTTTTAAAATGACCCTCCAACCTCTTCATAGTCTTTCTTTCATATAGCTCACTATCTCTAAGAGCTTATAAACTCCTCCATGCCATTGTCTATGCCGTCGTCCTTGTCTTGTCTCTTTCCCCACACTTTCTCTTCTCTGTTTCGCATCCTCCCCCGCGTCATCATCACCCTTCTTCTCCTCTCAAAGTTGAGGTAACTTCAATTTCTCTCCTAGTTTTTGTTTAAATGTGATTTTTGTTTACTTATGTTTGAATTTTTTTTATTTGGGTTCAACAAATTTTCTGCTCCTCTCAAACTCCAGCTTTAGTGGTGGTTGTTGGAGTTACTTTCTACGCGTTGATTAAATTAGATAAATTTAATTTTTTTATGAATTAGTTGATTAAATTTACTAGAATTATGGTTGCCCATATGAGTTGAAGTTTAATTTCAGTTTTGTATGTTAGAACTTTAAATTGAACTGATTTGAATGATAAATAGATAAATTTTCTGAGTTTAAAATTTTACGGAGATCAAATTTATAGGGAAAATTTTGCCAAAATTTTGACTTAGGAGCTAGGAGAGTGATTTAGTTGTTTTGAGCTTTGAGTTTGATTAAATGAAAACTTTGTGAATTAGGAATGGATTGTTATGGATTTGCCTTTGATTTGAATTATCACTTAGGAGACTTTACCAAAATTTTATGAATTGCTTTGAGTTTGATTGTTGTGGATGGCTTGTATGGACTGTTGATGGCATGAATTGTTGTTGTTGCTAAAATTTTGAATTGAGATTTTTTTTTTTTGGTTGGCCTCAATTTTAAGGGGGCTCTGTCAAAATTTGTACATACTTATTAAAATATTTTCTTGCAATTGTTGAGACCTTATTTTCATGGTAAATTGAGTTGGAGAAGCCTTAATTTTAGGAAAGATTCTACCAAAAGAAATTTAAATTTATTCTCTCCCCTTCTAGTGATTCAAATTTTAGGGCGTTAATAGTGTTTCAATATAATTTTATAGTGATAATCCAAAAAAATCTATTCTTCTTTGTATAGTGAAATATGGACTGTAGTTAGATAAATACTAGACGAACGAGTGAGGAGTATGATAATGGAGTAAATGAATTTTTGAAATTTGCTAAAAACAATAATGTGGACGATAGTGGGAGCTTCTATTGTCTTTATGTGAATTGCTTAAATGAGAGGAGACTAGGTTAGCAAAAATACGAGAGCACTTAATTTTTGATGGATTTTGCAAGAATTATATGGTGTGGATATGGCTTGGTGAACAATTGGCATAAACAATTGCATCTCAATATGTGGATAATATTGATGAAGTAGATATGAATAAAGATTAGTTAAATAACATGATCTGCGATGTTAGGGAAAGGGCCTTTGAGAGAGAACATGTGTATGATAACTTGTACAAAGACGTGGAGAAAAATTGGTTAAAATTGGTTAGATATGGATGAAGATCGGTTGCAACTATTTCACACTGTTCTGTTATCTAGGTGGTTGAAATCGGTTATATTGAAGTTGAAGGAAGAAGTGGGTAGAATGACAAGAGTTTTATAGAGTTGCTAGAGTTTTTGAAAACAATATTTCCAAAAGCTAATGAACTACCAAGTCAATACTATGATGCCAATAAGGTCTTACATCTAATGGGTATGATACACACATGGTCTAAAGACTACGTGTTATATAGAAAAGAGCTTGAAAGGAGAAGAAGTGTCTAAAATGTGAGGCAATATGATACAAAGAGAAGGGAACTCTTGCAAAGGTCTTCTGATATCTTTTGTTTATATTAATATTCAAGTGCTTATTTGCAAATACTAATGATGCAAAGAACTTTAGGTGGCATACAGATGAGAGGAAATTTGATGAAAAACTTTGACATCTAGCCAATTCTTCTTAATGAAAGAAAATTAATTAATTATTTCCTAAATCGTGCAATAAGCCAAGCAACCACAGGCTTGGACTTTCTACTAATGCAATGAATCTTTACAATGGCCTTAACAGTATACATAGCTCATGGTCTATTCTTTTGGTGATTTATAACCTATCACCTTGATTGTACATGAAATAGAAGTACATGATGCTGCCTGTGCTGATTTTGAGACCAAAACATCATGGAAATGACATTGATATTTATCTAAGACTTTTGATTAAAGACTTGAAAGAGTTGTGGAAGGTAGTTGTGAATGTGTTTGATGCAAATCAAAAGAAAAATTTTTAGTTATATGCTATAATTTTTGGTACTATAAATGATTTTTCTGCATATAAGAGAATTGGTCAGGGTATAATGTCAAGGTTAACAAAGCATGTCCAATATGTGTAAAGTTAGCTCACCGCAACACAAGTTGAGCTATTTATAATGGAAGTATTTTTTCCTTGAATATAAATAACTTATCAAATTTGGTAAACTAACATGATTATATTATCGTAGAAGGTACCTCCATCATTTATACATCACATTGAGCAAAGGTAATAATTTTAAATCCCTTTACTTACATAACATGATAGAGAAAGGGAATACCCTAGAGATAAGATCCTTGTACCTCTAGGAGAGAATATGTGAGGTTAAGAAGGATATTTTTATGGCTCTATATGTGCATTGGTAAAGATCAATTTGGAATTAATAGTTTTTGTCAATGTAGATTTACTCTAACTCATACCCTATTTTACAATGATTATTGGCAGCTGTTTGTTCTTTTATTGAAAAGTAACACTATCCTCTTTTTAAGTTCTCTCTATTACAAACTTGTGAAAGAATTGAAGAATATGATAGACACATAAGTATACTAGTACAAAACCATTTAATTTAATTTTTTGTAGATGTATTAGTTACTAATTTTGTGATCTTGATCACAGGACATATCAAAATATGGTCTTGAAAAAGCATGGGTATGAGTTCAAAGATCCATGTGGATTGAGCCAAAGATAAGTAAACTAATACTTTAAAAACTTATTTAATTATTGGGATTTCTTATTAATTTCTTATACATTCTTATGCAGAGCCATAGACAACCAATGAGGACTAGTTTGTGCGGCTTATATGTGATGAGATACATGCTCAACATCATCACATTGGATATGATTAAATTTACTAATAAGATAAATATATTTTTGAAAAGCTTATTTTATTGCTATTTGAGTTAGCTAATGGTCATTTTATATTTAAGATATTTGACATTGTGGATTCATTTTCTAAGGAAGAGGTTGATGACATCCACACACATTGGACACAATATGTTATGGATGATATATAAGGTTTAGGTAGTTTTAGGAAATTGTATAGACATTTGATAGTTTTATATAATTTTTACTGAATTTAGATTGAATTTTGGTTTCTATATGTGTATTTGAATTATTCTGGTTGGCTGGATTTGATTTTTGTGTTATAAGATGGGAAAATGTATAGGAATAAATGTAATATTAAAGAAAAATATTTTTTTTTATATTATGACCATAACTGCTCTATAAATCATCCATTTCTACAGCAGTTGTTACTATAATTGTTGTAAAGAGTTCTCATTTTAACATCGATTTTGCTAATAATCAATGTTGAAAGGGGTACTTTTTACGATAGCTGTATCTCTCAATCACGACAGAAAGTTTTATATATTTTTAATTATTTACATGCAGTGCTATCTTTTAGCATCAGTTTCAAAATTGTTGTAGAAAGTTATTTACTACAATAGTTGGAAAATTGCTATAGAAAGTCATTGACTTTTATCATCTCCTGTAATAACACAGGGTTTCTTAACCCCGCTATAAAAATTATTTATTAACTGCTATTAAGGGCTAATCCTCTAATAGTGCAAGCTTTAAACTTTTAGATTGTTAATTGATGACGATCAAATATAATCCCCCCCCCACTTTATTCATTATGTTGATATAGATTATCGAGGACGTCACCTGCATACAAAACATGTGCCTCATTAACCATCACTGCCTTTGTCAAAGTGCCTCTATTGTTATATCTAGAGCCTGAATTTGTAAAAATAAGAACATGTAACGTCATATAGTTGTAAATATAAATTTATTATGACATTGGTGATGAGAGAGAAAGAAAAGCCAATAAATTAAAGTGGCACTTCAAAAATAAAATCATTAAAAATATTTTATATAAGATTTTGTTTGATTGAACTAGTATATTTATTAGATAAACAATGAATGGTATTGTTCACCTGGTCCATGCAACAATTTCTCAAACAAGTAATGATCACATTGTTTTCCATTATCATGGCATGTAATAATTGAGCAAGATTTATATACTTAACCTTATATATGCTTAATATAATTTTATACAATCAAATTAAGATATGTGAATTTTAATATGTTAATAATACTAATAATAAGAATTTGTTATAGATTAAATAATCTATAAAACATGCTTTGATCTAATTAAAAACAACTACTTTAATTTAGTATATAAAACTAAATATATAAGTTTTTTCCATAATAATTTCTTATTGGCTTTGTTTTATGATTTTCTTATTGGCTTTCTCTTGCCGCATTTCTTCCTAGTTTATTAAAAACGAAAACTTCTCATTTTTTCTAGAAAGTTTACTTAGGCTCGCTCTTGTTTTGTGTCTTAACTCGTTTTCTTTTTTGCCTATATTGTAAGGTGTTTCTAAAATGTATAGAAAATCGCATTATTTACTAAATTAAATAATATAGAGGGTTTAGTTATTTTACTTAGGCTTATTTATAAATCTTAAATAAACGGCTCAATTAATTTATGAAACTTGGTGTAATGTTGGTGATTTAATCATCAATTACAAATTTCTAAACAAATTAAAATAATATTGTAAGCATAATCTTTATGTTATATTATGCATTATTTTAAAATAGATTGAGTTTAATTGAATAAATCATAATAAATTGAAATATTTCAATTTGAATATATTGGAAGAGATTCCAATTTACAAAACATATATGCTGTCAATGATTTCATTTACGCTCCTAGGGATATTTTTCATTATTTTTGCCTTCGTGAGTGTAAGCTTGTCATCATTGTATATTTATAGTGAGTTTCTCTCTCTCTCAGCAGTCTCTCTTCACCAAAACACGGATCTGAAATTTCCATATACTACAATATGCTTCAAGGTAATAATTATTCTAATTTATTCTAGCATTATTTTACTTCAGGATTTAGTTATCTAGCTAGTTATGAACGAGTTTCACAACTCCTCGATATTCTTTTTCGACAAAACGCAGGAGAAAAAGTGATTTCTGTTACTGTTATTAATGGTTAAGAAGCTAAGTTACACAACCCCTTTTTTTTTTCCCAACATAATTGCATTTAATTTAAAGACATGGTAAGTGGTAACAGCCCAATGTGAAGAACAAAACAGAGAAAAAGAGGGTAAGTAAATGAAAAAAATAAAAGACATAAACTTAAATTATGTCATGGGAGTTTCATTTGTTAATAACTTCAGCTTAAATAATGTCATCCACAGTTTTCTTAGTTTAATTTATTTTTTTATCTTTCACTAAAAATAAAATATATTCCTATTTATTTTCCCAAGGCAAAAAAATTAATCATTTATGATAGTATATTATCAAATACGTTTTCAAGTTTTTAAAAAAAGGATCGCATTCGTTATAATATACATTATTATTAGTGTGTGCATAGCATTTTTGAGTTGGGAGCATTGTTTTAATGACTGGATGGGACTGTTAACGGAGTCATTAATAACTCAATTTGAACCAAAAAAAATATATTTTCATGGTGGAGTTGGGTTGACTAGCGTTGAACCAAAAATTAGAACATGTTTTTAAGAACTGGATGAGCCTAAATATAATATAAGAAAAGGCTAAAATGAAAAAGAAAAACAGAAAATTTTAAAAATTAAACAATACTAAAAGCCAACTTTATTTTTACACTCTTCAGTTATATATAATATGATTTAGCCAACTTTATTTTTACACTCTTCAGTTATATATAATATGATTTGGAAATATTTTTTAGGAAGATATTTACAGCTATAGGTGCAAATTTATATATTTTTAAATCTATCATATTTAATTTAATTAAGATCTACTGATATTTAATAAATTCTAAAATTATAATTTATAATATTATTGATTTATTGTCATACACTATTATTTTATTAATAACTAGATATATTGTGGATTTATTTATCATATATATATATATATATATATTATTTAATTAATATTTTTCACTTAAATATTATGTCATTAATTTGATAGTTAGATCATAAAAACAAAAATTTACTAACCTTTTTGATTTAATATTCAGTTTAGCTTTTTGAATATTAATTATGAGGCATCTCTACTTTTAGTATGTGATGGTGTGACATATGTGCATAGTTCAAAAAAAAGAAAGAAAGAGAAAGCTTTGGGAATCTAATTATGTATATGTATGTGTGAATGTATTTGTATGTATGAATGAAAGAAAAGTCTCGAGCGATAATTGTATTATCTAATTTATATTTTTAAAGAAATCTATGTATATGTGTGTATATGTGTGTGTGTTTCGAATAAAGAAATAGCGATATAATTTTAGTAAAATTAAAAAAAAAATATATATATATATATATATATATAATCATTATTCGTGATTGAATCAATCCAAACTTCCCTCTTCCCTTAAAATTCCAAAAGAAAACAAATGATCAGTTATGACACAATAAAAGTTTCAATTAATTAAGTGGTTTTTCTGTTTTATATTTGGAGTTTCACTAATAGGTTTAAATATGTGAAAAACAGTTACATCTTGACAAAAGCATAGATAAATAAGAAGCCCATATATTCCTCCTCCCACATAATCCTTGCAATTAAGCAAATTAAAGCTTAGTGATTACTTAGTCTTCCCTAATTTTTATGGAGACCAGTATGAAAACTCACATAGCTCTAGTTTCAGTTCCTATATACAGCCACTTACTCTCCGTGATCCAATTCTCCAAACGTCTCCTTTATCTTCACCCACACTTTCGCTGCACTTTCATCATCCCAACACTCGAATCCTCTGGAAATGCCCAAAAAGCCCTTCTCGAAGCCCTTCGTAATTATTCTTTGACTAATTCAAGCGTTCAATACGTTTTTCTTCCTCCTCCCAACATGAGCGACGTCGTTTCGAAGGAGACGACTAACCCTGCGACTCTAGTGCAGATTAGCATGTATCGTTCTCTACCTTGCATTTATGAAGAGCTGAGTAAGTCGTTCGTGAGTGAAACGTCGCCCGTTTGTGCTGTGATTGTGGATGCTTTGTTAGATCAGGTTATCGAATTTATGAAGGATCAAAACGTCTTGTCGTTTGTGTATTTCCCTTCAACGGCCATGATGCTTTCACTCTGCTTGTATTCTTCAGAGCTAGATAAGGCAGTTTCTTGTGAGTTCAAAGATCTAACAGAACCCATAAAGATTCCAGGTCAGTGTTTCTCACATCAGATTAATGTGAATTGCCAAAAAAAAAAAGAAAAAGAAAATAGTAATCCGCTATGCATAATTAGAAGATAAATTTTGGACTATGTGATGTTTCCATAGGTAAGATAATTTACAAACTCTTAAGAATGATTAATTAATATTTTTTTAAGAAATTTCTCTAATTAAAGAGGAAAAAGGCTTGACTCACTTTAGAGTAAAATTAAGAAAATGATAAACATTACTTGAGGGCAAAATTGGATTGATGGAAAATTTTAAGACATAATTAGTTAAAATCATATTATTGTCATGTGTAAGATAATTTTGTCTTAAAATAAAAAATGGAGGAAGTATGTTATAACTGTAAATGACATTATTTTTTCGGTTTTTCTCCAAAAAAATGACATTAATTTTGCCGTTAAACACACTTATTTAGTACACATTTTCCTTTAAAAATTCCCAGTTATTAAAATACGTACACTTTACAGTTTAAAGTTTAAACACGCCTTTTTGCCAATAGACTAAAACTTCTCGTCCGTAATCTTTAAATAATTTTTAAACATTTAATAAAAAATTATTAATATCTCGGCCAAAAAAATAAATATTAATATTGATTAAAATACAGGTTGCATCCCCGTCCATGGTAGTGATCTTCCTGACTCGCTTCATGATCGAAGCGACAAGATGTACCAGATTTTTCTTCAAGCTGGACAGCGATTCCACCTAGGCAGACGGTATTTTAGTCAACACCTTCGGGGAAATGGAACCTGGGCCATTACAGGCCTTGCGAGAAAGGCCAGGCCCAATGGTATACCCAATTGGGCCCATTACTCAAAATGCTGAATCATCCACCCATGAATGTTTGAAATGGCTAGACAAGAAGGCCCCTAACTCAGTGGTTTATGTATGCTTTGGAAGTGGTGGGACCCTTTCCCATGAGCAATTGGATGAGCTGGCAATGGGACTGGAACTGAGTGGTCAGAATTTCTTATGGGTTTATAAGCCTCCAAGTAGGTTTGGCACCGTTGCCGATGTTAGTGCTGAGAATGAAGACCCTTTGCATTTTCTGCCACGTGGCTTCTTGGAGAGGACACGAGGGCAAGGCTTGGTGGTTCCTTTTTGGGCACCTCAGGTACATCAATTATGACCGTTTCTTTTAGGGATGAAAGATGATACCTTTCCAATTTAATTAAATGGATTACTTTAGCAGAAGAATAGAATAATTATAATAGGAAAAACTAATCTGCCAATTCTTATAATTTTCTTACTTTTAAATTAAGTCTGTATAATTCATTTGAAAGAAAAAATAACTTTAGGTACTTGTATTTTTTTTATTTTTGTTCTCTATATTTTTATTTTTTATTATTTTATGTTCCTTCATGAATAAAGTATAAAAATTTTAGAATGATCTAAAATAATAAAAAATAAAAGTACATAGATAAAAAATATTAAAAAAAAGTATAGAAATTAATAGGAAAACGCAAGTAAAGTACAAGAAATTATAATTTGATCAATTAAATATGTTAATACTTGACGGCTAAAATTAATAAGGAATTGTTAAATTTCCTAAACAAAAATACTTTTGGAGTTTATAACCAAAATAAAAAAATAAATTTTTCTTAAAAAAAAAGAAATTTTGCTTTTATGTAACGTTTACATTCTTATTAATTTTTTTATAAAAATTCTATATGTGTAAAAAAATATTTAAAAGACAACTTAATTATATAAATTTTCAGTTATAAAATTATGGAATTAATTCTGAAGTTATACGCTCATTTAACAAAAAACATATAAGTTAATTTTCTTTGTAAAGAAAAAAATTAAAGGATTTTAATTTTATGAGTTAAAAAATTTATTTGATCAAATTATAAGGACTCAATTAAGACATAAAAACTGCAAATACCTAATTTAAAATTGAGAAAAATGATAAGAATTTGCATACACACATACATATATATTTCCATCATAATATATAGACAAACATCAGGAAATTATAAGACCTAAAGTGCAAGTGAAAAAATAAACAATACAAAAAGACTCCAATTACATGCCAAGATTTCAATAACTGCTTATCTTTTCCTTCATTTGGATGAGGAGAAAAATAGGAAAGAAAAATAATTAAGCAAAAAAACACCTAAAATAATTTAAAAATTCATATTTTTCTAATAAAAAAGTTCTAGAGCAATGAAAAATAAAAGAAAAACAAATAATAAACAAATTACTTGTTTATAGATATAGTTTCCTTATAAGTTGATTATTTTTATTGACTAGCTTATAACTTGATACTTGATAGAAATAACTTGACTTTGTGGGCTGAGATAAGAGATGTAGATCGTAGTACAAAAATTTTACCCTTGAATGAGGAGAAAAATAAGGAGGAAGAAAAATTAAGAGGAAAAGCTTTTAAAAATAGTAAAAAAGTTATTATTTTTGAAAATTTCTGCTTATAATTTTCTTCCCTCCATATTTTCTTCCTACTTTTCTCACTATCCAAACCAAACCCTAAACTCTCAGGTTATAATTAAAAAGAAATAATTAGACTTTTATTAACATATTAACACTTTGTACTCCTTTCAGATTCAAGTGCTTAGCCACGTGGCAACAGGTGGTTATGTTTGCCACTGTGGTTGGAATTCAATTGTGGAGAGTGTAGTTAATGGGGTGCCACTTATAGCATGGCCACTGTTTGCTGAGCAGAAACTAAATGCTGCTTTGGTAAGTGATGATCTCAAGGTGGCTTTGAGACCAAAATGTAACGATCAAGCCATCGTGGGAAGGCAGGAAATTGCTAAGGTTGTGAAGAGCTTAATGCAAAGTGAAGAAGGTGAAGCAATTCACCATAGAATGAATGCTCTCAAAATTGCTGCTTCTCAAGCACTTCAAGAACAATATGGGTCATCCACAGGGACTTTATCTAAGTTTGCTGTCAAATGCAAAAGTTTCACGAAGAATGAATAGAATAGTTTCTTCAACGTTTATGTTAATTTATGTAACTTATATTAAGCAAAAGAAAATTTGGGACCCACTTGTCTATCAACGTGGGTTTTGCCTCTTCTTTTACTCTATTGTCTCCTCTAATTATAAAATATTATCAAAATTTATATATTAATAATTGTATCAACGCTGCTTTCTATTATTTTGGCCAACCAAGTATTGCTTCCATTTTACATCAAGGAAATTGGTTCTCTTACAAGGCTACGCCTCTTTGTTTCAGCCTGGATTGAATATCAATCGTTTTTCTAAGATTTCTTTTACATCTTTTCATGTGTGTGTTCGTTTGATTGGGTCACCCTTACCCATTGAGTTACATACCAAATCTACTGCAGCTCTTATTGGCAAATTTCAGTGTTCTAATTGCCACAGTTTCAGTTCCAACAGAGTGACATTCGTTTCAAACTTTCATTTTCTGATTATCTTAACTTCTCTAATGGCCTTTCGTTTAAGATTCCTAATGGTGTGGTGATGAGATAGATATTTCCATTGAACTAGAACAGGTCGGACGGTTTTGTTCTAATTGTTATGGCTTTGTCCTGCCCAATCTCCTTCCTATCACGTGGCAGCTTGCATGTTGAAGATGTGTTGGAGTCGCTAACTCATGCCATGTCTAAAAACAGTGCTGCGAATAAAAGAAAAACTTGGGAAATACAAGATGGGTTTGAATTTAAGAGACCATACGACCTATAAAGCTGCCAAATTTGAGGATCATCATTACTCTAAAGAAACACTTAAATATCTTCAGGATAAGATTTAAGGCAATGCTAAGTCAGTGGTCATCAACTTTAATGTACTCAACTATTTCAAGTATTTCTCACGTGATGTAAAGGATATTCTTTTGATGATCCATATTGTCACATCAAAGCGAAAATTTATGGCTGACATTTTGTAAGTTGTTTCTCCATATCAGTCTGTCAAGACAATTAAATTCACCAAGCTTAATAATGGCCCTGAAATTTCCTTTAACAGATGATTTGGAAACCACGGTTACTGGGATATTCTCACTAAATTTTGTTGGAGTTTTCCTTGCTTGTTGAGGCTCTGGCCCGTAAAAGACGCAAACATTGGTTAATTTTTTGTTGTATGTTTCCTAGAGTAGCAACTGCGATATCTGTCCTGCCGTCTTATGATTCAGTATTTGCAGACGTTGGGTTCATTGTTTATTCAGATACTTCTCATTTTCCCAGGAATACGAGAGAGCCATTAATTACTCATGATTTCTAGCACGAAGGATACATGTGCATCATGCGTATTGTAGGATCAAACTTTTTATGATTTCATGCATGTCACTAATCTTGATGGAGGTCACCGTAACTCAACACGCATTGTTCAGGATGGTTTTGCTTCTTATTTGTGTTGACACCATGATGGAGGCTCCTCAACCTTTGTATTGCCAAACAACTCTTCCTTTGCTGATCTCGGTTTTGTTGCAGCTTGAAATGATTGAGTTGAGGTTTCGTACAGTTCTGCTCCCAGCAAGAGGAAACTTGCTCTGTTTTGCAACAGTGAAACAGAGCAGGCACTGCTTTCTGGGTTTGATGAGGTTTTTTTCCAAAAAAGCCTCGTTTAGCTGGATGATAAGAGGGAACTTCATGGATTGTAGCATCATGGAAGTTCAACGCCAAGCACTGCAGTATTTTGAATTTTGTCTTTTAATTTCTCGTGTCTTGCTCCTGTGTTTCTTTTTTGTTATTTAGTTTGTTCAGTAATAATCAGTGTTGTATTTAATATCTCAATTCGTATATAATCAAATAAAATAGAATAAAGAAACGTGTGTATTTGAAGAATCTATGATCGCTTAGAGATATCTCGATTATCTTGACTGTAAACAGACACACAATTCATTAAATTTTAGAGTCTTCACAAAGTACAGAGATAATTGAGTAGATAAAGTTATCGTGTATTTAATGGTTATCGATTGATCAACTTATAAAGATCAGATTAGTAATTCCTTTATTAAAATAATTAATTAATTATATTTTATTATCTCTAACTCAATCAATTAATATTTAAGGAATAATTGACGGCTATTGGGTTGACGGCTATTGGGTTGTAGGTTGGCCTCTACCCATTAGGCTCACTTGTGTGGTTTACCTATCACGGTCCACACAAGATTATAAAGACTAATCTGTTTGGGCTTATTAATTAATATTAATCCATAACTAAATATTCCAATAATAATCACTACCAAAAAATATTTTGTGATGGACAGTCTTTCGTTGATATTTTGTTGGTCACAATTTTTTATAATGAAATTTCAAAATCTGTTGCAATTTGGGACAAAAAGTTTGAGACGGAATATTTGTCCCTAATCTGGGATGAATATTGGTGTCACAAAAGCGTCCCAAATTTGTGATGGATTGTTTACATAAATCTATCTCAAAAGTTTGTGGAGAATTGTCCATCACAAATATTGCTAATATTTGTGAAGGAAATATCAAGCGCATTTCAAATTTTGTGAAGAGCTATGTTGTCACAAATTTGTTGCAAAAAATTAATTATTTATTTAATTTTAATTGTTATTTTCTCCATTATTACTTCATAACCTCAACCTACAATAATAATTTTATATATATAAATCAGTAAAATTATAATAAATTTAACTTAGAACAAAATATCTCATGTAGTACTTAAAATATGATACAATCATGTTCAAATATCAAACCATAGTGAAATCATTCAAAAGCATTTAAAGTAGCTAAAGAACATTATAATCACTAAACAGAATCAAATAGAAGCATGAGTTAGCTTTATCATCTTCATCTTCACTCTCCACAAGTAGCATATGCCTAAATTTAACATTCTTTTGGCAATTTAGAGTTCTTGTTGTTGCTCATTTATTATTGACTCAAGCTTTTTGTTCATCTTTGTCAAAGCATCCACATGCTTTTGCAACTCATTCTCAAATTCTAGATGAAGTCTTCCATGGCAAAAGGCATCCTCTATAGAATAAGAGCCATGACATGAAGGAGTCTCATATTCAATGCAAAAAATGCATCCCTTCCTATTAACATCACCAATAGCTTTCAACCACAATTTTATATTATCAACATAGTCCTTTTCTTCTACTTCTTCAAGAGGTGGATTCATTTTCGAGAATTCTTCCTGATTAGAGGATCTATTAAACCACTTTAAAGTTATGTAGTGTTCCTATAAAAAGATAGATAATTAAATTATAATTTAACTCAATTTTATAACTCAACAAATTGGGTGATAAGCGTTCATTTAACTTAATAAATTGACAATTTGACTATAAAAAAAATTAAAGTGGAAAGGTTTAATATTTCATGAAAATATAATAAGAGATGCAATTTTATATCAATTTTATTCAAGTCTAACTCATAATTTTATCAAGCACAAAAATTTTTCAATGATAAAATGACTCCCACAATAGGTAGTCAAGCCTTTGACCATTAGTATAATCTCAATGAAAAATTAAAAAAAAAAAGAAATATATGTATACTTACATATACATTAGTTGACCTTTGGTCAAATTGTCTAGTTTTTTCATTTTGATGTGTGTGCTTAAATAGCTGAGTCATTGTTTGCTTCCTCTTAAGCTCTATAGTCTACAATTATTTACAAAAATGAAAAATATTTATTCAATATGAGAAAACTTACCATCTTTTTTATATACTTAGATACAGAATGTTGCTACATCTATTCTTCATTCCTCCTTTGAAAGAGGCTTGATTCACCTTAATTAGTCTTTTGTTTCTTGTCATGACATTTTAGCTTATTCCATTGTGCTTCTAATTCTATCCACTATTTGTGGAATCCAATTTGAATCTAATACCTGAACTCTTAACTCTAGTCATATATTTTCTCAAAATATCAGCACACTTTTTCTTCCAATTAACCTTAATTCTTGCATCATTTTGTGGTAACCATTTAAAAGTTTTTGTATATAACATGAAATGGTTCATAAATTAAAGAAATAAGAAAAAAAAAAAGAACTCAAACAAGTTAATTCAAAATGTTCAAATAGAAATACCATCTATTTGTTGTCCCAAATTCTGTCACAATAAATTGGGACACAATGCATACAAAAATTGCATCCCAAAATTTATTTGGGACAAAATTTGGTGTTTCAAAATCCAGGTCAAATATTTGGGACAAAATTTGGAATGGATTTGAGACTCATTTGTAACTCTTTATATTCCCTAACAAAATTCTGTCCCAAATCTCTTGTTTTCTTGCAGTGAGTTTGTCTGCTTTGCGTTTCTCATGTCCTTCTTACTAAGGTGCATGCAGAAAATATTTTAAAAACTCCAAAGCTGTTACGGCTTTGGACTATCAAATCCTACGAGGTATTTTATCATATGTTAGTTTCCTTTTTTCTTTGGAGATCAGCGTTCTTTGCCCGTAGAGTTTTTAAAAAATTAGTTTTTGGCCTTTCTTTGAAAAGTTTACTTGTCTCGATATAGTGAGCTTATTCATCTCTTCTCTACATGTCTTGAATTATTACAAAGTGGGTCATGTGTGGTTTTTGGTTTGTTCTCATTTTCAAGTTTGTTGTTGTCCTTCGTTCGGGTATTTTTGTAATTGTCACTGCCTTTGTTAGCTGGATTGCTCACTTGGGCTTTTAGGTTTTGTTCTGAAGGCCCTTTCCTTTATAATCATTTGATATTCAATACTTATTGACTTTAGTTCCAAAAAAAAAAAAGTGTTGCTTTCATTTTCTTTGGTAAAAAGCAATTTAGCAAAAATGTGTAATTTGGTAAATTATCACTGGAAACAAGAGGGTATCATTAACTTACATAATGTGTGTAATGGGTAAATTATTACCAAGAAAGTTGATTCCTTGTCACCAGCCAAAATTATCTGCTTATGTAATCATACAAGAAGGACATTAGCACAAAGTAGGAATAGATAATGCGACAGTGGATCTCCTTGTCTACTTCTCTTAGGAAACTAGGTTCAGATGGAGAGCCATTATTGATCAAAATCTGATAAGAGACAGTGGATATACATTGCATGATTAACTGGATAAACGAAGTGGGAAAACGCATGAATTACATTACTTTGCAAAGAAATTCCCATGAAACCATATCATAAGCTTTTGCAATATCGCCCTTAAAAGCATACCAGCCAGATTTTGCCATGCAAAAAGGTATGGAGTTTACGCATACATTCAGATGCTAACGGAACATTGTCATTAATCAAACGACCCTTCAAGAAAGCACGTTGATTTGGTGAAATAATTCTTTAAGCGCAGCTTTTAACCTATTTCAGTGGACTTTGGAGATAATTTTATAAATAATATTGCAAAGACTGAGCTGATAGGATGAAAATCTTTAAAAGAGTTGGTGTTCTCACATTTAGGAATCAAGGCAATAAGGTACAATTTAGTTCCTTTAAAAGAAATCTATTGGGAAAAAAAGTGAGACACCTGATTAATAATACTAAACGACCATCCTAAAATGTTGGAAAAACCGGGCATTAAAACCGTCCGGACAAGGGGAACTATCAGCCTTGAAAAACTGCTCTTTCAATTTCATATGTGGAAACAGGTTTGCCTAATAAAAATGGATTTAAAATAAGACATTACTTTCTGCTGAACAGTCATTATGGGGAAGAAATCCAGGAGCGATCCTCCCCTTTAATTTTAATTAAATGCCTATTAATTCGACAACTATTCACCATAGTATTAAAAAAACTTTGTATTCCTATCTCCAAGCAAAGTCCAATTTAATCGAGATTTTTGTGCCCAAAGAGATTCTTCACCACAATCATACCAAAATTGAAGTTCATTTTTCAAATCAAAAAGGTTGGTAGAATCAAGAGACTGGTTAAAATCACCATGAAGGCATTTTCAAGGAAAGTAATTCGTTAAGAAATTTTGCCAACTAAAAATTTATTCCAATGAATCAGAGAGGATCGTAGGCATTTTCGAAACGAAAGATTTTCTTGAACTGAAGATCATTATCAGTACTAAACAAAAGTGGTGCATGATCTGATGAGGCAGCAAGAGGAAGAATTTGAAGAGATAATGATTAAAACGAATTACACCAAGGGGCATTAACTAGAGCTTTATCAATACGTTATTTGACAAGGAGGCCCCTTTACGATTGTTACACCAAGTAAACCAATCATTTGAAGGAAGGATATCAATTAAACCACAATTATTCAACAAATTTGAAAAACGTTAAAGCATCAGTAGGGAAGAATTTGAACTAGATTTATCTTTAGGACCAGAAATGTGGTCGAAATCATCAATTAGAAGTCAGGGATCAGAAATAGAAGGGGCGTTCAACAAAATCCAATTCCACAACTGATAATGATCAGAAAAGTCAGGACAACTGTAATAAAAAGAAATAAAAACACCAAACCATTGGCATAACTACGAGCATGCAACTAGTGAGGCCAAATAGAAAGAACAGAGCAAGAGAAAAACGAAGAGTAAGCCAAAGCCAAACCACTACGACCCACCGGCTCCAAAAACTGTAAACTATCAAAAGAGAAACGCCTAAAAATCGTTTATCAAAAGTATTGCTTCAATTGAGCTGCAAGTTTCTTTTTTTTTTTCCTTTTTAATTTTTTTAGCATTTATCTCTTACATTCCTTATAATGCATCAATAATATTTTTAATTATTCTTTAATTATTTTCACCTCTCATTTTTATTTTTGATTCACCCCACCCTTCTTCTAATTAGAGTTTCTATTTGTTCCAATTCTACTAGAACTAATATAAAACAAACCAACGAAGGATCAACTGATAAGAATATGGCCTGTATAAGTATATTTTTTAAATAAATATTATTTTTTAATTATACTTTAATTTTTTAATTCATTGAAACTAATCGGGATTTACATGAATTTTCCCTAACATTATGTAAACCATAACTAATTTCCCTTTAAGTGAAATTGTTCCAATTAGGTAAAATTCATTAACATATATAGAATATTTTTTCCAACGTAAGATTGAAATTATTCGAGTAATGTTTTAAACTTTATTTATTACTGATTTGTTTCTTTAATTAACATACCGATATCTGTTAATATTAAATATATTAACAGAAAATTTTTAATTTTAATTAAACAATTTTTCAACATGATTCGAAATAAATTGGTCATAATCTGTCTCTCTCTCTCCCCCCCCCCCCTCCACATGTATATATTCGACATTTATTGTTTCAAACAAACCATCACATGGGTAGGGGCGGCGGGGTCTCCCGCTGTTTTATTCTCCTTTTTCCCTCCGTTTCCTTGATCTGGGTGACCATTCAATCTGTGTAAATAAATTCTATTATATTTTGTCAAATAGTTAATTTACAATTTGATTCTTATGTTCAATTTAAAATTATTATGATTTAATCATTGAATATTGTTTTATATATTTATTGTATGATTTATAAATAAAAATAAAAAAAGGGAAAAATATTAATTTTTATGCATATAGTATTTAAAAAATTTAAAAATATATTATTTATAAATTTTTAAAAATATTCCTAGCAAAGAAAATTAAAAACTGTTTCAGTGAGTAAACCAATTTTTACTTTTTAAAAATCAATTTAATGGTAGGGTTCTCTTCTCTTCCTTTTCTATCATTTTTCCTCATTTTCCTCTTCTACATATTAGATTAAGATTATTCGAATAGCTTAGATTTGATTTCTAATAAAATTATTTTAAAATATTAAATCATCAAAGAAGATAATTAATAAAATTCAAACTGTCAAAATTTATTATAAAAAGTTTAAAAATACAGTAAAAAATATAAAATTAGATCAAATCTAAACTGTTTAAATCTTATAATCTTGTGGATAAAAATGAGGAAAGAAGAGGGGAGGAAGATGGGAAAGGGATAGAAGAGAATTCTATCCGATTTATCCAACTGTGCGAAGCGATGAAATCTGATTCAATCTTTGCCAAATCCAAATACATAATCCATCATATCCCCTTAATTATATCATAAAGAAAGGTCAACCAGAAATTTTTTTATAATAAATTTAATATTTACTTAAAATAATGAGTTAAATTAAAGTTAACTTAGAATATATAAACTCAAGCTTATATTATAACTATAAAAAATAAACTAAGGATCTACTTGTTTCAGCTTATTTTAAAAAAAGTCAATTATTAATTTAAAAAATTATTTTATGATTTTTTATATTTAACGTATTTAAACTTTTAAAATCAGAATCAAAAAAATTATTCTTTTAAAAGTTACTTTCTGTAGCCTTTGAAAATAATTTGATGGGATAAATAAAAATAAAAGTTTAAAATTGCGAGATACAGGAATATATTAATAAAATTTTTAAAATAACTAACTAATAATTATTTTTTTATTATCATAATCAAATGTAAATAATGTTTTCTATAAAATCTTACAAAATAAACATCTTTTTATAAATTTTTAAATTATCTAAACATCATTTATTTTTTTAATCTTAAACAAGCTATTTCTAAAACTATAAATAATTCAAATTGATTTTAATAGCTCAAATTTTTGTTTAAATAGTGACCTTGACAGAAATTGATAGATCCTTAAAAGCTCAGTAATCTTCGTATAATCGTCACAAAGAAACGCTTCATTTAACATACGAAGTCGTAGAAATTCTCTTTAGGGTTCTTCGATGGAGAAGGAATTGATCCGACTGTACGAAGCGGTGAAGAAAGCGGCGGACGTGGCTGCGGCGGCGACTTCAACCAATAATAGCGAAGTTGAGGAAATCGATGCCTTGATGCTCTGAAGCAGCTCAAGAAATTTCCTGTCGATTATCAAACTCTTGTATCCACCCAGGTGGGTAAACATGTCAGAGCTCTAACGAAGCATCCAAGAAAAAATATCCGAACTTTCGCTATGGGCGTGGTCGAGATTTTGGAAAGCCATAGTCATCAAGGAAATAAACAAAAACAAGAAAGAAAAGTTGAAGACGAGGTTCAGATCGGACGATCATTCGCTGCTAAAGATTAAGGTACAAGAGTCACGTGTCAGAGCTGAGAAAACGGTTTTCTGCATCAACTGTTAGCAAGATCCTGAAGCAGCAAAGAAGAAAACTACGATTAATCTAACGATGCAACACGGGACAGACTGAGGGAAATCCTGCAGGAGGCGTTCTCTAGGTTTCTGGGGAGGTTGATGATGAAGATGATGAAGCAACCGTGGATCGAGTTAAGAATGTGACCCGATTAGGGTCCTGCAGAAGTGGAATCTGCACTATTTTCAGAATTGGGGTTGTTTTAAGGGGCCGCAAAAGATCAGGTATAGGTCGTTGATGTTCAACCTCAAGGATCCGAAAATCCAGATTTTCGAAGAAGGGTTCTGCTCGGAGAAATCGAGCCAGAGAGGCTCGTCTACAGAGAACAGAAACATGGCTATGATGAAAGGAAGAAGGAGATCGAGAAGATCGAAAGGAAAGCCTTGTTTGAGTGTGAGAGAGGACAGAAACTAAAAGCCACAACTGAAAGAAAGGTCAACCAGAAATTTTGAATAAATAATATTTAATATTTAACTTAAAATAATGAGTTAAATTAAAGTTAACTTAGAATAATAAACTCAAGCTTATATTATAACGATAAAAAATAAACTAAGGATCTACTTGTTCAGCTATTTTATAAAAAAAGTCAATTATTAATTTAAAAAAATTATTTTTTTTATTTTTTATATTTAACGTATTTAAACTTTTAAAAATCAGAATTAAAAAAATATTCTTTTAAAAGTTACTTTCTGTAGCCTTTGAAAATAATTTGATGGGATAAATAAAATAAATGTTTTAAATTGCGAGATACAGGGATATATTATAAATTTTAAATAACTAACTAATAATTTATTTTTTTATTATCATAATCAAATGTAAATAATGTTTCTATAAAATCTTTACAAAATAAACATCTTTTTATAAATTTTCTAAATTATCTAAACATCATTTATTTTTTAATCTTAAACAAGCTATTTCTAAAACTATAAATAATTCAAAATGGATTTTAATAGCTCAAATTTTTGTTTAAAATAGTGACCTTGAAAGAAATTGATAGATCCTTAAAAAGCTCAGTAATCTTTGTATAATCGTCACAAAGAAACGCTTCAGTTTAACATACGAAGTCGTAGAAATTCTCTTTAGGGTTCTTCGATGGAGAAGGAAATTGATCCGACTGTACGAAGCGGTGAAGAAAGCGGCGGACGTGGGCGGCGGCGACTTCAACCAATAATAGCGAAGTTGAAGAAACATCGATGCCTTGATGCTCTGAAGCAGCTCAAGAAATTCCTGTCGATTATCAAACTCTTGTATCCACCCAGGTGGGTAAACATGTCAGAGCCCTAACGACGCATCCAAGAAAAAATATCCCGAACTTTCGCTATGGGCGTGGTCGAGATTTGGAAAGGCCATAGTCATCAAGGAAATAAACAAAAACAAGAAAGAAAAAAGTTGAAGACGAGGTTCAGAATCGGACTGATCATTCGCTGCTAAAGATTAAGGTACAAGATTCACGTGTCAGAGCTGAGAAAACTGTTTCTGCATCAACTGTTAAGCAAGATCCTGAAGCAGCAAAGAAGAAAACTACGATTAATCTAACGATGCAACACGGACAGACTGAGGGAAATCCTGCAGGAGGCGTTTCTCTAGGGTTTCTGGGGAGGTTGATGATGAAGATGATGAAGCAAACCATGGATCGAGTAAAGCATGTGACCCGATTAGGGTCTCTGCAGAAGTGGAATCTGCACTATTTCAGAATTGGGGTTGTTTTAAGGGGCCTCAAAAGATCAGGTATAGGTCGTTGATGTTCACCTCAAGGATCCGAAAAATCCAGATTTTCGAAGAAGAGTTCTGCTCGGAGAGAAATCGAGCCAGAGAGGCTCGTCGACATGAGAACAGAAGACATGGCTAGTGATGAAAGGAAGAAGGAGATCGAGAAGATCAAAAGGAAAGCCTGTTTGAGGTGTGAGAGAGGACGAGAACTAAAAAGCCACAACTGATCAATTCTTCTGCAAGAAATGTGGGAAAAGAGAATGCACGTATTACCAGATGCAGACTCGCAGTGCTGATGAAACTTATGACGGCCTATGTTACTTGTGTCGCATGCAATAACCGTTGGAAGGTTCGCTAGTAAAGTTAGTATATAAAGTATCTCGCATTGGAGAACGAAATCATTATTTTGACGATACAAATTGAGATCGATATGTATCGGTGCGTTTTTTTCCCTGTAGTATTGAAATGTTGGATTCTTGTACTCGAACTACAGATAATTTTTTTTATTCAAGATAGTGAGTTGTGAATGATAAATTGAAAAATTTTTATACTTATACACATCCTATAAGTTGGGTCAAAAATATGACATTAGGTGAATTCATTTTGAATTAGGCTATAAACTTTTTCCTGAAATAGACTCACAATATGAGATTGTTAATTTGTTTATATTAATTATGCTTGATAGTTAAATTTCTCCAAAATAACTTAAGTCATTTAATTAAATATATATATTTTTGGAGTGAAATTTTTTTTATCTCGTATTTGGTCTCTACTTTTTTCCCCATTTTTCTTCTTCTTGATTAAGCTTGCACTTTTTTAAAAAAAAAATTCAGAGGCTTTAAGTGCTATTCAATTTTCTTCTTCTTTTTCTTCACTTTCTATTTCAATCTCTTTGCTTTTTATTCTTCATAATTCTCTTTTTTTTTCCTCGATTGTTTTTTTTTTTTTGGTTTTTTCCCTGAGATTGAATGGCTCTTGATACTAGCTAGTCTTTCCAAAATGGTTTAAGCCGTTTTGGAGAGATGAACAGGAGGGTTAAAAGAAATGAGAAGAAGAGGACTGAGAGGAGCTGAGGGAATTAGAGAGAAAGAGAGGTTGAGAGGAATTGCGAAACTGGGGGATTCTGGAATAATACTCTTGATCATTAGAGAGATTACAAGTCAAGTATCTCGGTATTTATATGTTCAATACTCACACTCCCCAACTGCTAAATCCTAATAAAAAATCTTTAAATCTAAATAAACTAACTAATCGAACTATTGTCATTACTACAAAAACATAACACCTTATATGATCATGCTCTATCTTATAATTTATAGATGTAGGATTTCTTTATCTCTAATGTTGATGAACTACGTTAATTACCTGTGTTTCATGCAATCACCAGTGGAAGTGTTTAGTTTAGTTGTTACTAGTGTCTTTTAATGGATTGCTATTGTTATGATTGTTACCTAATGTATTAAAACAAACACGAGTTAAAAATCCAAGAAAAAATATCCGAACTTTTATGGGCTGTCGAATTAAAATAGTCATAAGGAAATAAACAAAAACAAAAAAAGAAACGGGGAAAATATTGTTGCTAAAGATTAATATTATTCAAGCTGAAAAACTTTTTATTTAAATTGAAAAAGCAAAAAAAAAACGTTAAATCTAACGATTGCACGCGGGACAATGAAAATAGGAGGCGTTCTCTTTTTTTATGATTTGAAGCCCATTCGATTAAAGATTACCCGATTATCTCTGCAGAAGTGGAATCTGCACTTTTCAGAATTGGGGTTGTTTTAGGGGCCTCAAAAGATCAGGTATAGGTCGTTGATGTTCAACCTCAAGGATCCGAAAAATCCAGATTTTCGAAGAAGAGTTCTGCTCGGAGAAATCGAGCCAGAGGCTCGTCGACATGAGAACAGAAGACATGGCTAGTGATGAAAGGAAGAAGGAGTACGAGAAGATCAAAAGGAAAGCCTTGTTTGAGTGTGAGAGAGGACAGAAACTAAAAGCCACAACTGATCAATTCTTCTGCAAGAAATGTGGGAAAAGAGAGTGCACGTATTACCAGATGCAGACTCGCAGTGCTGATGAACCTATGACGGCCTATGTTACTTGTGTCGCATGCAATAACCGTTGGAAGTTCTGCTAGCAAAGTTAGTATATATAGTATCTCGCATTGGAGAACTATCATTATTATTTGATACAAATTGACATCGATATGTATCGGTGCGTTTTTTCCCTGTAGTATTGAAATGTTGGATCCTTGTACTCAGAACTATATATAATGTGTTTTTTTTTAATGCAAGATAGAGATTTGTGATTGGTCGATCAATTGAAAAATGTCATACTTATATACATCCTATAAGTTGATTGATTATATATGATTGGTTGGAAGGTAAGATATAGGTAAATTTATTTGAATTAGGCTATAACATACAAAAACTCTTTTCAATATAAGATTAATGTTAAATTCTTTATATTAATTATACTTAATAATAATCGACTTCACCAAAATAGCTTAATTAAGCCATTTGGTTAGACACAAAATGTGGAACTTCTTTATCTTTAATAATTTCTTTTTTACTATTTTTTCCCATTTCGTCTTAATTAGGCTTGTACCTTTTTTAAGTTTTAGAGGCCTCATGTTCTATTCAATTTTCTTCTTCTCCAAGCTCTTTCAATCCTTTTGTTTTTTTTTTTTTGTTCCCTCTTCATCTTTCCCATATTGAATGGCTTTTGATAACATGCAGTCTTCTCCAAAATAGCTTTGATTAGAGACATCCCAAACCTTATTCATATTCTGTCTTATAATTTCTAGATGTAGGATTTCTGTATCCCTAATATTGATGGACTATATAACGAACTATGTTAATTACTTGTGTTTCATGCGATCACCAGTGGAAGTTCTTATAGTTTAGTTTAGTTTAGTCATTACCAGTGTCTCTTAATGAATAGCTACTGTTATTGTTACTAAATGTATAAAAATAAACCAGTCTTTTTTCGCCCACCGCAGTTGTGTTAAAATTAATTCTTATACTCATAACTGTTACATGATGGTTTTACTATATGCAAGATAGTGAGTTATGATTCATCAATTAAGAAATGTAAGGTATTCTATTAGTTAATTGATTATGATTGGTCAAAAGAAAAGATATAGGGAAACTTATTTTGAATTAGACTAAATTATGAGGGGGGAAAACTCTCCTAAACTTCCACTCACAGAAATATTACTCCATGTATATTTAAAACTTGACAAATAATTTTATTCTATTATTTTACTAACAAAGTTTAATATGTTATTAACCAAATATCTCCTTTAACTTCATTCCTTTTGCGCAAATTTAGAGTTACTGTATATTGTTTTAGTAAAATAGTGGACCAATTAAAGATAAGGGGTTATTTGGGTTAGTTTAGAAGTTTTCAAAGGTTTAATGTTAAGTTTCAAAAGTCAGGAGGTTATCTGCACGAGTCATGACCGGATTTTTGTTTTGATTAAACGGATTTCCCCTATTTTCAAAACGTAAGTTTTAGTTCAATATGTTATCTTTGTTAGGAATATTTTGAATTAAAAAAATTAAATGAAGTTTATATATTCAATTAAATTTTAAGAAAAATATATTTGCACGTCTTTATATATAATTTTCATTGATTTTTACTTAGATCCTATAGTTTTGATCGTTTCATTTGGGCCCTTATACTTTAAGCTGTTAAACCAATTAATCCCTCCCCACTAACATCGCCGGAAATTGCTGACGTGGCAAATTAGATGATGTGACTAACAGATACCTCCATGGAAGCATCTAGGTGAAATAATTGGGAAGCACACGGTGGATTGAGTATAAGTGAGAGAACAAATAGAGATCGTTCGTGCTCAACATTCTTAGGGCTGATCACTCCGCACGTCAACTATTTCATTGAAGGAGGAAGACATCTACACTTCTGCACTTTGCCGACGCTGATTGGCTTCCATCATTCCTTCCATTGTCTCTTATCTTTGTTATGTTTTTTTTTTATCAAACTAACCTTATTGATTACAATCAACGTGTGCAATCAACAGAATGTAACTTTCTAAAAAAAGAATTTAAATTTTTTTGTTGCCCAAGATATCTATACAGCCGATAGCTATGAAACAAATTCCTCAAGAAATCTGAGTGTTATTTAGGACATTGTTCACTCCCAAGCGATTTTTTCTATACATACCTCTAAGAACGGACTCAGGTTGCTATCATTTATGCCACACCTGCTTGATAAAATTTAAAATTTATTGGGTTTGAGTGAAATATAAAAAGAGTGAGGAGTCAAGAGTGATTTCTGTTACTGCTGTAACTGAGGAGTCAAGAGAGTTTCATTTGTTAATAACTTCTGCTTAAATAATGTCCTCCACAGTTTTCTCAATTAGTTTTATTCCATTATCTTTTACTAAAGATCATATCTATTCCTATCCCAGGCAAAAGACTCATTAATTATTTATGTCGATATATGACTTCTAGATCGATCAAATACATTCTCAGGTTAAAAAAAAAAAAATCACATAAGTTATAATATGTTAGTGTGTGTGTAATTTTTGAGTTGGAAGCTTTTACATTTAGTACTTAACCGTATTTCAAATAAAATTTTCTATAATAGGGGACATGAAAAAAAGAATTAGCTTTCAGAATTTAGCTGTATCTATACATGCATAAGAAAAGTCTTGAGAGATAATTTAATTGCTTAATTCATATTTTTAAAGAAATCTATGTATGTGTAATGAACATAAAGAAATGTCGACATAATTTTATTAAAATTTTAAAAAATGTGAATGTATGTATGATTCATTATTGAATCAGCCCAAACATAATCTCTTCACTTAAAAATCCGAAAGAAATTAAAACAGACGGTCAATTTATTGCACAATGTAAAGTAGTTTCAATATTAATTAAGTGGTTTTTTATTTTTATTTTTTGGAGTTTAACTAAGTGGTTTAAACGACGTGGTTTCACAGGAGACAATTAACCCTGCAACTGTCATTCAAGTCAGCATGTATCGTTCTCTGCCTATAGCATTTTCGAAGAGCTGAGCAAGTTGTTCGTGAGTGAAACGTCACCTGTTGTTGCTGTAATTGTCGATGCTTCGTTAGATCAGGTTGTGGAATTTGTGAAGGATCGAAAAGTCTTGTCGTTTGTGTATTTCCCTCCATGTCCATGAAGCTTTCGCTTAGATGGATAAGGCAGTGTCTTGTGAGTTTAGAGATCTAATGGAACCCATAAAGATTTTTAGGTCAGTGTTTTTTGTATATGTATTATGTAAGATAATTTTGCAAACTCTTAAGAATAAATCATTAATATATTTTTTTGGGTAAAATGTCTCTGATCAATGAATAAAAAGGCTCAACCCACTTTAGAGTAAAATTAAGAAAATGATAAACATTTTTATTGAGTGAAAAATTAGAGAGATATAAAAACATTTAAGACATATTAGTTAAAACCATATTATTGGCATGAGTAAGTTAGATAATTTCGTCTTTTAAATGACAATATTGGATCGAACACTTTTTTTTTATTAGAGGTAATATATTTATTTAGTACACATTTTATTTTAAATTTCCCAAGTTATTAAAATATTTTTAATTTAAACATGCTTTGTCATCCATCATATAAAATTTGAAAAAATAGTTTATAGACTGTGTTTTGCAGTTCAAATTGAGTACTCCATTAATGAATATATTAAATATATTGAATTGATCATGCAACTATATATATATAATTATTGATGATCAGTTGTGAATATAAATATAATACAACTTAACATGAATTCTATATTTTGTTTATAGTGATAAAAAAAGCATATTTATTTATTTTTCACAAATCACACACATATATAGAGTCGAGAATAAGAGTTGGGTTTGAAGGGTTAGACCTTAAAACTATATTTAAATAAAAGTTTGGGCTTGAAAAATATAAAATTTTTAAGATAATTGAGTTTTTGGGACAAGCCCTAATAGCCCATGAAAAATAGAGCTCGAGTTTGGGTGGGTCACTAAGCCCTACTCTATTTTTTTTTTCTTCTATATTGAAATGCACTATTTGGAAAATGAAAAAAAAAACCCCTAAGTATTGAATTATTTTAAGTTCTCTCTCTCTCTCTCTGTCTCTCTCTCTCCGCCCCTTCCCCTTCTCGACTTGGTGTTTCCCTCTTAACATTATATTGCTTTGGCTTTTTAGCTCCTTTATTCTCAATAAATTCCTCTTTCGTCATAGACATTTTTTTTAGGTCATGGATGTTTGAAATTTGAATTTGAAGCTTACTTTTAAAATTTTAATTTAATTCAAAAATTTTTATTTCTCATTTTATTTTGTGAGGATTATATTGATATGCCTCATTTATTTTGTTTCATTTTCTGGCATCAACTAACATGTATTTTGGCTTTTTAATCTTTTATTTATTGTTTAAATGATGTGAGATCTTGATCTAGTTTATGTTAAATTTTAGATTTAAATTATAATATTAAATATTATGATGTAAAATTAAATTATTTTTTAGAAGAACAACATTAAATTATAATATTAATTTTTTATTTTTTAAAACCAGGCTTCTGGGCCTAATTTGACCTTAATCCCTATCAATAAAGATTGAGCCTCAATATATTATCAAAATTTAAAAAACTGGACTGCAAGACTTAGGCCTTAAAGGGCTAGGCCCACTCAATTCCCGCCTTTACACAAATACATTAAAAGTTCCTCACAAAAGGGGGGAAAAGCATATAAATTATAAGTTAACTATGGTTGTTTCAATTCCTTGGTTTCCCCTCTTAAAATCTCAAAAGTGGCTAACTTTTTTGCCAATAAACCAAAACTTATGGTCCTTAATCTTTAAATAATTTGTAAACATTTAATTAATAACAAAATAGACTAAAACCACCAATTCTTTGAACCGCAGGTCATAGTTTTTGTCTCTCCCTTATTAAATAAATATTAATATATCGGCCAAAAAATAAATATTAATATTGGTTAAAATCCAGGTTGTATCCCTGTTCATGGTAGTGATCTTTTTGACACGCTTCACGATCAAAGCAACGAGATGTACCAGATTTTTCTTCAAGCTGGACAGCGATTCCAACTGGCCGACGGCATATTAGTTAACATGTTCGAAGAAATGGAACTTGGGTCATTACAGGCCTTGCGAGAAAGGCCTGGCCCAATTGTGTACCCAATTGGGCCCATTACACAATTGAATGTTGAATCATCGACTACTTATGAATGTCTAAATGGCTGGACAAGAAGCCACCTAAGTCAGTGGTTTATGGTGACAATGATGGGAGATCCTAAAAAAAATTTAAGTGTCAAATTTTAAAAATTTAGTTTAAGTTGAATTTTAAATGTTAAATTTTAAAAATTACAATTCAATCTCTTAATTTTATAACATCATTGTGATAAATTTCAATTTTTACTCACAATTTTAACAAAGAAAATAATTTTTTTTTATTCTTCAACTATATTAAATTTTAAAAAATAAGTTATAAATTCATCAAAATATAATTATAAAATTAAAAGATTGAGTTATAAATTTTTAAAGTTTGGTACTTAAGACCTAACTTAAATTAATTGATCCTTTTGAGACCTCTTTATCATCCTCCCTTGATTTATGTGTGCTTTGGAAGTGGTGGGACTCTTTCCTATGAGCAATTGGATGAGCTGGCAATGGGGCTTGAACTGAGTGGTTAGAATTTCTTGTGGGTGTATAAGCCTAAAGCCTCCAAATCGGTTTGGCATTGTTTTGCATGTAAGTGCTGAAAATGAAGACCCTTTGCATTTTCTACCACGTGGCTTCTTGGAGAGGACACGAGCAAGGGTTGGTGGTTTCTTTTTGGGCAACTCAGGTTTATCAATTATGATCTTTTCTTTTATTTAATTGAATGGATTTCATTTGTAAGGGAATATAATGGTTATAATATATGGACAGACATAAGGAAATAATAAAACCTAATGTTATGTTTGAATAGATGTGGATTTGAATTTGAGTTAAATTTATTTTTTGGGTGATTAAAAATATATGGATTTGAATTTGGGTCAAATCCAAATTCAAGTTCTATCTTAATCATTTTGTAATTTGAAATCTTTTCTAAACTCCATTATTTCAAACCCTAACTCAATTTTTTTTTGTAATTTCATCCAAATCAATGAAGGCTTAATTGGCCCACCAATGATAATTGGACTGGACAATTGAAGTTGATGGAAACAAGCCACCACCATTGATTGGGATCGGATGATTGACTTTCATTGGGACTAGATCGATGACAACGATTGAGATGGGATGACTAACTTCTACTGGAGCAAAACCAACGGTGACAATCGAGATTGGACGGCTGACTTCCACCAAGACTAAATTGACGGCAACAAGAAGGGAATGCCGACTTCCATTAGGACCGAACTAACAACAATGATCAAGATGAGACAATCGATTTTCACTTGATTAGATCGATGGCAATGATGGGGATTGGATGACTGACTTCCATCAAGACAAAACTAATAGCTATGATCGGATCGGATAGCCTACTTTCATTGAGTTCAATCTTGATGGGAGTCAGCTGTTTAGTCTTGGTGGAAGTCGATTATTTCCTAATCATTACCATTAGTTCAATCCCTATGGAAGTTAGCCATTTGATCACGATGGTTGTCGTCGATCCGGTTGTGGAAGAAGGAGGCCATCTAGTCCCGATTGTCGTAGTCGATCCAATCTTGATGGAAGTCAACCATCCAGTCTTGATTGTTGTCGATGCTACAGTTTTATTCGACTTTGACTGTTTGATCTTGATGAAATTGGCCATTCAAACCATTGACTTTGATTAGCCACCCAAGTTTCTTTTAAATTCAAATATATAATTTAAAATTTAAAATTTTACTTTAGATCCAAATAAATAATGTTAATATTATAATTTAAAATTTTTTATATTATTCAAACAAAGAATTTTGAATTTATGAATTTCAAATATAAGATTTTAAATCTAAATTTCTAACTTAAATTCACCATTTCAAACCCAACCTAAAGTTAAAGTAAGCAAATAAACAATAAAAAAGACTTCAATTACATAACTAAATTCCATTAAATGCTTATCTTTACCCTTTGATTTAGATGGAGTGAAAAATACGAGAAAAGAAAACTATGAAGGAAAGCTCTTAAAAATAATTTGAAAAATGCTTATTATTTTTTGAAAATTTTTTAAAATTTTCTCATTTCCCTATTTTAATTCATCTTTTCCCTAATCCAAAACAAGCCCCATGATGAGATCTTAACCATTTAAATTTATCTCAACTAAGTTTTATTTGAAATTTTTAACTTTAAATTCAATTTTTTATTTGAAAATTTAAAAATTATTTTTATTTTACATCTTTTGTTTAATCAGAATGACCCATTTTTAAATTTTTTATTTTTAATATTTAAATTGAAACCTTTTTTTTTAAAAAAAAAGTTGATTGTGAGCGAAATATCTCCATTTTGTATTTCACTCCTATTAAAATAAAAACTTAAAATGTTAAAATAAGAAAATCTAAACCATCAATTTCAAATGTTAATCATGATGATTCAGATTGATGTGGAATAAAAGGAACGAAAAGATTCTAGAGAAATGAAAAATAAAAGATAAACAACTAACAGACAATATACTTGTTTATAAATATAGCTTCTTTATAATTTGATTATTTTTATTGATCAGTTTATAACATGATTAAAAATAACTTCACTTTTGGAGGTTTGAGATGAGGTGAAGATAGTAGTAAAAAAATAAATAAATAAACTCTCAAGATATAATTAAAAAAGAAATAATTAGACTTTATTCTTTAACATACTAGCACTTGAAACCTTCTTTCAGGTTCAAGTGCTTAGCCATGTGGCAACAGGTGGTTACGCATGCCATTGTGGTTGAAACTCAATTATAGAGTGTGGTTAATGAGATGCCATTAATTGCATGACGACTATTTGCTGAGCAGAAACTAAATGCGGCCATGGCAAGTGATCAAGGTGGCTTTGACACCAAAATGTAATAATAATCAAGCTGTCGTGGGAAGGTAAGAAATCACCAAGGTTATGAAGAGCTTAATGCAAGGTGAAGCAATTCACCATAAAATGAATGATCTCAAACTCGCTGCTTCTCAAGCACTTCAACAATATGGGTCATCCACTAGGACTTTGTCAGAGTGTGCTCCCAAATGCAAAAGTTTCACCAAAAATGAATAGGCTTGCTTTTTCAATGTTATATAACTTACCTAAGACCCAAATTATTAAAGATGAGTTTTGCCTTTCTTTTTCTCTATCACCTCCTCTAATAATTATTAAAAATGAACGAAATTTATATATTAATAATTATAATTTATAATTATAATAATATAGCATCTATTATTTTAGCCGACCAAATATTTCTTCCACACATTGAGCTCTATATATGTTTTTTTTTTATTTTTTTATTTTTTAACATTTATCTCTTACATATATATATATATATATATATAGTAGAAGAATAACTAGCCTACATCTAATGATGACACGTTTCTCCTCCTATGAATGTGATAACTTCCAATATTTTATTGAATTTATTGGTGTTTTTAATGTAATTGAAAGTCATTTATTTATTTTTTTTTTGCAAAAATATGACGAAGTGGATGAATGTATGTGAAAATGTGCTTAGAAATGTGTTAGAAGTTAGTGGACCAATTTTAGCATTAATTCTGAATTTTTTGCATGTAGGGAGGCCTAATTTAGGGGTCTAAAGAAGAAAATTTTGGTGCCAAATTAAAGGAATCTAAAAAGAAAATCTAAATAGATCATGTTCGCTACAGCAAAAACATGTTTTGCTGTAGCAAAACGTGATTTTAGTAAAATACATAGTTTTGACTCTCAACGAATTTTTAGAACTTGGGCATCTCATTTTCGTGAATTCTTCATCTCCAACAGTTGCAAAACATCCAGAAAGAGCAAGAGGAGCTAAAAAAGGGTTGGAGAAGCTTGATTTTAATAGAAAATCAAGGGTTTCACTCAAGATTGCTTTGATTAAGCTTTTCTTCTCTTTCTTTTCTTTACTTTGCTAGATATATTACTAATTTTGTTGTCATGGATGCCATGTGTGGTTGATTTTCTCTTAATGCTATGAATTAATTCTTAGATTAGAGCATGTTTGAACCATTTATTTGAGCTTCATATTAGTTTTATTTACTTAATCTTGTGCTTATTTGTTTACTTAATGCTTGATCACCATTGAGTGTGAATTTGGAGGTTTAAGTTTTGCCTTGGAAGAGGAAAATCTAAATTTGACCATTGGATTGAGTAATGTGGAATTAAAATGTATTATAATTTTCCAATAGAATAGGAATATACCTATTAGACCCATATTATCATATTAGAGTGGATTTATGCATTTTTACCTCTTACGTAATTGCGTTAGGAATAGCATATTAATTCAAGAGAGGAGTGTAATTAATCAAAAGATAATTATTCTAATTTATACTCTAGATTAACAAATTAATATTAAGTGAATTTATTTGGGTAATTACATGCTCTATGAATTGAAGAAGGGATTAGCCATTCTAGGTTGCCTTGACTATTTGTAGTTGTTGGGATTTTAATTTTAGTACATTTATATAATTTCAATTTCTTATTTTGCAATATTAAATCTAAATTTTGTTTTGCTTGACTAAAATGAAAATAGAGAATTTATTGCCTAATTACCAATTAATTTGATTCTTTGTAGGATTAACCTTGATTTGTCATGTATTATTTTTATGACACGTACACTTGTGGAATTCGTTACATAATTGTGCGCGTCAAATTTTTGGCGCCATTGTTAGGGAGGGACTCTAGGAAATTGGTGATTAGAAATAGAGGACTTTGAGTAGTTTTAGCTTGAGCATTTATTTTGTCATTTTTTCCTTGTTTGTTCAGATAGATCCTTGATCTTCTTCTTTGTTCTTGTAGGTTTATTTTGTATGCCATGCAAGGCTAAGTCAAAAAAGATACTTGTGAGAATAAGAAGTATTAAAGAAATCTTGGAAGCTAATTCACCTTAATCTCAACCTCCAACGGTTGAAAAATTTACAAATAAAGAGATGGCTGAGGATGAGAATGATAATATGTGTGTTACTGATTTCTTGGGTAGACAAGCTAGAGGAGACCAATCTGGGATTAAAATGCCTGACTTTTAAGTAAACAACTTTGAAATTAAGCAAACCATGCTTAAGATGATTGAGATGAATGGGCAATTTGTAACAAATCAAGATGAGGATCCTAATAGACATTTGGCGAACTTCTTTAACATATATGACTCATTCAAGAAAAATGAGGTTCCTCAAGATGTCATCCATCTTTGCCTCTTCCCTTACTCTCTATAAGGGAAAGCTAAGGATTGGCTCAATAATTTGGATGAGGGTAATGTCTCATCATGGGGGGAAATGGAAAGTAAGTTCAGATCTAGATTTTTCCCACACAACAAGATGGTCGATTCTAGAGTCAACATTCTTAATTTTAATCAATAATTTGGTGAGCATTTGTATGAAGCTTGGGAAAGGTTCAAGTAACTAGTTAAGCAGAGTCTTGGGTATAATCAAGAGAGATGGATTTTGATTCAAGTTTTTAGTAGCCAGTTGATACCTAAGTCTCAATCTGAAATGAGTGCAGTCATAAATGGTTGGATTACAAAGCAACTAGCGAACTATGTCTGGAGTTGTTTGGATGATCTTGCTATTGATTACATCCAAAATAATAGTGAGAGGAGATCTGGGAGACCATTAGAGAGAGTTGTTAATGACTCTTCATCTTCCCAAGTAGTGGCTATACTTCAAACTCTTAATAAGAGATGTGATCACCTTGAAGAACAAGTTGATCAATTGAATGGTAGACATATGGGAGTTCATGATGTATATGCTCCTTGTAATTATTGTGGAAATGCACATATTATTGGACAATGCCCTTTCTCTTAACAAGTAGAAACAGTGAACTATGCTGGAAATTATCATGGCAACAATCAAATCAATCCCTACTCAAACATTTACAATGCTAGGTGGCATCATAATCCTAATTTCTCTTAAAAGAATGGTACATCTCTCAACCAAGCATCTACTTCTGGTGCAACGCTAATTAATCCTCCTATTTACTCACAAATTGAAAGTCAATCTATTTTTATCCAAGAGCCTAAAGTTGATTTAGAGGATATGTTAGCCAAATTAATGATTGTATAGATAAAGAATAATCAAGAGAAAGCAAACATTAATGTGAGGTTTGACTCATCTCTCAAAAGTATAAAAACTCAAATTGGCCAGTTAGCTACTGCTTTGAATGCCTTGAGACAAGGTGGTTTTCCAAGAGACATAATTTAAAACCTAAGACAAGAAGGCAAGAGACATATAGAAGAATGCAAAGCTATCATGATAAAGAATGAAAAAGATTTAGTAGATAATCCATCAAAACATCAAGTTGTTGAAAACAAAGGAGAAAGTGAAATGATGGATTTTAAAAATGGAGAACAAAGTCAAGAGTTATCTCATGATGTCAAGATTAGTGAAGAATTTTCTTAAAAGAAAAAGGACAACAAAGAAGAAGTTCACATAAGAGGTAGGAAGAGGAAGAAAGAAAGTGCACTAGAAATAGAGAAAGAGGTAAAATCAAAGCCACTATTTGTTCCCCCTTTACCTTTTCCTCAAAGATTTGTTAAGAAGAAGATTGATGAAGAATATGTTAAGTTTTTAGAAGTATTTAAGCAGTTGCATGTCAATATCCTGTTTGTAGAGATGCTTGAGAATGTGCCAAGCTATGTAAAATTTATAAAGGATGTGTTATCTAAGAAGAAAAGATTCCATGAATTTGAAATAGTCACACTTATTTAGAAGTGCTCTTCCATGATGAAACAAAAGATTCCTCTAAAGGCTCTAGATCCAAGACAATTCATGGTTCCATGTAATGTTAGATATATTTTTAATGGTAATTCACTTTGTGATCTAGGAGCAAGTATGAATTTGATGCCACTTTTTTGTGTACAAGCAACTAGGTCTTAGGATTGCCAAACCTACCACTGTTATTTTAAAACTATCATATCAATCCTCATAATATCTTGTGGGGGTTCTTAAAGATATCTTGGTGAAGATAGATGATTTAATAATCCTAGTGGATTTTGTTGTGATTGATTTTGAGGAGGATAAGAAAGCACCACTCATTTTTTATCGTCCTGCTTTAGTGACAAGAAGAAGTCTTGTGGATGTTTATAAAGAAAAATTACCATGAGGGTGTTGGGAGAAGAGATCAAATTCAAGGTTTGTAAAAGAGACAAAGGGAAGAAACAAAAAATGAGTAAAGAATGAGACTACACAAGAAGATGAACAAATTTATTCTAGAAGTCTTACAAATGTCATGGTATCTAATCAGAATGAATGGAATCCACCTTGATAATTTAAGGAAGTCTGGCTAAGGACTATAAACTAAGTGCTTGTTAGGAGGTAACCCAAGTTTTCATTTCCTTTTACTTGTGGTTTTGGTTTATTTGTTTTAGTTATCTTTAGTTTGATCTTTTTTTATTTGGTGTGTTTGTAGGTTGATGATTTCTTGATGAATTTGGAAGCTCAAAGTCAAAATTTTTGGATTAAGGAACAAGCCATCTTGGGGAAGTATTCCATTTTTGTGCTTTATTGCTTATATTGTTATGCTTAAAGTCTTGTGGTTGTGAATATTTAGACTAAAAGTTGCCAATTAAATGTTAGGAGATGTGAAAGAGTGTATGGTAGGATGGTTGTGTTGATTAGGAGGTGTTTAGGCTATTTTCTTTATGAGTTTTTGCTTCATTTGTGTAATTTTTTTTAAATTTTGAGTATTTTTATTCTTTGTTTTGTTTGCCTTAGAAAAAAAGGATTTTTCCCCAGCAAAAGGTCTCTCTATATTCTTGTCAAAAATTTCAGAGAGTACCTTGTAGCAAAATCTCATTTTGTTCTAGCGATAAATGACTTTGTGACCTTTTATCGAAATTCTAGAGAGCACATTCACTGAAGCGAAACTTTGGTTTGCTAGAGCAAAGAATTATTCTGTTAAATATTTAACCAACTTACAGAGAGCACCTTCGCTGTAGTTAAATCTTTGGTTAAGTTAAAAAAATTCTTAAAATTTTTTTATTAGTTTAATAACAATAAATTTGTAAATATTTGTTGAAAACTTCATATTTTTTTAAAAAAATTACTTTGAAAATATTTTGTCTTGTTTGTTTTAATTACTTTGAAAAGAAAATTGAAAATTACTTAAAAAAACTTGTTGCTTTGTTTGTGTGTATATTTTTTTTTCTAAAATTTTAATTTTTTTTTTATTTTTTACTATTTACACCTTTCCTGTTTTGAATTCTATCATAGAGATTTACTCTTCTCCTATTCCTTTAGTCATCAACCCTCCTATTTTGTGATATTTTATGGCACTTATCTTGTTATTTACTGAAGCATGACATGCTTTTACTCAAAATTGGATGGCTAAGAAAGGGCAAACATCAAAGAATTTCAATCAAGCATCATCAAATGAAAGTTAAGCCATCTAGATGAAATAATAATTGGATTCCATGCAAGATTTAATTAAAAGAATGGAAGAGAATTAATGCACCAGATTTTGAGCTTTGAGCTTCATCATTGGCTCCTTCTCTTGCTACTCTTGTTGTTGCCTTGAGCTTCTATTCTGATGGAATTCTTCTTTTCTCTTATTGTTAGATTTTTTCCCCTTTTTCTTTGACTACTTAGTTTGGCTCTTATTCTCTTGGGGTGTTAATTGAAAATTCATAGCTTATTATTTGATGATCTGTATCTAATTTTCTCATCTTTAACTTATCCACTTTTCTATTTGATGCTATTAGCAAGTACCGTATTCTCTTGAGGGTATGTCACTCTCAGCTTTCTCTCAAAGTCTTTCTGTCTATCAACTAGCCACATCTATTGGTCAGGGCAGTTTTAATGTCCCTATCTCCTTGTTTGTTTGCTTCCTTTAAACATTGCGAACAATGTTTAATTTAAGTGTGGGGGTACTTGCTATTTTGCTATTACATTTGATATTTTGCTTGTCCTTGAATTTTTTTTATGAGTTGGTTGTACATATAGTACATAGTAAAAAAATAATAAATTTTTTTTAAAAAAATTTGAAAATCTCATAAATATTTTGTTTTAGTCATTTTGTTTGTTTGTTTGCTTTTCTTGTGAATGTGGCTAAGATTGGATTTATTTTAGCTTGATAGAATTAAATTTGATTAGAAGTTGGTCTTACCTTCCTAGAATTTTAGTAAATAGGTAATAGATTGAGTTTGGATAACTAACAATAGTTTGTCTAAAAAGCTTGCAAGAATTTTAAGCCTAAATATTCATTTCCTTTAAGAGAGAGTACACTTATTGTGATTCTATTTCTGAAACTTGTTTTAAATCTTTGTTGAGACTTGTAATAGCCGTTTGTAAACATAAAAATGATTAAGACATTCATTTTCTTAACTATTTTTTCCAAATAACCATCCCTTTTTATATAAACCTGTTGTTTCACCTAATTGAGCTTTGGCCTTATTAAAAAAATTAATCATAAGCCCTTCTACTAAGATTTTCTCATTTTTTTATCCATTTTTATTCTCATTTACTACTTTGATTAGTGTTAAATGTTACATCTATGAAAGAAAATGAAGGACTTAAAATTTAGTTGGGGTTTTATAAGTGATTCAAAAGAAAAAAAAGAGAGGAAACAAAAGAAGAGAAGATGAAGAATGAAGAGAAAAGAATATTGAGAGTTTAAAAAATGATGAATAATATAAAACAAATCAAGTGAAAAAAAGAGATGTTGATCTTCATTGATACTTGTAACATTTGCCCTGAGTATTATCTAAAAATCACACAATTTAAACAAAGTGTAGTTAAGGAGTTGATCCTAAAACTAACTTAGGAAATAAATCATTTAAATTAATAAACAAATACACTATCACAAAATAAACATTTAAAGCCTTTAAAAAAATTTATAAGTTTTACCTATAGCATATGAAAGCAAGCTAAATGAAAGTACAATAAAAAGATGCTGTCATGATAGCATTAAATTGCTACCATGACAGCCCTCCCGGGCCAAGTTCCAGGAGTCACCGTTCCACCATTCGACACCCGATCGAAGTGATTTTAAAGCTCACATGTCATTTTTAATGATTACTAATAGTGTACTAAATTACAAAATGATCAAACGGTTGGATTAGAATTTGGACACTCTACAAGATTGGATAAAGTTGCTATCATGACAACACTTCTGGACCAACTTTCGCAATGCACAATTTCATCATCTGAGGTCTAATCGGAGTGATTCTAGAGCCTGCATGTCACTTTTAAAGAGTACTATTAGCATACCAAATTTTGAAAAGATCTAATGAACAAATTAAAATTCGTGTATGTTGCAAATTCAGCCAATTTGCTATCATGATAGCATTAAATAACTGTCATGTCAGCACCTCCGGACCAACTTCAGGAATGCACCATTTCTCTGTACAATGTCTGATCAAAGTGATTCTAAAGCTCACACAAAGATTATAAATTTTTTTACTTGTGATCCAAATTTTAAGAAAATCCAACGATCGGATTAAAATTGGACACCTGGATATAAAAGTGTAGCTTTTTGGTAAAAATCATTTTCCAAATTATCCAAATCTCATTCTAATAGTCAAAAATATGTGGAAACACTTTAGACAAGTTAAATAAGACTACGAGTATCTAATAAAATATTTAAATGATGAAAAAACCTCTTATATCAAAATTTGACCACCCGGGTGCCATTTTTCAAAATGGACCCTATGCCCTTAAAATTTACAAATCACACAAGAGTAGCTAAAAATCATTCCAAATATCATATACATATATGAATGCACACGTTAAATATTTTCACTTGGCTTAGAGATCTCTGTGGGGTTCATGCACCCACTCTCTCTATTCAGGGTATTTGTTTGCTCATAGCACACTATTTGCAATGCAACTACTTTACATTTGCTTGTAGAATCACATATATACCAAAATAAGTATTTACTTGTAATGAAAATTTGGTCTACTAAATAAATCCATCAAAACCACACACCATAACTAACTTTCATAGCCCTACAAGTAGACAAAAATTCATATACAAGCCATACAATCCACATATATTCACACACATATATATATAATCATATCCTACTGGTACCGTAATCCTAAATACATTATAATAGATTTTCTCAAAAAGAAGGGGTTGCAATTCTTTACAATTTACAAACAACCCCTAGCTCTACTCCTTTCTCCGTCCACCACTGGTTCCTTCACATAGACCTAAAAATATTGAAAAGAAAGGAGTGAGATAACCACAATCTCAATAACAAAGAAATCTACATTAATTATTACTAAGTAAGTCATAATCAAATAAACAAATAATAGATTCAATATAGTATATAATTTAACCATTTCAAATGCATAAATGCATGACATAGGCCAATATGGCCTTTCCTGACCAACAGAATGCCCCTTGACACTCTTTAGCTTGCAGGTAAACCTTATATCCACTTATACTTTTAAAGGCACAAAACATAATCTAAGACATGATCAAATCCACCTAATCACATGTGCTCCTTCAACGTGAATCCTGAGCAGCCGAAGCTAACTCCTTTCTAGAGCCAACTTGATTTACTCTCCATGTGAGGGTTACCTTGGCTTAAGCACTCAATCTCACACTTCATATGTCAGATTCCCTCTCCCACTGAGAGGTGTCAAACACTCAATCCACTAACCACTTTAGTACACTGAGCCCATAATATGAAAGGTAACATTGAGTACTGACACTATGTCATAGAATATCACAAGTTCACATCTCCCTGTTGGTGAACTCCTATCTAGATCATGTCTTTCACTCTTATCTATCTTTCCCGAGTATTGACCACTTCAATACTCTAAGTAACCAAGTAATACCCCATAAGTTTTTATAAAACACAATTAATTGCATTTAATAATTTAAAACATGTAATTCATGATAGCTAGTAATATTTATTCAATAATAGCTAAACAAAGCAATAAGAAATTTAAATTTTCTTGTTACCTCAATCCTTTGGTACCAAAAGGGTTCCCCTTGTACAGAATAAAACTTATCTTGTTCTTTATCCTCCAATTAAGTTCCACCAATAATTCTCTACAATATATAAGTGATTCATATCACTTTTCATAACAAATAGCATTAATAAAGACTATAACTCATACCACACAACTTGAATCAATGAGCCATAATCCATTCTAATGGTCCATATATTAAACCAACTATTCACATAGTATCACTTAACCATGAAAATCATTTATTAGCTACCACTAGGCTAATTTTCAATTCATATAATTTTTAATCAATTAAAAACTTTCACTTAGTGTCACCAACTTTCACCATTAGCCCTTATAATGAAAACCTAAGCTTAATTTAAATCTTATTGCATTTAAATAGCATAATTATAACTAAACCAATGGGCTTAAACCATTAAGGAGCAAAACCCAATCTCTTGGGGTTTGACTTTTACCCTAAAACTCTATTTTTCATCCAATCATTCACTCAAAATATTAGAACACCATATAAAAACTTAAAACAATCTCCTAAGGACCCAAAAAAATTATTCTTAATCTTAAGTTAATTATAGATTTTTTTAAAAATAAACTTGAGTCTTAAAAACTTTGGGATGTTACAATAGCTCTTGTAAATAGTTGTGGTTTATCCTTCAATTTTTTTATCTTCATTTAACATGCTTGGGACTAATTAAAGAAAGTAATTTTGACCTATTGAATAATTTCATTTCATTATCCTACCTAAAACATTACAACATTTCAAAAATCCTTTTGATTTATGTATGTAATGGCATAATTTAGTGAAGATTAAGATGAGAAACAAGCTTATAGTAGATGGATTACAATAGGTGAAAATGGGTGAAACACAACCCTTAAACACCTTGAGCGTAGAGTGTAAACACTTAACCGGTGAGGGATAATCTATTAGAATTTATCTTTACTTAATTAAGTGCATTGCTACTATTATGTTTGGAAGAGAGGAAAGATTTCTAATTAAATTGAGTTCTTGAAAGTTTGCATTGTATTTGACCTTGAAATATTCACATTTTCTCTTGTCATTTTTGTATAGTTATTTTCTTTTTTCTTGAGGACAAGCAAACATTCAAGTGTGGGGGTTTGATGACTTTCAATATTTATTGAATTTATTGCTGTTTTAAATGTAATAAGAAGTTATTTATTTGAATTTTTTTAGCAAAAATATGATTAAGTGGATGAATGTGTATAAAAATGGGCTTGAAAACGTGTTAGAAGTTAGTAGACCAATTCTAGTATTAATTATAAGTTTTATGCATTTAGGGAGGCCTAATTTAGGGGCTTAAAGAAGAAAATTTTAGAGCATAAGTCAAAGGAATTAAATCTAAAAAGAAAATCTGAACAGGCATTTTTGCTATAGTGAAGTGCAATTTTAGTAAAATGCACAGTTTTGACTCTTAAAAAATTTTTAAGACTTGGGCACCTCATTTTCATGCATTCTTCATCTCCAGCAGCTGCAAAACGTCTAAGAAGAGTAAAAGGAGCTAAAGAAGAGTTGGAGAAGCTTGGGTGTAGTGAAAAATCAAGAGTTTCACTTAAATTTTCTTCAATTAAGCTTTTCTTCTCCTTCTTCTCTTTACTTTGCTATATATATATATATATATATTTTATTAATTTTTCTCTCATGGAAGTCATGTGTGGCTGATTTTCTCTTAATCTAAGGTAGCTATGAACTAATTCTTAGATTAGAATGTATTTGAACCATTTATTTGAGTTTAATATTAGTTTTATTTACTTAGTCTTGTGCTTATTTATCTACTTAATACTTGATCACCATTGAGTGTGAATTTAAGGGTTTATGGTTTGCCTTAGAAGAGAAAAATCTAAATTTGACCATTAAATTGAGTAATATGGGATTAAAATTTATTTTAATTTACCAATGAAATAGGAATATACCTATTAGACTATATAATCATATTAGAGTAGATTTATGCATTTTTTTCTTTTGGGTAATTATGTTAGGAATAACATATTAATTCAAGAGATAGTGTAATTAATTGAAAGATAATTATTTCTATTAATACCTAGATTAACAAATTAATATTAAGTAAAATTATTTAAGTAATTACATGCTCTATAAATTTAAGAAGGGATTAGCTCCCCTAGGTTACCTTAACTATTTATAGTCGTTGGGATTTTAATTTTAGTGCATTCATATAATTTTAATTTTTTATTTTGCAATATCAAATCTAAATTTTGTTTTGCTTGATTAAAATGAAAATGAAGAATTTATTGTCTAATTATCAATTAACTTGATTCTTTGTAAAATTGACTTTGATTTATTATGTATTATTTTTATGACCCATACACTTGCAAAATTCGTTACATAATTGTGTGCATCAGAATATCAAGCATTTTTATTTTATTTTAAGTTTTTTTACTTTTATGTTTAGTTTTATTATCTTTGCTTACTTGTATTTTGTGGTATCTTTAAATTGTAAGGTCTTATAAGTTTTAAAGTAATCTTAGATAGTAATGAAATACATTTTTTAAGAAAGCATCAAAAGTATTTGTGTATTTAAAAAAAATACTTAGTCAAATTAATATTAAAGTGAAAAAATTAATTGAATATTATTATAAATTAAATGTGAATATAAAAAAAGATAATTTAATAAAAAAATTACATATAATGTTATAGTTGAATTTAATTAAATTTTTTTCTTATGTCTTAAGTGTTTTTTTTTATCTAACAAATAATATCAGAGGTTATTTATGTAGAGACTAGTGGTATCAGAGCATATTTATATAAAAACTAATAGTATTAGAGCCTCTTTATAAAAAGTATGAAATTTAGCTAACTTTTTATTTTCATTTTCATCATTTTCTCCATTACAATTAACTCATGCCAAAATTTATTAGCTCTTCAAGGCTCATTTTTATATTATATATATATAGTAGAAGAATAAACTACTTATATTTATAAATGACAAGTATCTCTTATTTTATATTTTTCATCATCTCTCATTATTTCTCTTATTTATTTCTTAATTCTCATAAGGATCCTAATACTATTGAGGACTACTCTTTGTGTCACCTTTATATAAATATTTTTTAAAGTAAGAACAAAGCCTATTAATTTGACGATACATCAGGGGATCACAGATAGTGATGAGATATATCTCTTTGCAATTAATAAAAAAACACCATGAAATTTTTATTGATGAAGGAGCTTTACGTATTATGAGTCATTTTATCAATCTTGTAAATTTATTATTAATATTTTATCTCATTTTCATTCAATTTAATTTATATGCACTACTTTTTTTCTCCTTTCATTAATAAATTTTTCAATAATCTCTTGCACTATATGAAAAATTAATTAATTTAAATTTTTGTGTCTAGCTTCTGTAATGTCGACCCACAATATCCACAATAAGACTAGATAAGTGGGTAATATTAGTGTAAAAATAAAATTATTATATTATCTAGCCTTAATTCTTGAAAGGCAAGTGGTTTGTATTTATATATACATAGTCTTGGGTAATATTTTTTATATTTTCTTGCACTAATTACAATTCTTATATGTTATAGTTATCATTAATTTCTTTGTGTTTGTTGCTCGTATTTGCATGAGTTCCATTAATTTTCTTCCCTAAGCAAGCAACTGAGTGTTGAAATTAAATACATATTCAACACATAAGTTAAGATTATTTTTGTAAATTTTAATTTTTTTATATATTTAAATTATTTTAATATCTTTTTTTATTTATATTTTATGATAGAACATTGAAGATAATATTATATGATAAGGGAAAGCGTCACCGACCAAAAAATACAACTAAAAAAATTTTCCTGTCGACTTAGATCTTTATCTAAAGGTGAGTAATTTGAATTCAATGCCCTTCATCCACAATCATTTTATATATTTCTTTCTTTATACTTATCATTTGATTTCAATTTTCAATGCTATCAACAACTAAGGAGTATAGAATGTGGAAACTATATTATCTGTTATATGTATGAGATTATTCAATCCAAATCTAATGAAAATTTACACCTGATAAGTAGTTGTTTAATCTTAATAATATTAGTTTTATGAAACTTTTGAATTTCTTTTAGTGTATTTATTGCTAAATCTAATTTATTAATAGATTAAAATTTGCAACACTTTTGAGAATGAGTACCCCTACATTGGTGAAGATATAAGGGAGATTTAAAATAATTTGACAAGTCAACATCTTCTGGAGCTATTTATATAGTTGGGATTTCATCATTTGTTCATTAAATTAGGATTTTAGCTAGATTTGTAGAAAAGTTAGAAGGATATGAACTTTAGTTAGTGTATTGTGGTAGTTTGTTAGACTTTTGCCATAAATATTGAGTACTTGAATAGCTGATATAAGTTTTAGTGTTCAATTTGTTTGCTTGGCATATTTTATGCTACTATTACTATCAAAGACTCACATTGAAGCTTGTAAGGGCAAAGGAAGATATTGCATAACAAAACCTAAAACTTTTACATGCTCCCATTAGAAAATTTATTTTCCCCCCATCATTGAAAAAAAAAATTGCTTCCTTACAAAAATTCATTAGTCTCATATAAAAATTTATAATCTAAAAGACTAAAAAATGTCTCCCATTAAAAAATAATTTTTATTTTATTATAATTTTTATGTTTTGTTCATTCTTTTTAGCATTTAATTTTATTATGTTATATACTTAATACAAATTAATAAATATTTAAAATTATTTTTATAAAAATATATGCCCCTACTAGTTCACTTTTCTAGGTGCGTATATTATATGTTGTGGGCTAGTTCAATTTTGGCTGTGAAAAAAAATGCAAAATACCTATTTTAAAAAAATATACATAGAATGTAAAATTTTTAAAAGCAAAATGTAAATAAAAGAAATCATATAGCATAAATGTGATGTGATTGGTCAAAATATCATGTCGCTTTTTTGAAAAGAGGGACGTAGTTGCTAAAGAAATCAAATCACTTTTCATATAAAAGTGACATGATTAATAGAGAAACTATATCACTTTTACCCACTTTTTGCGTAAAAGTGATGTTGTTTATCAATCACTACTAGCCATCTTATCAAGCTTCTAGTATTATGTTCCTCCATAGTGACATGAAAGGGCCTAAAAAGCAACATGAAAATGATTTTCTTGTAATAGTGAATAACAAGCCTAGACCTAAAAAGTGACTCCTATAGATCTCAACTGTCTCATATGTTGTTTCAAGTGGCTGTATTATATGTTTAATTTTATAGTTTTTGTTTAGGTATTTTTGTTGTGTTTTTAAATTGCAAAGTCTCATAAATTTCAAGGTGACATTTACTATGTTGGATAAGGCTGGTGACTAAGAAGGGAACAAATTGGGTGTTCAAAAAATTTCACAATGTTTTCCTAAACCCAAAAAGATGAAAAAAAAATTAAAATTGATTCAATTGTAGAAAGCTTTTGATAGATAAAGAGGTTAAAGAAGGAAAAAGCTTGATGCAAGAAATTTATCTTAGTTCAGTCTAACCATTGGGCTTTTGATAGAAGTTTTTCTCTTAATTTTTTTCCTTCTTATATATTTTCTCCTCGTTCAAACAGAAAGGTAAAATTTTATTACTACAACCTACATCTCTTAACTTAGCCAACCAAAAGTGAAGTTATTTCTATCAAGTATCAAGTTATAATTAAGTCACTCAATAAAAAACATTCAAGTTATGAGGAAACTATATTTATAAACAAGTAATTTGTTTATTATTTGTTTTGCTTTTATTTTTTGTTGCTCTAGAGCATTTTTTTATCAGTAAAATAGGTGGAGAAATTTTCAAAAATAGTAATTTTTTAATTATTTTCAAGAGTTTTTCCTTCTTAATTATTTTTCCTTCCTGTATTTTTTTTTCCCTATCGAAAAGAAGGAAAAGACAAGCACTTATTGGAATCTCATGCCATTGGGGTCTTTTTGTATTGTTTATTTTCTTACTTTCAGTTTAGGTTTTATTATTTCCTTATGTTTGTCTATATGTTATAATTACCATATTCTCTTGCAAATGTAATACATTTAATTAAATAAAAGAAAATATCATAATTGATGTACCTGAGATGCCCAAAAAGGAACCACCAAGCCTTGGTCTCGCGTCCTTTTCCACACGGCAGAAAATGCGAGGTGTCTTGATTCTCAGCACTAAGCAAACACCAGCAACAATACCAAGCCCACTTGGTGGCCGATAAACCCACATGAAATTCTAACCAATCAGTTCTAGTCCCATTGGCAGCTCATCCATTTGCTCATGGGAAAGGGTCCCAACGCTTCCAAACCATACCTAAACTCATGGAATGGAAACCTGAACTGTACTGGTCAGGTTGATCCGTGAACCGGCCTTTCCACCTAATGTAACTCTAAAAATTAAAAAAAAAATAAAAAAATAATTCAAAAAAAGAATTCAGTTGCCTTTGAAAAATAGAGAGTCCTCTCAATCCTGAATCCCTAGCGGATGAAACCATAGATGCTCTATCAATTCTTAAGATGAATTATGAAGATTTAAATTTACTATCAAGTTTTTAATACAAATATGTAACATTATAATTCCATCAATTTTTTTTACACATTCATTAGTATTAATTTTTTTTATTGTAGGTGATGAATATGTGAATGTTCCAAAGCCCCCATCTTTGCTTGATAATATTGCTAATAGTTTCAGTTTTTCTCATTTAACTCCTAATGTCTCAATGTCCAAAGATTTGAATGAAGTTAATGATGATTTTGGTGTTGGTGTTTATTAATTTTAGAATCTTTAATTATTAAAGGGTTGAATTGTAAATATTTAAAATGTTATATTTTATTATTATTAGACTTTTGGTGATTATATTTTTTATAATTATTATTGTATTTGTATCTTGTATTAGAGATTATTTTTGGATTTGATTGAATGTTTTAATAATTAATATCTTTTTATTTAAATTATATTATTTTAATCAATTCTAATTAAACTATTAACCGGTGACCATTGGTTTCATCAGTTTAGTGGCCAGTTCGATTGGAGTTGGGTGCCTTCTTGTCCTGCCATTTCAGACATTCATGAGTACTGATGGATGATTCAACATTTTGTGTAATGGGCCCAATTGGGTATACGATTGGGCCTGGCCTTTATCGCAAGGCCCGTAATGGCCCAGGTTCCATCTCTTCGAACGTGTTGACTAACATGCCATCTGCTAGGCGGAATCTCTGTCCAACTAGAAGAAAAATCTGGCACATCTCGTTGCTTCGATTGTGAAGCGAGTCTGGGAGATCACTACCATGAACAGGGATACAACTTGAATTTTAATCAATATTAATATTTATTTAATAAAGATAGACACAGGCTATGACCAAATGTTAAATGTTTTTGTTAAATATTTAAAATCGTTTAAAGAGGAAGGGCGAGAATTTTAGCCATTGGAGAAAAAGTTAGCCACTTTTGAGATTGTAAGAGGGGAAACCAAGAAAATGAAACAACCATGGTAAACTTTAATATATATGTGTGATCAGTGAATGTGTGTGTGTATATACTTATATGCTTTTTTATCAATAAAATGCAAATATAGAATTCATGTTAAGTTGTATTATACACTTTCCTCTCTTATTCTGGGCTCCAAAGAGTTCTTTATTTTTATTTCTTTCATTATACCTATAACAAATATTACTCCCTCTGTTAAAAAAATATAATGTATTTTTAATTGAATCTCACCCTCAATAAAATAGTTATTTGTGTTCAAATTAACCTTATCTTTTCATATTTATCTTTATTTAATATGATATTTTATTTTAAAATAAATATAAAGTGATTATTCAATAGGAACACTTTTGAAAAAAATGTAATAATTACACCTTAAAAATTAAAAATACCTTGTATTTTTTAACATGTAACCCTTAAAAAAATGTATTATATTTTTTAACAGGGGAGTAATATATATCTGAATTTCATTTCTCATTATTATTTGACAAGTTCAAAGCTATTCTATCTATTTTTTTTTATAGATAGTATTCATGAATAAATGATTAAAACCAAAAAAAAAATAAAGAGCAGCAAATTATATTCCCAACCGATCATCAGTAATTATATATATATATATATATATATTAGCTTTATATATTTAAGAAATATTGAAACTTTTAATCTTTCAAGTTTGCTTCAATTATCAATTTGGTTCCTTAAATTTAATTTTTATCAATTTGGTCTATAACATTTTCTTAAATTATCATGTGAGTCTTTTAAATTTTAAAAAACTCAAAATAATTTAATGTATAAAATATATTGATGAATTTGCTTCTATGTATAGTTAAATGTGAACAAATTAAGCTTTAAATTAGTTTAATTTTTATCAATGTAATCACTTAAATTGTGTTTTGTCTCATGGTTTTTTGAAATTTCAAAGTTTTTTACCTAAATAATTATAATTTTTTTCATTAATATTTTTTTTATTTATGTCAATAAATTTTAACAATATATCTTAACCATATCGATAAAAAAATAAACTGAAGGTTAAATTGATAAAAAAATAAATTTAAAAGACTAAATGGATAACTAATATATAATTCGGAAACTAAAAGTTACATTCTTTATATTTAATATGTTTATTTTCAATTAACTCAAAATATGTAAATCTTTTATAAATTATTTATGCTTTAAAAATTTTGTGGTATTAATATTATTAAAACATTAAAATCCACTTGTCTTCATTTCATTAGATAAAAGTATATTAAATATATAAAAATAATTATTTAAATCTTGCCTCCAATTTTATATGATGAATGAAAAAGTGTGTTTAAATGAAAAATATTTTAATAAATTCAGAATTTTAAACGAAAAATATATTCTAAATAAGTATGTTGTTTCTAAGAAAAGATAAATGCACGCAATAAAAAATAAATATTTTTAACCAAATATTGTCAATTTTTGGAGAAAAACTGAATAAATAATATCATTTATAGTTGTAACATACTTCCTTTATTTTCTTTTTATGAGACAAAAATATCTAAGTTATCATACCAATAATATGGTTCTAACTGATTATGTCTTAAATTATTTTACATCTTTTCAATTTTACCTTCAATTAATGCTTATTATTTATTTAATTTTACTCCAAAGTGGGTCAAGTCTTTTTATTCATTAATTAAATACATTTTAGAAAACATATTGATTAATTATTCCCAAGAGTTTGTAAATTATCTTACATGCGGAGACATCACATACTCCAAAATTTTATCTACCAATTACCAATGAAAAAGTTTTTTTTTTTTTCTCAAGGTACTAAAAATTGCATTGGTCATAGCACTAATTCAAAGGTTAATAGTTAAAATCATAATCGAACCATAAATCCAATAATAAATAAAGCATTTTATTAAGTTATAGCACTAGTTCATGGGTGGATTGATCTAGATTACCATACCATGCATTTTGCAATTCACATACTGTAATGTGAGCAACACTGACTGTTGGTGGCACCGGCAGTGTAGACATGAATGACGAACGACGAGCTGCTTGAGTCGTGCCCGGAAGGACACTGTCCTTAAGAACTATTCGGGCACACCAGGACGACAGATTGGCAGTTCCTCAAGATTAAACAAGCACTTTCTATTAGGCAAGGAGACAGAACAGCATAAACAAAAAATGAACTTAGATTAACATGATAGTAGAAGGCAGAGGGAGGAGAGAATTGCCTCGAAAACTCAAGAGGCTAGTGAGTTGCTCTGTCCACACCCATGGCTATATATATAGCATGAAGATAGAGACATGAATGTTGGCTCATAATCATTGGATTAAGGCTTTGGTTACACTCATAAATCACATTTAAATAGCATTAGTCTTCAGACGTTGGCAGACACATGCGCTTAAGACATTAACTCACAAAATCGGTTTTCAAAAGTGGTTTGATGCCCAAAAAAACTATAAAGGCTTCAAATTCAAATTTAAACACCAAAATTTGAGATTTTTCAGGTAAGCTAAAAATAATTATTTATTTAATTATTTTGTAAAAATTATTCGATAAAAGGAACCCATTACCTCTTGAACTCGCGCACAAAGGGGCGAATCAGCTGATTTCAATTGCGATTGCCCTAAGTTGGCCTGTCTCATGTGTGTGAGCCCACTTCTCCTCTAAGCCCATTTTATTAACCCACTTCATTCCTTAGTATTTATATACTAGGAGAGTCCTTTATTTAGTCAATGTGAAACTTTTGACACACACAACACAATCCCCTATATGTGTCAAAAGGATCTATTTTCATCTGAGTTATTTACACGGAGGATAATCACTTCAAATTTGTTGTCTATTGACATGAACCAAATCTAGACTAATCAAACTTAGTACACAAAAAAGTCAGTGTAACTTCGTTATTGAACCAACAAATCTTGAGCGTATACTAAAGGTCTTATTAATCAGATTATACCCCTACAGTCTCTGCTGTTAACGATAGTTTTGCACGTTATCGGCCATACACACGCTTGGTTTTAACAAATGCTCTAGAAATTTCACCACGATCTCATAGGAGCAGCCCCACTCCACATTTGTATAGGTGTTTTTATCAAGTGTATCTGCAATGAATACAATATCCATAAGGACTATGAAAACATTAAGGTCCTATTTGGTATAAGGTATTGAATTTTATAGGATTAGGATTGGGATTGGAATTGGGATTGGGGCTGGGATTAGGATTAAAAATAAGTTTTAAAATTATGTTTGGTATAACATGGGATTAAAAAAAACTCAAGTTTAACCCAAAAAAATAGCTAAAAGATAATATTACCCTCATCTCCATCATCATCCTCTCTCTTTCAGAAACCCTCACCTCCATCGTTCAATCTCCATCCTCTTCCACCTTCCTTAACATTATTAGCGTGGTAGGGTAAGCACATCTGCCATCACTAGGAGGTCCAGAATGAGATTCTTGCCTTTCCTCTGTTTCACGCTACCAATCGTTTGTCCTTGCCAGTTGCTGTTAAGCTCATTCTTCTACCACCGTCGCTGCTGGAGTTGCTGTCGTCTACCGTTACAAGGAGTTTTGTTCAGGCCACAAACTCTCCTATCTCTACGTTGCTGTCGATTTGTGCCCTCTTTGTCTCTACGTTGTGGCAGTTCTCTTCCGTCATCGTTGTGGTAGTTCTCTTCCATCGTCTTTAGTCGCTGTCATCTCTGCGTTGCAAGGTCGAGGATGATGGAGGAGATCTGTTTGCAATGATAGAGGAGTAAGCTGACTGGGTAGGTTTTTGATGAGGGCATTTCAATCATGAAAATTTCAATCCCAGGATTGAAATTGCAATACTAGGGGGGAGGTGGTATTGGGTATTCTCACCAAGATGGGATTGAGTTTGGGAATAAATTTGTCATTATCACCTACCAAACATAAAAGCTTGGTATTACTTAATCCCAAACCTAGTCCCACTTAGCCAGTGCTGTGTACCAAACAAGCCATAAGAGCTTTCGCTCAGCCTCCGTTCAATGCATTCTTGCACTTTCTCAAGCCATAGGAAGGGATAAAAATTCAGTGCTAACAGAACTAACAAGTGACTTATTCTTACCCATTGAAACTTTTTCATGGGATCTCCAATCACAAAGGTTGGGTTGCCATTACTGTTAATTTCAAAAACGCTTAAGTCCCATTTCCCTCGACATTTCAATAATAAATTTCTTCCCTAAGGGCTTAGTTAATGGATCCGCCAGATTTAACTCTGATCTTATATAATCGATTGAGATAACCCCATCTTTGAGTAGCTACCTTATAATATTATGTCTTATTTTTAGCCATTGCTATTGCAGACTAGCTATCACAATGTAAAAATATTGATGGTGTGGGCTTTTCACCTATTAGAATACTCGCTAAGAAGTTTTTCAACCACTCAACCTTAGTTCCAGCCAGCTTCATGGCAATAAACTCAGAATCCCTTGAGGATTTTGTGTTGAGTTTCTATTTTACAGACTTTTAGGTTATTGCATCACCATCAAGAGTGAATATATAGCCACTAGTGGATTTTGTCTCTTTTAAATCCGAAATCTAGTTAGCATCACTGTATCCTTCCAATACAATAGAAAATCTACTCTAAAATGTACCATAATTCATGTTACATCTCAAATATCTCAAGACTCTTGCCAGAGCCTTCCAGTGTTTACTGCCAAGACAATGGGTATCTCTACTTAATCTGCCTATAACATAAGCTATATTAGGCCTAGTAAAATTTATCAAATGCAAAAAACTCCCAAATATCTATGCATACTCAAATTGAACAACTGGGTCACCCTTGTGCTTTTTTAATTGCATACTTGAATCATAAGGAGTACTTAGAGGAGCATTTTCAAGATGTCCAAACTTTTTGAGAATTTTCTCAACATAATGTTCTTGGGAAAGCAAAATCCCATTTTCATTTCTTATGATTTTTACACCTAAGATTACCTTAGCTTCACCTATATCTTTCATATCAAAATTTGAAGAAAGAAAATTTTTTATTTCATTAACAACACACATACTAGAGCCAAAAATTAGCATGTCATCAACATACAAGCATATAATCACACAATCATTATTCACAAGCTTTGTGTAAACACACCTTTCTACTTCAATAGTAAAAAATCCATCAGTTGTCAAAACTTGATCAAGTTTCTCATGCCATTGCTTAGGCACTTGTTTTAAGCCATACAAAGATTTGACAAGTTTAAAAACTTTATTTTCTTGCCCAAGAATCATACATCCCTTAGGTTGTACCATGTAAATTTCTTCTTCCAAATCACCATTTAAAAAAGTATTTTTAACATCTATTTGATGAACAAAAAGCTTATAAATTGAAGCCAAAGTAATAAGAACTCTTGTAGAAGAGATTTTAGTAACAGGAGAAAATGTGTTAAAATAATCTATATTTTCTTTTTGAGTAAAATCCTTGGCCACAAGCCTTGCTTTATATTTATCAATTAAACCGTCTGGAAAATATTTTTTTAAAAAATTCATTTACACCTAATAGCCTTAGCTCCTTGGGCAAATCTGCTAAAATCCAAGTTTTATTTTTCCTTAAAGAATCAATTTCAATTTCAATTGCTTCTTTCCAAAATTTGGCATTAGGAGAAGAAATAGTTTCATAAAAATTTAACAGTTCATCTTGCACTAAATAAGTGTAAAAATCATCTCCAAAACTTGTTTTTTTTTTTGCCATTTACTTCTCCTTAAAATCAAATCCTCATTTAAATTTTGTTCAAACTCTAAATTCTCAACAGGTTTAGAAATATGCTCAATTTTCAAAGGAAAAACATGTTCAAAAAATTCAGCATCCTTAGTCTCAACAATTGTGTTTTGGTCTAAAATATCACTTTTTAAAACTAAAAAACAATAAGCTGCACTTTGTTCAGCATACCCAATAAACATACAATCAGAAGTTTTAAAACAAATTTTTCTCTTTTTAGGATCGAGAAATAAAACTTTTATTAGACACTCCTACACTTTCAAATATTTTAAATTTGGGGTAAACCCTTTCCATAACTCATAAGGTGTTTTCTTTGTTTTCTTATAAGATATCCTATTTTATAAAAAACATGCAGATAAAATAGCTTCACCCCACAAGTTATCAGGCCTAGAAGAACTCACAAGCAAAGCATTTATCATTTTTTTAATGTTTTATTTTTTCTTTTTGCAACACTATTAGACTCGGGAGAATAGGGAGGTGTTATCTCATGTATAATTCCTTCTTTTTCACAAAAATCATTTAACAAGACATATTCTCCACCTCTATCAGATCTAACCCTTTTAATCCTTTTGTTTAATTGATTCTCAACTTTTGCTTTATATAAAAGAAATTTTTCAATGGCCTCATCTTTGTTTTTTAACAAGTATACCTTAGTATATCTTGAAAAATCATCAATAAAAGTGATATAATATTTTTTACCACCTCTAGTCATGGTTTGTTTTAAATCACCTAAATCAATATGAATTAAAGACAGTAATTTAGATTCTCTTTTACTAGAAAAATGAGGTTTTTTTTTACTTTGTTTAGTGTTTACATATACTTCACATTTTCCAAAATCATTGTTTTTAATTTCAAAAAGTAATCCAAGTTGTCGCATCCTATTTGTATAACCTTTACTAGTATGACCTAGTCTAGCATGCCATAGATTAAAGGAATCAACCATATAAATAGGCATATACTTAGAAGATTCAGTCTTGTTCATTTCATCAACATTCAAAACAAACAGTCCCTGATTACAATACCCTTTGCCCACAAACACATTATTTTTTGTCACTACAAACTTGTCAGATTCAAATGACACTTTAACCCTAGCTTTCACTAAAAGAGTAACTAACACTAAGTTTGCTCTAACTTCAGGCACATGCAGAATATCATTCAGAGCTAGAGTCTTTCCTGATGTGAGCTTTAAGATCACTTTTCTTTTTCCTTGAACTTTGACAGTTTAGGAATCAGCAAGGTAAACACGGTCTTTCCCTTCCTTTACAGGATCATAGGAGGTGAACATCTCTTGGCTAGCACATATGTGCCTAGTAGCCCTGGAGTCACCACCTATTTTTTCACATCAGAAATCAAGAGAGCTTGTGACATTACTGTAGCAATGATGTCACCATCACTATCACCATCTCATTGTACCAAATTTACATTTGGCTTTCGAGGTTTGTCATGGTTCACTCTCTTCCTACACTGTGCTGCATAGTATCCTAGTTTACCAAATATAAAAAAATCTCATTTTTTCTTGAAAGAAGGGTTAAAAGTATTGGGTTTGTAATCAGAGTTTTTTTTCTTTTTGTCTTTGGTTTTAGGGTCATACCGCTTATTGTGAGGCTTTGTCTCCACCAAGTTGGCTTTGGATGTCATCTCTCTGGTTTGAGCTGCACGTACTGCCTTGCGGTTGGTGTCTTTGATGATGATGTGAGTGATCAGGTCAGTTAAGGATAACTACTTTTGTTTGTGTTTCAGCTATTGCTTGTAATCATTCCATGATTCTGGCAGCTTCTCAATCAGGATCCCAGCAACAAACTCATCTGGAAGGTTAATGTTTTCAGCACGAAGCTCCTCTAGCAACTTATGATATTCATTGATTTGCTCCTTCACATTCTTGTTCTCAGTCATCTCTCATTTATAGTAGTTTCTCATAACGAGCTTTTGCTTGCTGGCATCCTTAGCAGTGTACTTTGTCACTAAGGACTCCCATATCTTACAAGCTTCCTTATAGACACAATAGACATTGAACAAATCATTAGATAAAGTGCTAATTATAGTGTGTCGGTATACCTTATTTGTATAAGTCCATGCAACTCTCTGGGTTTGATCAATATCAATAGGAGGCTCGGATTGAGCAAGAGTAGTGGCTACACCATGCATGTCAAGAATGGTGAAGACTCATTCCTGCCAGCGTTTGAAGTTCCTACTATCAAAGACTTCTATCTTCAATATGTCTGGGAAAGACCTCGGCAGGGGAATGGCAACAACAGTAGGGATGTACTGATCTCCAGTCGAACTATTGGACACACCTTTGAGAATGACATTCTCAGCACTGTTGGTCGCTATTTGGTTGATTAGTTCTTAAGATTGTTGGCGGCACTAACAATGTAGACGTGAACAATAAACGATAAGCTACTTGAGTCGTGCCCGGAAGGACATTGTCCTTAAGAACTATTCGAGCACACCGGGACGACGGACCGACAGTTCCCCAGGATTAAACAAGCACTTCCTATAAGGCAAGGAACCAGAACAGTAGAAATAAAAAATGAACTCGTATGAACACGATAGAGAAGGCAGAGGGAGGACAGAATTGCCTCGAAAACTCAAGAGGCTGGTGAGTTATTTTGTTCATAGCTATGGCTATGTATATAGCATGAAGCTGGAGACATGAATGTTAGCTCATAATCACCAGATTAAGGCTTTGGCTACACTCTCATAAATCATGTTTAAACACCATCAATCTTCAGATGTTGGCAGATACATATGTTTAAGACATTAACTCACAAAATCAATTTTCAAAATAAGCTAAAAATAATTATTTATTTAATTATTTTGTAAAAATAATCAGGTAAAAGGAACCCATTGCCTCTTAAACTTGCATTACGATTGCCCTGAGTTGGCCCATCTCATGTGCGCGAGCCTATTTCTCCTCTAAACCTATTTTACTAACCCACTTCATTCCTTAGTATTTATACACTAAGAGAGTCCTTCATATAAGTAATAAATACACATTTTTTTAATTTTGATAAAATTATATTGATTCTTTATATTCATAAACAGATACACACATATATTTTCTTTAAAAATATAAGTTAGATAATACAATTATCTATTTAGATGTTTCATTTGCATATATAAAGTGCTAAATTTTGAAAGCTAAACTTTTCTTCTATTAGAAAAAAATTTGTTCAAAACATAATCAAAATAAAATAGACTATAATATATATATATATATATATATTAATCAGGATAATTTCATTAAGTGATTTAAAGATGTTAAAAGCAATTATAACTTGACAAATCATCTATAAGTAAGAAGCCTATACAATACTTCTCTTCCCACATAATCCTTGTAATTAAGCTAATTAAAGTTTAGTGATTAATTAATCTTGCCTAACTTTCATGGAGCTTAGTATGAAATCTCACATAACTCTAGTTTTAGTTCATATATATAGCCACTCACTCTCCATGATTGGCAAGCCTTAGTTGTGTTGGCTCCAAAATTGAACAGAATTAAACTCTAATGTAATTAGTGTTGAACCCAAATTGCATTTACATGGACCCTTTGTACTTTGATTAATGGGATTATGCAATAAACAATAGAAAATTCAATTCAGAATTTCTAAAGGATTTAATAATATTTAAGCTAATTTTTATTTGATTTTAGGCAAAATGACAATAAAATCCATCTAAACTATATAAATAAAATTTGGTCTTTTGAAATGCCATAATTTTCTTGAAATCCCTAGGCACTTTTCTATCATTAATGAATTTATATAAATTACCAAATTACCCTTGTTAAAAATAAATGATTCATAATTTTTCTTCTTATATTCATAACAATGCACCAGCAATTAATGAATTTAACATGTAAAGTTGTGATTTGCTATTACATTGTTGTGAATATAAGAATACAAGTTGTAAATCATCTATTATTAATAAGGACAATTTGGTAATTTAATATAAATTCATTAATGACAAATAAGTCCCTAGGGACTTCAGGGAAATTATGACATTTCAAGAGACTAAATTATCTTTTATATATTTTAGAGGGATTTTTAAGTCAACTTCCCTTGATTTTAAGTTGGAGTTATGAAAATTTAAAATAACAAAAATGCTATGTTTATGTTGTGTGTTCCTTATGAGTGAATGGACCTTACTTGGTCAATGTTACACTCTATCCTTGCTTCTGAATATTAGTCCTTCTTAAACTATAACTGAGCTAAAAATTTACGTTATTCCTAAGTGAAAATCAAGTTCCCTAGTAGCAATTAGGAATATTAAGTCACATAATTATCTAAAATCAGTCCAACTGGTTGATTTGAACTCTAATTCAGCCTAACTTACCTTAACATTGGCTAAATTAACCTATTAAGAATTTAACTATTCAACTATCAAGGTATTAATCCTAATCAAGAATTAACACCATACACTAGCTAAATAGGCAGTCAAATACCACAATGATTGAAAAATTCACCATAGAAATTCAACATTATAACATGAAGTACAATCTGAATCAAATCCAATCAACTGAAATTCCTCCCCTAAGTAACAATACAATACTAGTACAATATATAATTTTAACTACATATTTTTCACCACAGTTTATAGGAAAATTGTGGTAAAATAAGGTAAAGAGGAAAAAATGTAAATAAGGTAAAAAATGTAAGATTTATGGCCATAGACATACAATCCACCTGTCGTCGTAAATGATTGGACAAGCTATTAAACAAATAACATAATTAAAATAAATCATTAATTCAAATTTTAAATTTACATTATTAAGAAATATATATATATATATATATTTAAATTTAAATTATTAAGAAATATATATATATTTAAGGTATCTCAGTTTAGAATTCATACATATAAATTTTAGTTATTTTTAAAACAAAGATTATTTTCATTTTTATAAATATTTTATCATAAATATATAAATAAATTTAATTTTTCTGATTTCAGGCATAATTAATATGTCTGAAATCAAAAACCTACGGCGACAGGCGTTCTTAGCACCTGTCACCGCAAGTATGTTTAATTTCAGGCATATTAATTAAGCTTGAAATCAGGAAAACTTACGGCGACAGATGTGATAAATGCCTATCGCCGTATTTCTGATTCAAGCATTAAATATGCCTCAATTTTGTAAAAACTAATAATTAATTAATAATAAAAAATTTTACATAAATTTTTTTAATTATTTAAATTTTTAATATGTCTGAATCCAGACATATTAAATGTGTCTGAATTCAGACATATTAAATTTAAACTATTAATAAAATTAGGATTATTTTAATTTTTATAAATATTTATTTATTATATATATATAAATTAAATATGTCAGATTTCAGGCATAATCAATATGCCTGAAATCAGAAACCTACGGCGACAGGCATTAAGAACGCCTATCACCATAAGTACGCCTAATTTCAGGCAAACTTACGGCGACAGGCGTGATAAAGGCCTGTTGCCGTAAGTCTATTATTACATATGGTGACAGGCGTTAATGACTCCTGTCACCGTATGTCTTTAATAAATTTGTTTACCACCAACCCTTAGCTTTCTCACTCGCCTTCAGCTTCCTCACTCGCCCTCAGCTCCTAAAACGTCTGTCGTAGCTTCCTATTCAAATAGCTCCCTCAGCCACCGCAGCTCCAGCCCCTATTCCCCCAGCTCCCTTATTCGTCGCAACTCACCCCCTTTTCCCCTAGCTCCTTCATTCACTATCAACTCATCTGCCCATAGCTCATCCGCCCACAGCTCCATCTCCAGCTCATCTCGGTGCCCATAACTCCGCCGCCTCCTGCTGTCTCCTCCGGTGCCAGCTAAAGGTTTTTCCTTCCTTCTTTTTGCAATTTATGTCATTTTATTAGCTTAAATTTCATCATTTTTTCCATTTTATTTTTTTTGCAATTTATTATTATTATTTTTTGTAATTTATGTCATTTTTAGCTCAATTTTCATCCTTTTTTGCAGTTTATTTTTTATTTTTTTGCAATTTATTATTTTTTTTAATTTATGTCATTTTTTTAGCTTAATTTTCATCCTTTTGCCTGGAATTTTTCATTTTTGATTTTAAAACTTGATTTTTATTTTTCTAATTATAATTATGCATATTTTTTTAATTTTAATTTTGTTAAATTTAATTATAATCCATCATGCCTTGAGTTTAATTAGTTTAAATTTTGTTTTAAATCTTGGAGAATCTCTATTTATTGAGTTGTTGTGCAAGTAATTTTTTTTAAAATTTACCAAATGTAAATTATTTGGGTGATACATTATTATTATTATTTAATTGTGTGGATACTTGATTAGTAGATAATATCGTGCATTGCATTTAATTAGTTGAAATTGGTGATTTATTGAAAATTAATAGGCTTAATTAGAGAGTTTAGTGCCCGGGGAATCTTAATTTATAAGTCGTTATGCTGTCAAATTTTTTAAAATTTTAAAATCATAAATTATTTGTTGATATTTTAATTAGGTAATGATGAACCATAGTTGGATAGATTCTTTGTGAACAAGTGACGATTATGAGAGAGGGGTAGATCAATTTTTGGAACTTGCAAAGAATAATGCTCCTAATGATAAAGGATGTTCTATTGTCCTTGTGTTAAATGTTTGGATGGGTTGCGATGAAGTCTTGTTGAGATTAAAGATCACCTAATTTGTTTTGGATTCTATAAAGCATACATACAGTGGGTGTTGCATGGTGAATCTAGAAAACGTAGTGTGCCATAAGAGGTTAATGATGATATGGATTATTTTGGTGATCAAATAGAGGATATGTTATATGATATTGGTGTTGAAGTTGTTTAGAAGGTGCACAAATATGATAGCTTGTGCAATGATTCATAAACTCTTTTGTATTCAAGGTGCACAAAATATACAAGGTGCACAAAATATACACGATTAACAGCAGTGTTGAAGTTATTTAATTTGAAAGCAAGATATGGGTGGAGTAATAAGAGTTTCACAGAGTTGCTCAGATTGTTGAAAGAGATGCTTCCCAAGGGTAATACATTTCCCAGTAGTTATTATGAGGCAAAAAAAATATTGTGTCTAATGGATTTGGGGTGCCAAAAGATACATGCTTGCCTTAATGATTGTATATTATACAGAAATGATTTTGAAGAATTAAAATATATTTATAATGGTAACATAATATTAGTGAATTTCTTTCATCTCTTTTATTTTTTTTTGCTTTTATTATTTATATAAGTTTAAATTTATTATATTTTTTGCTACTAATATTATTTATCTTATTTATTTCAGGAGAAATATGGAAAATCCTTGTAGCAGTGGCACTGAAAAAGCAAAGACTAAGAGAGGTAAAAGAGGGGCCACACGACTAACTAAGTTAGCCCAATCACATGAAAAGATTCATCTTGACTTTGATGAAAAGGGCCAACCAATTGATAAGAAAAAAAGAAATATTTTTAAGAGTTTTGTGGGTCTTGTGGCTCGTCAAAAGATTAGCATCTTGAAGGAAGAGTGGGATGATGTAAAAGAAAGTGATAGAGATGATGTTTGGGAAATAATACTGGTATTTTTAATTGCTTCATATCATATTTACTTTTTATTTTGAAATATATGTTATCACTAAATTTATCATTGGCGTGTTTTTGTAGATTACATATGACATAAAGGAAACTCCATTTTCAAAGCACAAATGGCTAAAATATGTCAGGGATCGATGGAGAGACTTTAAGTCCAAAATTACAAGAAAATATATGTTTTCCAAGAATGACAATGAAAACGATGATAGTGACAATGATATCAGTGTGGAAAAACCTTGGGAGAAGTATCCATTCATTGATTATGGCACATGGAAGAGGTTTGTTCACAGTAGACACGATCCTAAATTTTTGGTAAGCGAAGGAAAAATATTATATTAAACTAATATTATTAAAATTTTATTTTAACAAATATTTTTCATTGTTTGTTAATAGAAAAAAAGTCAAAGGGGTCAAGAGCGTCAGAAGAAAAATTTATATGGGAAGCAAAAAGACAAGTGGCGGGGGTTGATAATGTTGAAGATGTTTTTCCTCCATCTCCTATTAATCGTGTACAAGTATGAAAGAGAGGACGGATGACTAAAAAAGGAGAGTATATTTCCCCAGAAACTAGAGAAGTGGTTGAAAAAATTGTAAGTATTTTTATAGTCAACATCTCAATTATATTATTTAAGTCTACTAATTGCATTGGTTGATTACATGTTCCAGGATGCTCTTACAGAAGCATCCTCTCAGGAGACCTTTGTATTTACTGGTAAGAAGGATATATTGGTCACAGCATTAGGGAGTGAAGAGCACTCTGTCGTGTTAGGGGGGTTCCAAAAGGCGTGGGCATAAGACAATATTTTGGACCATCACCACATCTGATCTTATACCAATGCATCAAGTACAAATGATGATAGTAGAATGCAAATCAAGCATGATGATGGAAATGAAATCAATAATTAGCAATCTCCAGATGCAATCACAACAATCACTGAACTATGGTGGTATTCTAGATCCAGGGTCTGATCCTAACCTATTAGAGCAAAAAATGCCATGCATACTTTATGTAGAGGATCATGGCAGACGAGTAGTTGCATATGGAAAGGTGTATAACCATGCAACTACAGTGCACCACTAACCGATACAACATAACCAAGTAAAGGTCGCGGTTGAAGAGGTTGTGGATACCAATGCTTCTAGGTTATTCCCTACTGAGGAGGTGCAAACAAGCTGAGCATAATTTTATTATTTGGTTGAAAAGGTTAGCCCGATAGGTTACCGATGAGGTATGAAAAGTTATAATTTCTATATTTCTTAATTAACATTATAGGTATTTCTAATTTTTATTATATATTAATTATAGGAACTCCTACAGTCAAAAGAATCTCTGAGTTCTAATCCCCAACCGGTGCAAGATTATTTGAAACAGTTGGCTTCGGTGGTGGTTGATATGAATGAATTTTCTGATGAAATAAAAGTAAGCAAAATGATTGTTGGTAAGTCTATTACTTTCAGAGTTGCCAGAAAAGATATTAATGATCTCATTATTTTTGATTGTTTGGACTTAGCAATAATTCAAGTGTTTATTATGTAAGTGTTCATTTTTATTTCTAGATTAATATTTAATATTTTTACTTTCTTGTTAAAATATTTTTTATTATCAAAGGTATCTCCATAAGATATGCACTGAACTCGGTGTCGATTATAATTATGGGTTCTTGTCTCCACTTTAAACCGCAATCGTCAAAGTGAATTAAAGAGCTTCTTGTATTCGAAAGATGATGTGTAGGCAAAAGAAGAGGTGCTGGTTTTTACCAATTATTGAAAGGTATTAAATTTTAAATTCATCCCTCAATTTAATAAAAATTTGCTTGATGATGTGATATTAATATAAATTAATATGTTGTAGTCATCATTGGATGCTTCTTGTCATTTACCTGGATGAATATACTATATACTGGTTTTGTTCACTACGAAGGGAAATAAGCGATGATATGAAGTCTTTTGACTGAATTGTAAGTCTTCAAATAATTCTATTTTGTGTTATTAATAACATATATTTAATATTTTTTAAGTGTGTATATTTGGTAAATAGATCATTAGCAACATATTGAAAATCAGCGGGAATGGTTGACAAGAAAAAGAATGAAATTAAGTGGGTGCAAATGCAAGTATTTCAAATTTATTCTCTTATTAGAATGAAGTTTATAATATTGATTTAATAAATTTCATTATTTTTATTATCTTTATAGTGTCCTCAACAATCAGGAAGTGTAGAGTGTGGTTATTATGTAGTAATTTTCATGTATGAAATCATCACTCAAGGTATTATTCACTCATTTGATTAGGTAATAATTTGCTAATAATGATTTATATTATAAAATTTGTCATATACTTGAGTTATTATTTATATATATTATTATTGAAATTGTAGTACTTCCAAAATTTAGAGCCATATTCTAAGCGAGAGTTGAGATATATACGGAATCTTTGGTCTCGTTTTTTCTTAGTATTAACAGGGTTAGAGTAGAAACATTGTAGATATGTGTATTGAAAATGAAGATTTTAGTTGAAATGTTTCTAATATATATATTTGTATTGGCCTCTGAAATTGCTATTTATGTATTAATGCAGGTTTTATAAAAGTAAGAGATGTATATAATTATAGGTGATTCTATAAAAAAAAAACATAGCACATATGGCTATAGTTATAACTATGGTAAAAAAATAAATCTATAGTGACAGTTGTAATCACAACTATCGTCAAAGATGCGCCGCTCAACCATCTTTTGCCACAGGTCCAAGAGAGACCGATGGCGAAAGATGATATCTTCCACCATGGGTGAAGGTTGGATTTGTGGTGAAAGAAACCATCTTTCACCATAGGTGTCTTTGGGACCTATGGTGAAACATCTTTTATCATAGGCCTGAAATACACCTGTGGTGAAAGAGGCTATTTTTCGCCACAGGTCTCAACTTCATCTATGGCAAAAAATAGTATTTTTTATCACAGTTATATTATACCTATTGCAAAAAATATACATTTATTACCACATTATTTTCTATCACAAAGCGTCTTTTGTCGTCAAAAATATATTTTAACTGTGGCGAAAAATGCTCTTTGCATTAGTATAACTAGAAAATTTCAAATGTAATCTTAGAAGCAACAGCCAGTAATCTCCAGATTAACAAACGAAATTTAGGAGAAATTAGTTCAAAAAAGCTTCGCAAATTGAAGTCCAAAAGTGCTTCCACTAACTAGGCAAAAGTAGAGAACTTAGCCACGCAAAGCTTCCAACTGTGAAGACTCGAAGTCAAGCTCCAAAGCTTCAATCATGGCAGTGATAGAGGAGCGAACTCAGACAACTAAATCAGCTATGGATGAAGATGAAATTGGTGAGGTTTTATTGCGAACAGTGAGTGGAACGCGGTGTTGGCATCTGATCAAAGATCTAACGGCTTGATTGCAAGTTGTGGAAGAGAGAGAGAAAGGCGACATGAAGACGGTGATGCTCGTGCGTTCTTTGCGAATTTTTTTTTCCCCAAATCCTTCACCCGATGATTAAATCTCATTGACTATTCACACTAACAGGGAAAAAAAAATAAAACGGATAAATATTGAAATAAAAATCAAATAAAACCAATAAAAGAAAATATTTAACAAGTAAAATCTAAGAATTATTAAAAGATACTGAAATGCAATGATATAGGATATATGATATTTAAAAGGATTTTTATGAGTTGGAGTTTTTAAAAGAAATTAAATTGAAATTAGGAAATCAGAAAATAGCCACTCAGCCCAAAAACTCTTAGAAAATTGTATTTTTTAATTAAAATTTTTAAAATTGTGAAAAATACCCAAATGATCAAAAAGTCACAAAATATGCTTAGATTTAGTTAAATGAGTGCTAAAAATTAAGAGAAAAAATGAATAAAAGAATGATAAAATTTTAGTTTATCAAATCTTTTCACACTTAATCTTTTGCACTCTTGAGTAAAATTTAACTAAAACCTAATTTTCAAGAAAAGCAAAACAAACACAAAAAACCAAATGCTATCATTGCCATCTCAATTCAACACACCACTTCAACCTATTACGATCAAACTTCAACCATACTTGCAAATAAGAATAATTAAATATCCAAAATCTGACAAGTTGGAAACAAATAGATAGCCACACAGGGATTAAGTGTTTCACTGAACTCACTAAAGTGCATAGGGTCATTTTTGCTCAGCTACTTACTATGCAGTGCTCTCATAAGTTTGTCAAAATTCTAAAATCTCCATTACTAATTATTATGCACAACTAGCATCGTCAGGTCTTTTTAAGTTAAAAATGATCATAATGGATGCAATTATTGTATGAAATTGGACCATCATGCAAATGGATAGATGCAATTTGATCTGTCACAAAGTAAACACACGAAAACCGATTTCAGATAGTCAACAAAATTACAACAATGATAGTCCATAACAACAAGCGATGCAAATTGAATACAAAGAATTGGAACTCATTCTTGTAACCTTCCAAGTAATGTCCACCTCACATTACCCAAGTTATCACACTCATCACAAAATTGATAATTAATTAATAAAGTAAACAATTATTTTAAAAGGTATGGGATCTCAAAATTCTTTTATGTTTGGTTATAATAATAAAAAAATGATTATTGTTTAGTTATTTTTAAAATTTATGATATCTTCCTCAATTTTTGTTTTCTAAAATTAATTTATTATTATATTATGTTAAAATTTTATAATATCTTTGCATATCCCACCTCTTTAAAATAATTTCTCTCATCTACTGTATTAGATTATTTTCAAAAGCCACTCAAAGTAGCTTCTTAAAATAACTAGAAATCTATTTTTTTTAAATCTTGATTATTTTCAAAGTTTAAATAAATATAACAAAAAATCACAAAATAGATTTTTTTTCAAAAAATAAATGACTTTTTTCATGAAATAAGCTAAAATAAACAGGCCCATAATTAATTTGGCAAAATCATTTTACTAAAGATAGGTTACTGTGGTAATTTTTTGTACTTTTAACTTATCTTGGTTATATATTTCAATTTTAAATCCAAATATTTACCAATCTTAAACTCAACATGAATAATAATTTGAATATACAATTAGATTTTTCAAGATAATTAGAAATATATGGCTTTTTAGAATAGAAAATTAATTATATTATGAAATAATTAGTTGTCAACAAAATATTTTATTAAAAATTTATCAAAAAAATAATTAAATTTTTTTAAAAATATGCTGTTAGCTCTAAAAGTATATAATAAAATTATAAATATAAAAAATTCAAAATATTAACAAAAATATAAATTGTTTATATGATATTTTAGATTTTAATTAATCTTGATCTTAATTTTATAACATTTTAATATGATATAATTATGTAAAACAAATACTCCCTCCATTAAAAAATATAATATTTTTTAACCAAATTTTACCCTCAATAAAATAGTTACTTATTTTTAAAATAACTTTATCTTTTCACATTTACCCTATTTAATAGGGTGTTTCACCCAAAAATAAATATAAAGTGATTTATTTAATAGGGGTGTTTTTTTTAAAAAAGTTAATTATTACACATTGAAAGGCTAAAAATACCTTACATTTTTTAACAAATGAAATATTTGGATTGATATATTTTGATATTATTAATAGTATTTTAGGTAATTGTAATAAATCAAAAAAATACCTAGAATAAATTTTTTAACCAATAATATATTCCTAGAACTAATTTAAAAGCAATTACTAAACCTTACTTTTGAGATATATAATCAAGTAAGAATACCAAAGCATATGTTTTTTTATAAAGTCTCTATAAATGGATCTTTTTATATAAAATCTCTAATCTATATAAAACAAACTTATTTTTTAATACCAAACACAAACAGGCCATAAATCATTAAAATAACACACTAAAAAAAATTGGATGATATTTAGCATGCCTAATATCTTTGTAGTTCAAAGCCCAATATTTCATAACTATATAAAATACTTTAACAACATAAAATGAACTGGTGTTTCATTATGATTTCATAACAATATTTTTGAAAAAGTGGATTTCAATTTCAAAGATTTAAATTAAGTTCAAGGTAAATAAAAATAAAATATTACTATATTTAGAAGATGCACATATTATAACTACTCCTTTATCTTATATATATATATATATATATATATATTGAAATATCAGTTCAAATTTAACCACAAATTAGGATTTTGAAACTGACTCTTAAAGCATATAATTAGGAGAAGGCATTTCGAAGCATAGAATTGTAAAAGAAAAAAATTTCAGTCAAGGACCTTTGACCAAACTTAATGAAAAAGAGAACCTCTAATTTTCTGAAACTTTACTAAAAGACTCTTACAAAATTTCTGTTGAATTTGTGGCAGAAATGATAAAATTACCCTTATTTAAATGAATAACATAAATGACTTGTTTGTTTACATACTATATGTTATTTATTTACTTACGAAATGTCATTCGCTTCCTTATTTCACCTATTTATAGGCTTATTCTCACTTGCTTTCATTCCAAGAGCTATAAAACAAATGAAGTATGAAAACGAACAACATTTAGTAAGTAAATGAATAACATATAGTATGGAACCAAACAAGTCGTCTTATTATGAAACCAACATAGAATGAAATCAAGTGAAAATAAGCCTATAAACAAGTGAAGTAAGGAAACGAACAATATTTTGTAAGGAAATAAACAATATGTAGTATGAGAATGAATAAATTGTTTACATTGTTCATTTAAATGAGAATAATTTTATCATTTTCATCACAAATTCAGGAGAAATTCTGTACAGGTCCTTTAGTAAAATTTTTGATTAAGTTCTACCAAGGGTCCTTGACTGAAATTTTTCCATTGTAAAAAGCACATGAAAGCTAATCCTATACACATACACACAAAATATATATATATATATATATATTTATATAATGATGCCTAGGTATTAGAGGAAATTTTAAATTTGAACTATTAATAAAAAATTTCAAATAAAAATAAACAAAATAGCCAATTAAAAACTAGAATAAGGACAATGATTAATATTATATATATAGATTAAAAGTCGAGCAAGAAATTTATCACCTCCAAAACCAAACTTTGAAACTTCATATATCTTTACTTGTTGCAACTTATTATCATAACATCTCATAAAAGGCTTACACACAACTATCAAAATTCAATTATCTTATAAAAAGGGAGCATAAGCATATATTAGTAATATATAGAAATGAAACTGGCATTGCAAAAAAGAAAAGAAAAGAAAAGAAAAGAAATTAGCATTGCTTCATGTAATACCATAGTCATAGACTTATTCGACATCTTAAAATATCAATACAATACCATTTAATTTGTTTAACAAGTTTCGACCAAGTATTTTTTAAAGATGAATTACCCTTGAACTGTGATTTGCCATTCTTAACTCAACATATTAATAGCATGATTAAAGTGAAACTCATATGCAATGCTATGAAGGAATGAAACATTAAGGTGTACTTGTCGCGAACAAATGAAAGATAAGGTAAATATGAGTGATGAAATTATACTATTTGCACAATAGACTCATGAATGATATTGAAATTAATCATATGGAAACATGGAAAGAAATCATAGTCCAGCACATTTATTTATAATTGATACAATATCTATATTGGAGGGAAATTTAAATTTAAATTGCAAATCTAATCTAATCATCAAATATTGAAATACAAACAAATCTAACTTAGAATTCAAAATTTAAGCTAAAGCCTTTTTATTTCTAAATCTATGGAGATAAAGGGATATCTTATAAAATTGTCCCATAATTAAATAATAATTTTAATTTTAAATATATATATATATATATATATTATTTTCTAAAACGGAACTATCAAAATATAAACAATATTTAATTTTATTATTATACAAAAATATAAAATAATTTGTTTACTCCTTTTTAAAGGATTTGATTTGAATCTCAAATCCACACACAACATGTAAGCACTCCTTTATATATATATATATATATATATTATTTTTGAAACTGAACCTATCATAAATATTCAAAATTAAATTTATTTTACATACATATAAAATGATAAATAAACTTGAAACTTACTCTAAACCTTAATTCTTTATTTATATATATAAAAATAATAAATTATCTTGAACCTAATTTTGAAGCACAAAATGTGTTCATGATTTATTATATTTAAATGTCAATTTTTTAAATATCTATGAATGTAATTTTTGACTTGAATAATTTTTGAAAATCGCTAGGATAGATAAAATTTTCATTTCAAATAGTTAAAAATTAATTTTTATGTCTAAAAAATGATACAAAAAGAAAAACATTAATTTGAATTGAAATATATATATATATATATATATGCTCGATTGTATGAAGTTTAATTTTTGAAATATCATCCAAAATTTTTGGAAAATATCAAGATAGATGAGATTTGAATTTTAAATAGATAAAAATTAATTTTTATATAAACATAAAAAAATATTAATTCACTCTAAAGCGTAGAATTGCAAGAAAGGCATTTCAAAATATATAATTACATAAAACGTAAAAATAAATATGTGACATTCTCTTATAGCTTTAAACCTCATTTTTATATATATAATGATGAGTTTTGAAAATCAAGGAAAAAGATGAATAAAAGTATGATGAAATTTTAGTTTATCAATTATCCAATTCTTGTGTTTAGGGCATTTCTGTCATCTAACAAATGATATCAAACTTATTCATAGGGATGTTCAAGTAGGATCCATCCCAATTAGCTTGAACTCATCCCAATATGTCCTGATTGACCCAGTTTGAAAAAAGTTCGGACAGGACCTTCGTGAGATTAGCAAAAAAAGAAACAAGACAGGACGAGACTCTGGCTGGCCATCAAGATGTCTCATCTCATGTCGTTTATAATAGCTTCATTATATATATTTTTTAAAACTGTACAGCCTCACTCAGTCGATCAAAACTCACTATCCTACTTTCCTATTTCCTTACCCTCTTGGTAGTTTAGCACACACAAGACACGAGTCATGCGACCATGGACCACCCACGCTATCGCTTGTCAGCACCAATATGAGTTATAATTTCAATCCTCATAGTTTTTTAGCCCTTCTCATCTCTACCTTAGCTCCTCTCCTTTCTACTTTTTAGAGTTTTAGCTTCACGATTGGGGTTGTCGATGTATCTCCTTCTTCATCTTATGTCTGTCTCAAATTTCCTTCCTCCTTGGTCCAGCTTTACCTCATCTCCTTCCTTCTCATCCCTGCCTCAGGTCTTCTCCTCTTTGGATTGCTTTTATATAGTATTTGTAGATCATACTTTCTTAGTTTTATTCTAGTTTAAGCATTTCCTCAAACATGTTCAACTTCAAGATAATTTTTTATATTAGAACTAGATTTTGGTTTATCAAGGAATTACAAATACTTAAAAATAATATTCAAAGTTTCTTTTTTATTAGAGTAACATATAGACGTGCAGAAATGACATGCTTAACTTAGTTCTTTCTTCCTCTTTATCTAGTAGATAAAAATCTCAATATAAATTTAATTTGGCATGTATAAGTATAACTTTGAAAAAGCTTTTGTGTTAGTTCTAGCTTATTTTTTATTACTTCTTAAGTAACTTGTCAAAGGATATAGATGGCTCTAGGTAGATATTAGCAAATATTATCAATTTACCTTTTAATTTTTTTATCTTATAATGCAAAAGTAAAACCCCTACTATTTTTACTTTTTAATTTTTATTATGTTTGTCAACATGTTGCCTAATTTGAGTTTGTAAGTTAAATTTTTAATTTAAATTGTTGGCTAAATTTACTTTGTATTTATAATATTTAATTTTATGTTGATATTTTATGATTGAATTATAAAATTTAATTAGGATGTGACATGAAATAAAATTTGAGTCCCGATCATTTTTTGGGAGGAGACATTAGATAGGGGTATCTCAATTCTGTGAATACTCCTACTTATTTATACAAGAACTAGTGGTATCAGAGCTTGTTTATATAAAGACTAGTGGTATTAGAGTCTATTTATGTAGGGATGAGTGGTATCAAAATTTAATTATAAGAAGTAAAAAAAAAGTAATCGTATAATTATGATTTAACTTAATTTGATAGATATTGGGTGAAAATTTTAAAATTGATAATCAAATAGTAAATGAGTGAAACTAAAAAATAGAAGTAAAAGTAAAAAATAATAACAAAATATATAGTCAAAAAGATTAAATAATCAATAATTTAAGAGGACTTAAATTAAATTAACATTTTTATCTTATATATTATCAAAAATTAAAAAATTTAAAAAATATAATACCTAAAAAGTATCTTCATGAAAAGGATAGAAAAGTATCTTCATTCTCGACAACCTTTCTCCACCATTAATTTGTTAATCGTATTATTTTTCTTTAGGTTTTTTAATTTCTAATAACATATAAAATAAAAATGTTCAAAAAAATTTATACTCTTTTAAAATTTATTAGATAGCAAAGAAACCCAACATACTTGTCAAACACCCTTGCTACATTCATACCTAATATATATAAATGTTTTTTCTTAGAATGAAAGAAGACTCATTCATTAATAAAATTAAAAATGTATAAAAATAAGGGAAGTCAAGAAAATTACATCAAAATTTTTGTAACATGAATAGTATGTTCATTCTAGCAGCAACCCGTTCTTTAATTTTTTACGAGACTTATTCCTCTGTCAAGTTTGCACACTTTAAAGTCTTTTCATTTAGCTGCTGCAAAATGTGAAATTTTAAAATATTCACTTTTATCTATTAAAATATACCTAGAATTAAATAGGGAATCAAGAATGAAGCCAAACCAATTTAGGAGATGCAAATTGCTTAGCCAAATTCCAACTCAGTAAAAAATTAAAAAATTACTTGAAGGAATATGCATTCAAAATAAAAACTGACTATGATTTCTTAATATTGTGTAGGGAAAAGGCAAAACAAAGAGTGTGTCAAACCTTTAAATAACTTATAGGCATAATACCTAAAATAGTCAGAACGGTCTTGATATTCTTCTCCAAGGCTAATAGAGATTTGATTCACAATTCTCGTTTTCTCCCTTAAATTAATTATCAACCTAAAAATGTTAAAAAGGCTAAGAAGTGGCACTTCATATATATATCTCTCTCTAAAAAAACACCATAAGAAAGTAGCATTGATATAATATTGATGTAAATTTTAAAAGTTATCCAACATTGAAGAAATAGAGAAGACCATAGTCTCATAAAACCTACAGGACATGATGAAATTTATCACCATATGAATTAAACAAAGTCTCCCTACCTTAGCTTAAGATTAAAAAGTCAAACACAACAACAACAACAACAACAACAAGCCTTTATCCCACTAGGTGGGGTCGGCTACATGGATTGCAAGACGCCATTGTGCTCTATCATTTATTAAGCTTTTAAAATATTATTAATTAAGAGATCACGTTCAACAACTTCCAAGAGTGTTCTCTTAGGCCTTCCTCTACCTCTCTTAATTGGACTCAAAGTTATATGTTCCACTCTTCTCACTGGTGCCTCCCTTGGTCTTCTTTGTACATGCCCAAACCATCTCAACCGATTTTCTACCATTTTTTCCTCAATAGGTGCCACCCTCACTTTTTCATGTATGTGCTCATTTCGAATTTTATCTTTACGTGTATGTCCGCACATCCATTGTAACATTCTCATCTCTGCTACTCCAACTTTATGCTCTTGCTGTCCCATTAGAGCCAGCATTCACTACTATATAACATTGTCGGTCTGATAGCAGTACGATAAATCTTTCCTTTAAGTTTATTAGGCACCTTACGGTCACAAATAACTCCTTTAGCTTTTCTCCAATTAAACCACCCAGCTTGAATTCTATGTGAAATATCTCCACTGATTTCGCCATCATTTTGAATAATGGCTCCCAAATATCTAAACTTTTCCACTTGAGGTATAATTTGATCTCCCAATTTCACTTCCAAATTATTTTCGAATAGTCCTTTACCAAATTTACAATATAAATATTCCGTCTTACTTCTACTCAGACGAAAACCTTTCGACTCCAATGTCCTCCTCCATAACTCAAGTTTGCAATTAACCTCTTCTCTTGTCTTTGCTATAAGAACTATATCATCCGCGAAGAGCATACATTTCGGGATTTCCTCTTGAATATGTTCCGTCAAAACATTTAAAATCAAGTTGAACAAATAAGGACTCAGAGATGATCCCTGATGTAGTCCAATCTTTATAGGAAAATCCTTTGTTTGACCACTAGGCGTTCTTATACTAGTTTTTACCCCCTCATACATATCTTGTATGGCTTTAATATAAGCAATCCGTACTCCCTTTTTTTCCAACGCTTTCCAAAGCACTTCTCTTGGTATACGGTCATAAGCTTTTTCCAAATCAATAAAAACCATGTGTAGATCTTTATCTTTACAACGATACTTTTCCATTAATCCCCTTAGTAGATAAATCGCCTCTGTAGTTGATCTACCTGGCATAAAACCAAATTGATTCTCAGAAATACTTGTCTCCAATCTCAACCTATGCTCAATTACTTTCTCCCACAATTTCATTGTGTGGCTCATGAGTTTAATCCCTCTATAGTTAGTACAATTCTGAATATCTCCTTTATTTTTATAAATAGGAATTAATGTACTTCTCCTCTACTCATCAGGCATTTTCTTGGACCGTAAAATCACATTAAATAACTTAGTTAACCATCTCACCCCTTCTTCACCTAAACATTTCCACGCTTCGATAGATATATAATCCGGTCCGTTAGCTCTACCATTTGCCATTTTCTTAAGAGCTTCCTTTACCTCCTTATCACGTATTTTTCGATAGAATGACAAATTTTGTTCTCCTTCACCAATTACTAAATCCTCCAAGTTACTAGATGAATCCTCTCCATCATTGAAAAGTTTAGAAAAATAAGTCTCCCATCTATTTTTAATTTCATCATCTGTAACTAAAATTCTTCCCTCTTCATCCTTAATACACCTTACCTGTTCTAGATCTCTTGATTTTCTTTCCCTACTCTTGGAATCTTATAAATATTTTGCTCTCTTTCCTTCGTCTCAAGGTTCTTATAAAATTCTTCAAAAGCTTTGGAACGAGCTTCACCCACAGCTCTCTTAGTTTCCTTCTTAGCCATACGGTACCTCTCCCAATTTTCCTCATTATTACACAAATGTATGTCTTTAAAACAGTTCTTCTTATACTTGATTTTATCCTGTACACTATTAGTCCACCACCAAGACTCCTTATCTCTCGGACCAGAACCTTTCGATTCTCCCAAAACTACTTTTGCAACCTCCCATATCTTTTTAGCCATATCCTCTCATATGATGTTAGCACTTCCCTGAGAATCCCAAATTCCTTTATCCAAAAGATTTCGCTTGAAAATATCTTGCTTCTCACCTTTTAATTGCCACCACCTAATCCTACCTTAAGAAATAGAGAAGACCATAGTCTCATAAAACCTACAGGACATGATGAAATTTATCACCATATGAATTAAACAAAGTCTCCCTACCTTAGCTTAAGATTAAAAAGTCAAACACACCTCATAAAAAACTTTGAAAGCCCCACAAATATAGTAAATATCAATAAATCTTTAAGGAAAAAAATATTTTATTCATCACCTATTTCAATTTAGCCCATCTTTTTAAATGTTTTAGCAAACAAATAAAAATTTAAAATCCCATCAGATTAGTTCAATTGCCTATATAGTCTCTAAAGTTAAAAAAACTTGCAATCAGATTATTGGCTGCTCTTCACCAAAATCACTCTCATTTGTCTTTAATTTCAGAAAACCAAAATCCCATCATCATTTCTTGCCGAAAACCTATAACCAAAGCCCACTAATCCTTTGAGTTCGTCTTGGTTTAGGCTTTGAGTTCCAAAGCTTCGTGTTCATCTTTGACAGCAACTTCTTGGCTTCAATTCATTGTAAGCTCCTTCTCTTTTTGTTCTTTATGTTTGGGTATGCTTTGTGTGTTTTTTTATGCTTGAATTAACTAAGCATTTCATCTCTTTTGGTGTGCTACTAACTTTTGAATTTGTTGAGATGATATTTGAGGAGAAAAGAGCTTAAATTTATAGTTTGAACATTGATGCACATAAGGTGTTTGATAAAATATTTAAAAAAAGAAACTTTAGATTTATATCTAAATTTTGTTTTCTATAATTGGGAATAGGTTTTGATTATCTAATGCTAATAAATCTTTGGATTTATGTATAGGAGGTTATAAAAACTAATTTGAAGTTTATCCCCTTAAAGCTATTTTAAAGTTTGAACCTAATTGCCAATGCAAAGCGTGTTATTGGATGCCAATTTCAAGGCTTCTAGTAGTTTATCCCCCTAAAGCTACTTTGAAGTTAGAACCTAATTGATAAGGGGATTGTACTAAATTAAAAGTATCATGTTCAAATTCTAAGAATGTAGTAGCATTAATGATAAAACTTATATTTGAAAGGACTCTGACCAACTCAATTTAAATTAGTTTAAACTTCTATTAAATCATTTTAGCTTGATGTAGAGAAAACTTAAAATAGCATGTGCTAAAAAAATGGTTGCCTCATAACTTTTTCCCCTCTCTCTTAATGTAACCTTTAATATTTGCTTCCTTTCTTCCTTGTAAAAGCATCATTCTCTCACACTCCCACTAGAAGCTCATAACTTACACTACTATAAAATAATGTATATATAACGCTATTTATTAAACGGTTATTTAAAAAAATGTTATATAAAGCAGGCGAGAATTTTAAAAACAAATATTCAATGATTATAGAAAATAACCATTGCATAAATAAGGAAATATTCAATGGTTATAGGGAGAAATCATTTAGTATATGAAAGGCAGAATTGAGCATTAACGTCATTAGTATATAAAATGGTTCCCAGAGTGAACCATTTTGTATCTTTCTATTATACTAAATGATTTTCATTTGAGAACCATTTTATATATGAAATTCAATGGTTCTATTAATGGAACTGTTGAATATGTTTGTTTAAAAATCTCTTCCCTTCCCTGAGATCTAACTAGAAGCTCTGTTTTGCTTTGTTCTTTGTACTGAAAATACTAATCCACCATTTTGGCCATTTCCTTCCTTCTTCTGCCATTAAAACTCTGGAAGTCTGCGTCGTTAATGCTCGTGGGTCTATTTGAGTTCATTTTTGCATTTTGTGGGTTTCAAAGTTTGCTCTATTTATGGGTTGCCTCCATTTCAGCATGTGGGTCTCTTGCTTTTGTTCCGGTATGGGTCTAAGTTTCATCTCAGGCATGGTTCTACTTCTTCCTTTTAGGTGTTCCACCACTATGCACTTCCACCCCACAATCTCCCTCATTTGCAGTCATAGGTCTAGGAAAAAAAATTAAAGGTATGCTTTTTTTTAAAAAAATATTATTTGTTCTTCAATATTGCAAGCTCCAATCCATTGGCATTACATAGATGATGAATTATATTTGATGAAAATGGGTCTACAACAACTTCCTTCACATTTTAGTTATAGAAAGCACACTTAAGAGTTTATGCTTAATTTGTATTTTAAATGAATTTAAATTATGGCCATTTTGTTACACTGTTGCTTATTCTTGTAGACTTGTTTACTTGTAGATTATGACCATTTTGTTACATTGTTGCTTATTCTTTTAGTTCTAGTTAGCCTGTTGTTTTGGAAATTGAAATGAAATTAGTCTATGTGAATGCTGGTTTGAAATTGTTTTTATTTTAATATTGAATTTGTGAAAAAAGGGCATTAAGCCAGTGAAATGCTCAATTTCGTGCCATTATGTTGTCAAAATTTTTACAAAATTTTGCTTTGTAATAATGTAGAAGAAGTTTGAGCTTTATATAAAGTTCTTTAAAGTGGTTTAATAATTTGTTTGATTAAATTAGTATAAATATAGAGCATAAGGCTTGGGGAACACCTATTTTAAGCTATTATGCTATTAAAATTTACCAAATCTTTAAAAAATCAACTTATGATTCATTGAATGATTTCTATCTTTATTATTTTTCTTAAACAAGGGCATTATAGATAAGGAGTGAATGTCTGTCAATCATCTATCCAAAGAATATTAGGATGGGGTGGCAGACTTTGTCAAGTTTGCAGTAGATAATGTAAAAGACCATCAGTAAATTGTTTACCCTTGTTTGGGTTGTGGCAATGTGAAGTTAGTTTTTCCTGAAACATGTGAACTCCACTTATTGAATTATGGAATTGATTAGAGTTATAAGTGTTAGATAAAGCATGGAGAGATACTTGATGATATGAATAATAGTAGCTAGAGGCACATGAAAAGTTGTTCATCATCGCCGAATTTTGACACAAATGCATATGAGGCCGATTATTGTCTCGAAAAATTGGTGAATGAAATGGAAGGGGAACTCAAGAATTTTCTAGAGAAGTTAGAAAAGTTGAAAAATGATGCGAAGACACCTTTGCATGAAGGGTGTACTAAGTTCACTCTATTATCTACTGTGTTGGAATTATACAACTTGAAAGCTACAAGTGGGTAGAGTGATACGAGCTTTTCAAGCTTGCTCTCTTTGATAAAGTTAATGCTACCGAAGAATAATAAGCTCCCAAGCCAGCTATATGATGCAAAAAAGATGTTATGCATAGTTAGCTGAGCTATAAGAAGATATATGCCTGCCCTAATGATTGCATCTTGTTCAAGAATGAATATGAAAACCTAACCCATTGTCCTAAGTGTGAGGCATCATATTATAGGCAGAATGGGAAGAGTGCAGAGAAGGCAATGTGGTATTTTCTATTATTTTAAGATTCAGGCACTTGTATAGCATATGTCAAGAGGCAGATAATTTAACATGGCATACAAGTGGAAGGATTAAAGATGACAAGGTTCGCCATCCAACTGATTCTCTTGAATGGATAAGGTTTGACCATAAGTATCCTGAGTTCAGAAAAGAAGATAGGAACCTACACCTTGCATTATTTACTGATGGGATGAATCCACATGGGATGCAGAGTAGTACTCACAGTACATGGCCTGTGAAGGATATAATCCAACATGCTTACCGAAACTCTTCCAGACAATGTATGTATATTGTTAACATTATTATCATTATATTATATACATTATTGTTATTAATATAACATAACTTTAATTTGTTGTTGTTTTTGTATTAATTAGTACTACAAGGACACTTATTGTGACATATATATTGAGGCTCAAATGGGAGAAGTCTTTGAAGAGCTGGCACGTAGTATTTTCCAAGCGTGGCTTAGCCATAACAATCAGTAATAGTGAAGAAATACACCATATAGATATATATTTAAAGTTGACATAGATATAGGTGTACTTTGCTAACTTTTTGGGATTTGGAGCTTTATTTTGGCCATTAATTGTGTAACATCAAATTTTATATAATTTGTGTAGGAATTCATAATGTAATTTCATGTATATAATTATTGCTAGTCGTTGAAATTCTATTCTGGGTGCTGAAATTGTATTTTGTAAATGTTCAATATAGGAGGGCTGCTAAATATGTAGTAAGAGTAGGAAAACAATTGCTCACAATATTAAATGGTTATTTGAAAAAACTGTTTAATATTGTTACCAAACGTACAATACAATAATATTCAACGACTGAAAATGGAACCGCTGAATATTCTTACATATTAAATAATTTTTTGGTTATAATCGTTCAATATATGAAAAATATTCAGCGATTCTATCTAAATAATCATTTAATATTTATGTATATTCAACAGTTTTTTCAAAAATCTGTTGAATATTTTGAAAATATTCAACGGTTAAAAACCATTGAATATATGCATCGAGAATATTTAGCGCTTGTTTATTCAACAGTTTATAACCGTTTAATATTATTAAAAATAACCGTTTTATATACCCTTTTTTGTAGTAGTATTAGTGATTAGGACCTTCAAAGTGCTCCCTAAAATGAAAAATTAATTATGAAACCCTAGTGGCTTCCTCTTTTATACAGCTTCCTCCCATTTTTAGATTATGGATGTTGTTGTTTTTGTTGTTGGTGATTGAGTTAGGTTGAAATTATATTGTACAAGCATGAATTTAAGCATGAAGAGAGGGCTAAGTGTCTAAGAAAGTTTTAATTTTAAGCTGTTATGCTGTTAAATTTTTGTTTAAGAGTTGCTAGTAATCTTAAATAATGAAAAATATGGCTTATTAGACAATTTAGAGAACTTTAAATCAAAGCATAATTAAATTTATTTTTAATAATAGGGAATTCTTATTAGGGATCCCTATTTTTTTAATCAAATGGTTCAAGAGTAAGGCATTGACTTGATTAATATTTAATTTATTTATTACATTGAACTTTTGATTATTAAGTCACTCATAACATTTCCTCAACAATTTGTAATAAATTGAAATTATGAATAAATAATGGATGCATGTGGATTGCCGATCGAGGGAATATTTGGAGGAGATGAGCCACTTTATTAAGGTTGGTGTTAAACATGAGGGAGACATTGAGAAGTAAATTAACATGTTTAAATAAATTTCAAAGAACAAATCTTAGCACACGAAGCTCCCAAGGTGGCTAAAAGCTTAAATAAATTCGTCCTAACACAAAGAAGTAACTTATTTATCCCTAGACCTAACTTTTTCAACTAATTAACGTGTTTCGTTCCATTGTCAACGTCAAAAGTCGTGACTTCTATCAACAGAGTCAGGACTTCGGATTGTTCTGTATATTTCTCCCTTTTGGCGTGAACGTGCGGCTTGCGTCTAATTTCTTGATTAGAATGGCCTCCAACACAACCTTAAACCAAACTAGCATTAAATTACTAAAAAAATACCAAAATAAAGCTATGGTGTGAATTTTCAAAATAATATACACATTTTTCTTTTGAGTGCCCAAAATATGTAAAGCTCTGCGCAAACATTAAAATCCAAGAAAAATGTATTGAAATAGCATGAAATTTTTGAGGTTAACAAATTTTTTATGTTAAATTCATTCATTTAGATTTTTAATATTGGCTCAAGATATTTAATCAAAACATGCATTTCAGTTCTAGAAAGACAAGATATTTTCCCCCCTCGAAATTATGATTATGATCTTTAGTCATTTTATATTATTGTATCTCACAACCTAGCTTTGAAAATGTTTTGATACAAGGTTTATCTCATTTAAAAATATTCTATTTTCTCAGAGTGGAATTCAGATTATGAACATACTATAGAGTATATGTATTGAGTGAGTTATATCCCATGGAACTAATTGGAAGAATCATAACTAGCCAAGTCGCAGTTAACGTGTTGATTGCACTTCAAATGACTTGGTTTTGTCTTAATGCTTCCGATTAGCATGCTAAGTCATTCATTTAGAGTGTTATCCATGTTCACAAACCTAAGTTTTCTCTCAAGCTTCATAGATCACGTGTTAGCAACTCTAGCACGCTATCCATAGCCTTTCACTTAGAGTTTCTCTAGAAACTTGCATAACATTCAAAATCATCTGCCTAGCATGTTATTTCAGCTACCATGTTTCACTCATCCTTGTGCAAGTTCCAAATCACGCGTTAACGCCTTTGCTTGGCGAGTTATCCGACTATGGTTCAAAGACTCAAAACAATACACATGTTCAATGTCCTGGACATCTCATTTAGTGTTGAAGTAGTTTTAATTTCCTGAAAGGAGAATGATATTTAAGACTCTCTCAAGAGAGTTTATCGTGACAAGGGTCTATAAATTTGCGTTAAATATTATCTTATAAAAACATATATATATATATATTATATTATTATTATTATTAAAAGTTAAATTTTAATTTGTTAAATTTCTAAGAAAATCCTAACAAAAAGTACAAGTTAATTTTTAATTTTTAACAATAACATATATGTATTTTACTATTTTTTACAAAATAATATCTGACACGAAACTTATAGGCTCTAACCGCGATAAATTCCCTTGATCTTAAATGTATTAAGCCATGTACTCTTGGGAAACTCCATTAACGTGCTTGTCACTTCACTAATGTGTAAATGAGTGCAGGGCGGAACTAGCTTTAAAAATCAGTGGGCCAATTTTTTTTAAAAAATAAATGTATATTTAATTTTTAAAATCAATTTTATTAGTTAAAATATATTATTATATTAATGATTAGAAGTATAATTACATAAGTATTTCAAGAAAATTGAAAAAAAAAACACAAGATACCATATATCTAAATAACTAAATATCCCTCCATCTCAAATTATAATACATTTCTGGAGGAGATTTGTCGTCTCAAAATATAAGACACTTTGAAAAAAATTAATGTTTCGTTAAATATGTTTATTTCAATATTACCCTTGCTCTCTCTATTTAATACTAATTAGGTGTGGATTTAAGGTTATTAAATGAAAAGTATTTTTAAAAGTTTAGATTTTTGTTTTGTAGAAATAAGGTTGTTAAGTGTATTTAATGATGGTTATTGGTATGTAAAATTTTATCTAAAAGTATCTTATAATTTGAGATAGATGGAGTATAATATATATTTTTTATTAAAATATATTCCCTTTAGTCCTATTAATAAATCACTTCTAGTATTTTCACCGAACCAAGAAAAGTTTTAAATCTCATTAACTTTATCTAAAAATTTAATAGGTCTTCAATTTTATCCTTATTAAATATATATATTTTAAAAATAAAATACTCTAGTATTTAATATCATTTCCAACATTTAATATGAGCAAAATGATAAAAATAAATACACTATTCATTAAGGTACTTATAAGTAGGATCGAAATAAGTACTCTTTTTTTACTTTGTAAATAGGATCAGAAAAATGCAAATAAAATAGGGAGAATCAGTCTAAAGTTCCATGGAAGCACTTTAAATACGCTGAGGTCCCATGAATTTAAGAAATAGCTGCCACGTCCCTAGGGACCTAAGGGTGAATAAGTCTGAAAGTGAAATTACCCATTTGCCTTCTAGCATTGAAAATAAGATTTTGCTTGCACGCGCACGTTTGAGGAAACCCATGATCAGCAATAGTGAAGATTGCTGCATATCCATGGTTGTAGATCACAATAGGATCATCTTTACTTCCTCATGTCCATGATTACAGCCGTTGTCTTCATCTAAGTGAGTTGGGAGTGTTTCTTTTGCAACAGCAGCATTTCATCGGCAGAAAATAAATTTTCTAGGTAAACGATAGTTGGCCGTAAATGATTACGTAAATTACCGATCAACAGTAGCATATCCATTGTTAGCTGGGTAAACGATTTCTTGTGTGTTAATGATTTCATTATTGTCTAAGGGTAAGATAATGCTTTCTGGGTAAACCTACGATCATTCAGTTTGCATAGCTGATATATGGAATAATCTGGCGCAACACTGTTCCGTTGACAAATATCTGATATGAATATCTCTCTACATGTTGTCAATAGTGTTTTGTTGTGTTGTCAATATGAGATGAATAGTTGTCAATACACTGTACTGTGCAGGCTAACCAGTAAGAATGCAAGCACTACTGGAAAACATGTATTATGTTATTTTTTTCATATAGGACAATTTATATATTATTCCCAAGCATCTGAGGTAAGCTTGTTTTGTTGAAAAATATCTGCTATTAATGAACACTACGTCTTGTCAATAGTGGATAAATATGTTGTTAATACACATTGTCTAGTTGTCAATATACTGTGTGTGGTGCAGGTTGACCTGTAAGATGCAAGTTCTTCAGGAGAACATATATTATGTTTTTTCTATATAGGGGGCATTTTCAAAATGATGACCAAGGAAGTATGCAATATGTTGGGGGGAGTGTTAGAACTAGAACAATAAAGGAAGGGACAACATATGAAGAGTTAACAAGAATGATATCATCAATTATAGGGAATGAAAGTAATATAATCAAGTTAAAATTTACAGTCAACGTTGATGCAAGCACACTTGTAGATCTAGTTGATGATGATGGAGTAGAACATCTGATCAAATATAACAAACAAAGTGAACATGTGTATGTAGTTGCAAATGGGAATGACACCATAAAAGCATCAATGGATTGCCCATTAGAGAACTAACATGTGTAAGTTGTGTAAATTTGTTTGTTAATGCAAATATATTGGAAAGAACAATTGTAATGTTGTCATTGAATGCAGGATTGATAATTTATTGAGAGTTTCAGATGGATGCTCTTTCTCTCCACCAAGTATCTATCCTGAGATTGAAGACTCGGAATTGGCATGCGCTGTACAAATGGTACCTACACCAATACCTAAAATGAGTTCTATGAAATGGAAGGATTTGTTAGTAGGTAAAGGGCAGTTTTTTCCTAATGTTGATGCCTTTAGACAAGCATTGTACAAGTATAGCATCTCCACAAGTTTTCATACAAGTTTAAGAAGAATAACAAAGAGAAGATCATTGCATATTGCAAGGTGGAGGGCTGTGAATGGAACATTGCAGCATATTCAATAGGGAAAGATAATGAGATTTTAAGGGTTACAAAATTCAACAATGATCACACCCATAATGCGTAAGACAACCTTATTGTGTCACACCCGGCAAGGTCAAAATTAACATCATCAATTATGGTTGATGCTCTAAGGTCTAATATAGATAAAGGTGCCAATGAACTTGCAAGAGACTTGTATAGAGAGTATGGTGTGCGATTGAGCTACAGTTAAGCCTATAGGGGAAGAGAAAAAGCATTGTGGGAAATACATGGTCATGCAGAAGATTCTTATAGCATAATCCCTTGGATTTGTGGTCGATTAATAGAAACTGATCCAATAACAGTTGCAAAATAGAATGCCTCAAATAATAGATTTGAGAGGCTATTCATTGCTTATGGATGCTCTATATCTGGTTTTTTAGGAGGTTGTCGAGCCATACTTTATATAGACGAATGTCACCTAAACGGTCCATACAAGGGAACAATGCTGTCAGCATGTACATATGACGCTGATAATGACTTATTTTCAGTAGCATATGCCATTGTTAGTGGGAAAACATTAGAAGATTGGTCTTGGTTTCTTCAAAATATCAAAGACATAACAAGATCAGTGGAGTTAACAATTGTTTTGATCGGAATAATGCGATTATTGGTGCCGTGCAAGCTATATTTGGTAGTGGTGAGAGACATGCATTTTGCTACCATCATGTGAAGGAAAATTTTAGCACAGCATTTACGAAAATCAATAGAGGTAAGACACGTACCTCGAGCAACATGAAAGATGATGCGTTGAAATTACTTGATGCAATTGCCTATGCAAGGCATGAGGCTGAATTTAATGTTGCAATGGGGAATCTAAGATTGTTTTGTCCACAATTGGCACAATGGGTTGAAACCCAAGGGGATGTAGATCGATGGGCTCAATGCAAGTTTGGATATAAACGATGGGATAATATCACAACTAATCTTGCAGAATCCTTTAATGCTTGGATTGTGAAAGAGAGAAAACACAATGTTAATGTCTTGATTCATGAGCATAGAGATAAATTGGCAAAGAAGATGGTTGCTAGCAAAGCGGCTATGGGAAATTGGAAACATGGTGTCGGGCCTAACGTTGAGGCAAAAGTTATGGAGCAAGTTGTGAGAGCTGAAAATTTACACGCACAAATTTATAGAGAAAATTTGATCTCTGTGCAAACTATATCAGTTAATGGACTAATACACTTGAATGTTGATCTTGCAGCACGTACATGTTCTTGTTTAGCATGGCAAATGAGTGGAATACCTTGTGCACATGCTTGTGCAGTAATCAAGCTACTTCATGGCAATGTGTACAATTTTGTGGATGAATGTTACAAGTTTATTGCTCAAGAACAGATATATGCCACCAGCGTGAAGCCGATAGCCACACATGACTGTCCACATCCAGAAGCATTGACGGTGACAAATTTATTAACCGAAACCTTTTTGGAGCCACCAATGACTAGAAAGCCTCCTGGTAGGCCAAAGAGTAAAAGAAGGGAATCTCAATTCCAAAACAAAAAGGTGTACCATTGTGGAATATGCCATGAGATTGGTCATACCTCTAAGACTTGCAAGAATCATAATCCATGCTAGAAAATATTACAGACAAGTGTATTTTTTTGTTTATATATATGGAAGTTGTTTTTGTTTACTTTTTGGTTTATTGTACATAATGTATTAGCACTTTTTAATAGCAAATGCATAAATTGTAAATGAATTGATACCTTATAGTCAAGGACTAATGGCAAGTAGTCAATAGGTTCTTGCACCTGGTTGATTTTCACAGGGATTAACAGCACCAAGTGCGTCAACACTTGTCAATGGAGAATTAACACATTGTCAATATAGTTATATCCACTTGTCAATAGGCAACGGAAGTAGTCAACAGGTTCTTGCACCTTGTTGAATTTTAAAGGGAATAATAGCACTTACTGCTTCAGCACTTGTCAATGTCGAATTACTACCTTGTCAATGTAGTTAATAGTACTTGTCAATATCCAAAGCTAAGTAGTCAACAAGTTCTTGCACCTTGTTGAATTTTAAAGGGAATAACAGCACTTACTGCTTCAGCACTTGTCAATGTCGAATTACTACATTGTCAATATAGTTAATAGTACTTGTCAATATCCAAAGCTAAGTAGTCAACAGGTTCTTGCACCTTGTTGAATTTTAAAGGGAATAACAGCACTTACTGCTTCGGCACTTGTCAATGTCGAATTACTACCTTGTCAATATAGTTAATAGTACTTGTCAATATCCAAAGCTAAGTAGTCAACAAGTTCTTGCACCTTGTTGAATTTTAAAGGGAATAACAGCACTTACTGCCTCAGCACTTGTCAATGATGAATTACTACCTTGACAATATAGTTAATAGTACTTGTCAATCTCTAAAGCTAAGTAGTCAACTAGTTCATTTAACTAGCTAATTTTCCAAGGAAACGATAGCACTTACTACCTCAGCACTTGTCAATGGCGAATTACTACCTTGTCAATATAGTTAATAGTACTTGTCAATCTCCAAAGCTAAGTAGTCAACTGGTTCATTTAACTAGCTGATTTTCCCAGGAAATGATAGCACTTACTACCTCAGTACTTGTCAATGGCGAATTACAACCTTATCAATATAGTTATTACTACTTGTCAATGGTGAATTATTAACTTGTTAATGTACTTATAGACACTTGTCAATAAAGTGATAACAACTTGTTGACATGCAATTAATAAAACAGACTGTCTGCCACATTTACAAACTTGTAATCAGCTTTTATAACCAGCATTATCTAAGTTAACTACACAAAATGAGCTAACTATACAAAGGGATATGATGATCAATAAAATTATATCCTAAGGTTCTATAAAAAATCTTTTATTTCCTTTTCCTCGTCGCTTGGGATCCTTCTAACAAGGACATGGCTTCGAGCTCCTTCACATTGTTACGATGACTCAGTAGCCACCACAAGAGTTCTACCTTCTTCTTATAGAGGTCATCCTGCACTACAAGTAAGTCTTATAAGGGACAACAACAAATATGTAGTACATGAAAGAGGGAAAATGTAAAGCAAAGAATGCATACGTCAGAGTATTTTGGCATCTTATACCCATTCTTATCCACAGTGTTGTCCCACGATTGTAACCATGTCATAACATGCACCCTATAAGTATGGCTAAAAACAAAATAAAAAACATAACGTAAAATTAATTTTTCACATGTAAATATAAGCTTAATGATGTATAAACATAAAAGGAACTCACGTATTAGTTTGCACATGAACTTTAGCCCATATAATGTCCGTGCTAACATCATCCTCAAACAATTGTGGCTTGACTGCATGAAGTAGAGAGTGAAAGCAATTCCTCTGCAAACTCAAGACTTGCAATGTTAGTAATGTTAATTTACAACTAATCAAGAAGACAACGACAAATATAGATGTTGGTAATGTTGAGTGATAAGTATAGACATACACATCCTCTTGCCATCATTTCTTTGAGATCCAGTTGTCCTTTCTTCTTCTTCTTCTTCTCCTTTCCCTTTCCCTTCTTCTCAACATTCTCTTCTTCTTCCTCTTCCTGCTGTCTTTGGAAATACTCCCTGTTACTGACCAATGAATCTAACACATAGAAGTTCTTACTCTTGGTCTCAAAGACATAGCAAAACCAGTGACTATGGAAAAGAGTTAGGCCAAAAATGAAATCACAATCAGTAATGTTATATCCAACAAACTCAGGAAATATTTCTCCCTTGTTGTCATCAACCGTCCATTTTAATGGGTTACTGATCATTTTTAGCATGAATTCAGAACCAAAGATATGTCTCCGGACTTTCCCTTCATTTTTCTTTTGGTCACCTACCAAAGTTCGGGCAACCATTGACATCACCCTGTCACTAATCCATCTCTTTCCACCAAAACATTGTAGCTCTGCACGAGTCAAGTAGTAACTATACAAATCTACAATGATCCTGTTGAAGAAGAAGGAAAAATTAAATAGATTGTCACTAATACTTTAGTCAGTCAATTTTTAGGCACAGTATAGGGACTTACTTGTCTCCCTCATCTTCCTCACATGGTGTTGTGCATATTTGAAATAATTGCTCCTTCTCATCCATTTTTTTCTTCTTTCCAACATTAGTTCTAACCCATGGAGATTTCACAGCAGATCTTTTATATCTTTTTTTATCTTCTAGGATGTTTACTTGATTGTTCTTCTCCTCTCCCTTCCTTGTCCTTGGCAGAATCTTTCCCTCTTACACCTGCCTCCTTAGCCTCTTCTCTTTTGAATCATCATTGTTGCCCTTTTCTTTAGGAGAACCTTACTGTTCATCATCTTTTTCTTTATCTTCTTCACCTTCTAATTTTTCTTCTTCATTCTCTTCCTCTTTTGATTGTTCAGCTCCTTCTTCGTTGTATTCTTCCTCTTCTAATTTTTCTTCTTCATTCTCTTCCTCTTTTGATGTTCAGCCCCTTCTTCGTTATATTCTTCCTCTTCTAATTTTTCTTCTTCATTTTTTTCCTCTGAAGTTGTCCCCTCATCAACAAGTCCTTCCTCTTCTATTTTTTCATCTTCATTCTTTCCCTCAGAATCTATCCCTTTATCATCATCTTCTTTCTCTTGTGATTTTTCACCTTCTTCCTCTCTTGAGCCTTATCTAAGCAGCATTGATTGTAAGCTCATTAACTCTTCTCCAATGTCAGACATAAACGACAGCACTTTTCCATACAGCCTCCTTACTTCCTACAAGACAATTACTAACTCAGTGCATAAATAAGACCATATATATCTGTCCATTGTACTCTATTTTATACATACTGGGTGAACAAATGTCGATTCTTGATACACCTTGGTAGATGAACTACCATGTACAGTAGTTGGCTCATGCGAGATGCCTCGATTGCTCTTTTTCTCCAACTTTATTCTTATATTCACTTTATCATCATCCCAATATTTCAGAGCATCTACGGCTTTTGGACAACCTTGGCCAACTAAAAAATTCTAGAAGCCCCATACCTAAAAACTTGACAAATTAGTATAAACATAAAACCTTTACATGGAAAACTTTGAAAGGCTATCACTTTAGATTAATGTAAATTGAACACACACTTACCATTAAAAGTAGATACATCCCCCAACGTTCTTCCTCGTCCTTCCCTACCCTTTGTTCAGCTGTTTCTTGTAGTCTTCTACCTCCTTGCAAAGTTCATTAAAAATGAACGTATCCCAATCATATGCGCTTGGTTTCTTTTGTGTCTCATAAACGACCTTCAATATACGGTCACTAACCTCAAGACTTGCGGTTGGCAATAGCAAGGTTCCAATGCATACATTACAAAAAGTAACTCAAATTTAGCTACCTCCTTTCCAGATATAATCATTTCAGCTATTTCCTTGTAAGGCATTTTATAGTAAGTATTTCTCAAATTCTTAAAAGCTCTATCATTCATATTGACATCCCCAGTAATCTACTTACCCTCACTACGTAAGCCCATCAAGTCATTCACATCCTTGGCCTTCATTTACTTGATTTTCCCCCTTATGCATATTTCACGAGTTGGGGGGGTCAAAGGCACGCATCAACTCTCCACAAATATCTCTTTGAATTTTTTTACAAGACACATCAAGAAGCCTATGGAATCCTAGCTTCTCAACCCTTTTTTGTAATTTCTCATCTTTCTTAACATATTTTGCCACTTCACCAAATTGGCTAGGAGAGTAGCGCGTATGAAATGGTACGGTATATCTCTTCACTGTTGTCTTTACTTTATCTTTCATCTTCCTTTATCTGGAAAACAAATAGAAAAGTTCAATTACATGTGTTGAAAAGAGATATATGCATACTAGTCATTACTAAGTTCCAACTCACAGATTTCTGCACTAGCATTGTTTATTAGTAAGAAAAAAACACAAGTCATAAAGGCATGACGGTTCACTAGTTATGACAGTTCTCTAGTCAATGGAGTATACTGTTGTTGTCAATGGAGTTTATGGTTGTAGTCATTGAAGTAATTAGTTGTCATTCATGGAATAAATGATTTTGGTTAATACAGCATATGGTTGTTGTCAACAAAGAAAGCAGTTGTCATCAATGGAGAAATTCATCCATATTTAAAATTACATATTTTTAAGCAGAATTGGAAGTTAAACTATCCACAATAAAAATATAAAACGCAAGAGGAGTAGTTGAAAGTTGAAACATGCAAATATGCGCCTTAAGTAATTACAAAAATCTCATGCATAGCTACACTTTTGCAACATATCAGAAATATACTTGGTAAGCTTGACTTGATAAACATTAGAGAACTGTGTGACCAGGTTTTGTCTCTTTCAGAGTACAGAGAACAACTATATGATTATCTTAAGAGCAGGATGAACACTATTGCACCCAATTTGACCGCTCTTGTTGGGAAGCTTGTTGGTGCTCGCCTTATTGCCCATGGTGGTAGCTTCCTCAATCTTGCAAAGCTGCCAGGGAGTACTGTACAGATACTTGGTGCTGAAAAGGCTCTCTTTAGGGCCATAAAGACTAAGCATGCTACCCCAAAATATGAGCTTATTTATTATGCATCATTAATTGGTCAGCCTGCTCAAAACTTTAAGGGTAAAATTTCTCGGTTACTTGCTGCAAAGATAGCATTAGCGATTATGGAAGATGCTCTTGGACATGCTCAACATAATTCAATAGGATTGGAAAACAGAGCCAAGGTGCTTGTGCTATTCTCTAGTTAGTTCTCCTACTTTTGTTGTCACTTGCTACCATTTCTTATATATACTTTCACACAGCTTGAAGCACGCCTAAGGAGTCTTGAAGGCAACGAACTAGGTAGACTTGTTGGTTCAACTAAAGGAAAGCCAAAGATAGAAAGCTATGACAAAGATTGGAAGAAGGGAGTTGGAGGCTTCCGTCAAGCTCCTCACGGTGCGTCTGTGGATGAGGAAATGCAAGAGCTTCCTGTTGCTGAAGAAAAGAAAGAAAAGAAGAAAAAGAAGAAAGAGAGAAGTGGGGACGACGATGCTGCTCTACAAGTTGATGCTGGCAAGGAATCAGATCAGGTGGAAACTGCAAAGAAGGAGAAGAAGAAGAAATGTAGGGATTCTGCTGAGGATGGCCAGGTGCAGGCTGAGGAGGATTATAGAGACGGTGAATTACAGTGAGAAGAAAACCGACATACAGCAAAAAAATAGAGACGGAGAATTACAGTTATGTGCAAAAACAGAGATGCAAAAAATTAAAGTCACAATCGAGATACCAGCTAAAAAAAGAAAAGAATAAAGAAAGGAATAATGGGAGAAGAAAATGCATAATGAATGGCAGTTGAACCTGTGGTGGCGAGAAGGCGACAGAGGACGGCTGAGACAGTCCGATGATGGCGATTAGGGCAAATATGAGTTGCTGAAGTAGGAGCGAGCAACTTTCGTTCTTTACTCCTTCGAGTTTTTCACTCTCTAACGGCGCAACGGTCTTTCCGATGGAATGCGACCGCGAGAATAGTGCTCGGCCGTTAGCTCTGGAGCACGATAGAATGAGGAAGACATAGCCGTCTTCAGTTTCCTGGGTTAGTGGGAAGCAGACTAATTTTTCATATTTCAGATAAAGGGTAAATGGATAATTTTGCTTTCAGATTTATTTACCCTTAGGTCCCTAGGGACCTGGCAGTTATTTCTTAAATTCATGGGACCTCAGCGTATTTAAAGTGCTTCCATAGGACTTTAGACTGATTCTCCCTAAAATAAAATAATGTACGCATATCGTATTGTATACATATAATACCTATAAGGATAGTGCGTTGTGACTCTATTTTAATGAAAAAAAAGGATATATGATGACTTCTTTTTTGGGAGGCGGGTTGCATCATACACGGCCCCACTCTTATAATGCTTGAGGGGCTGAGGTGTGGGGCTTGAGGACCAATGTAGATCCGCCCCTAATTCCCAGTGCATTTTGAGATCATGGCTTTCCTTTCACTTGATGTGACCCTAGATAGTGAGTTAGCCTCCTCACTTGTTGTTGACACAAGCATTATCTACTGAAGTTTTATGTTTTAACTACTGTATTTAACACGTTAACCTCTGTACTTAATTAGTGCATTATATATCGAGCTAGTTATCAGAAGAAACTTCTTTTCCTCATTGCTTATTGCTTTATCCATATGCGTAATGTGTCAATTGTGTAAAAAGGTGTCTCCAACTATCATAAACGATTAGTTTTTGTCTCTAACAGCTATACTCAATGGGCTAAACATTAGATTTAACCTCTCTACTTTTTCTATATGAAAATAATCATTCTTAAGCCATCTCTTGCTAAATCTCTATCATTTGAGTGTTATTTAGGATTTTATTGTACTCATCATATTGCTCTTAGAAAGAGTTTTGTTATGTGAAAATATTTCTTCTATCACTCACTTTATAACTTCAGCTTATTAGTTTATGCTCTGTTTTTTGTGTTCCAAAATTGTTTTCAACATTTCTATAGTGTCATATTTAAATTTCTATTATAAAAAACAATTTCAATCTCCATTTACTCATTGTGATTATGAAAATTACTTAATCATTCTTGCAAAGGAGTTTTAGAATTGTATTTTATCCAATCATACATTCATATTCTATTTGACAGTAAAAAAGTTTTAAAGATTCAAAATTTTGATAGAGTATCCAGTTCATCCTGTTTCTTGGATGCGTTGCTATTTCCAACAAATTCACACAAATGACTTAACACAAATGAGTTTTTTTTTGGGCGGTGTTCTAGGGTTTACTAAAATGAAACCTACCAGAGAGTTTCAAAGCTGAAATGCTCTCGTTGGCTCATTAGTAAAAAAATACCCACCAAAGCATTTTACCTTTAAGATGTTCTAATATTCTCTTTAAAAAAATAGATGAGTTGGCTCTAATGAAAAAATACTAATATCTCGTAATGATATAAATTAATGTTTAAACTTTTTTTAGAAGAAGTGTCTATATTAAAATCTAACTAAATTTTAAAAAAGATTATTTTTAATAAAAAAAATATCATTGTGCGATAGAAAAAACAAAATACCTACCATAACGTTTTGCACTAGAACACTCTAATGGGTCGTTTATATGGGAAAAGGAAATACCAGCTTCCAGAGTTTTACCACTCTGATGATTTATTGAAAAATAAAATTATAGGCCCACCAAAGGCTTTTTGGGAAAAACACTCTAGCAGCGTTTGTTAAAATAAATAAAGAAATAAATAACATGGATCTACCACGTACGGCATTTTCTACTATAAATGCTTTAGTAAATTATATTATCCATCACTGGCAGATGCCCCTGCAGTCTGTCAGAATGAGGATTGGCAAATCATGGTGCGACATGTGTTTCGATCGAGAAAGTGAAGGTGGTACTGACTGGACAGTGAAGTTTGGTTTGAGTCAATATAATGAGTGCAAGATCTTTACCGAACGTCCTAGAGGTCTCATAGAATGATTGTATCAAGATAATAGGGGTCAAAATGACCTTGGAATTATTGTTAGTTAAATAAAGGCTTGGTCTCTACCCCATTTTTGAAAAAAAAAATATCCATACAAGAGCATGTTATAAGTGAAACACTCTCATGTGTTTTGCCTCTGTATAGTATTATATCATTGGCTTTTGCATATAAGCGATCTGTTTGGAGTGCTCTCAAAGGTTTTGTGTAATAATGAGAGAGTGTACATGAACATGAATCTCCTCTGTACTTATTTACACTCTAATATCAAGGGAATAGAGTGTATATGCAGATTAATCTCCTAAGCACGTATTCTCAAATATTAATAGAAATTAAGGTGTTCAGCAAAAATAAAAAAAGTGTTGTGAGATGTGTTAGAAATGTGGGGTCTCAAAAGGATGGAAGAACCTTATTTCTAATCAAACATGAGAAACTTGAATTCCCTTACCATAGTTTATCCAAATGTGAGAATGCGAATGAAAAAAATTAATGTAGATGCAGGGAAGCAAAGATACATTAATTAAAAAAAGAGATAGCAGGTTATGCCGACTGTACAACGAAAAATAAAAATTAAACCTACATGATAAAAGGAAAAATAAAATAAAGTAGTAGATGTAGAATTTGAGACTAGTAGTTTGTTAATGCTAAGGACGATTGTTGAGAGAAGGCTCCTTTATTTATAGATGATCTTGACTTGATGCCCAAACTCCATAATCACTAATTTCCTTGAATTTAGGAACCACTTCCTCCATCATGGTTACTCATGATGGGTGCAGTGTGGATGGTCTTGACTTAGTGACTAAAGCTTCATAAATATTTTCTTTTAATTATTTTAAAGCCAATTAAGTTAAGTTGAGTTTGGGCCTTCAAATTCACAATTTGAGTGCAAACAATGCCCCTCACATACAAATTGGCTGGAGCCTTTATAGGCCAATTTTGTATGAAAATTTCCATTGACCACACTTTCAAGCATTGCGTGAGTAATATGTCTTGGAGGACCGGCTCGCTCCCATTTTAATTGATAGTTGATCTGGTACTTTATTTGAAGGACGCTCTTGTGGTTAAGGATTAAGGACCATGTGGTCTAGCTTAGAATTAAGGTTTTGAACCTCAAGAACTAGTTTTAGAATTGGCCATTCAATTTTTTAGACTTTAAGGATTGGTTTTGTAAAATCTAGTTGTTGCACGATTTGACCTTATGACTTTCGTCCCTATAGAGAGAGCTTTTTGGGAGAGAGCTCCTGTAGAAAGGGCCTTTGCAAAGCTTGCCTTTCTGACTTTAGCCCCTATGGCTCCGGCCCCTTTGGTATTAGCCCTTGTGGTTATGGTCCTTATGACTTTGACCCCTATGATTCCGGCCTTTGTGGCTTTAATCCCTCTGGTACTGGCCGCAATGGCTTTAGCCCTAGTGGCTTTGACCCTTGTGGCTGCAGCTCTTATAGTGTTGGCCCCTATGGCTTTAGAGCCTTTAATAGTGGCCCAAATGGCTTTGGCCTTTGTAGCTTTGGCCCCTTTAATATTAGCCCTTGTAACATTTAAAAAAATTTAACTCTGATTTATTAATCTAATGAGGTAAATTAGTGAGTTAATAAGGTGTGCAACTAAAGGGGCTTAAATTGGTATGTTTGTTGTGATTTTAGCCCTAGAAATGGGTCCAAATTGATGGCAGGCCACCTGGGCAAAAAAAAGGAATTGTTCTCTATGCCACACGCTGCGATGTGTGGTTGGTCCGTCACAACTCACAGAGACAAATTTAAATGTAACGGGCTCTTTTGTGCCATGTGCCACGACGGAGGGTAGTGTGTGCTATAGTGTACGGGTAAAATTTTTGATAAATCAAATCGTGTCTATGAGAGAAAACAGAAGAGAGAAGAGGAAGAAAATAAAGAGAACGTTGGAGTTCTGCTATGACACGCTCATTGGCTTTTATTGTTGATGTTTTAAAGCTCCCAAACACTCAAGGCAAGTAATCTAAGTCTCATTCTTCCTTTCTCTCCCTCATTTATGATGATTTATGGTAGGGTTTAAGTTGGGAGATGGATTTTTAGTCTATAGGAGCATGGGTCCGATTCCATTAGTTAAAATGAGTATATGGGAGTTATTTAATATATTGAAATACCACATTAATAATTTTGAAAGTGGTTGATCAATGAAAGCATTTGTTATATTAAAATTAACATAAATATGGTAGTTGGGAGAGATTAATGTGCACTAATGATGGTTTAAGGTATTGTTAATGATAAGGTGTATTAATGAAATTTGATGAGCCCATAGGTATGAATGGATAGTGATTATAAGTTGGTAAAAATAGAGTGTGTGAAGTTATATGTTAATAAAGCTTCAAGAGTTAGACAATGATAATATTCTTGTGGTATGTATATAGTGAGGTTCGTTTTTGGCACCATTTAAGCTTGTTGAAGCTTTGGAAAGTTAGTATAGTGAGAGGTGAGTCTTTGACCTCTCAAAGGTTTGAGATAACCAGAAAAAACTTAATCTTTATAGTTGAATATTAATTGTATTTATGAAATGTGAATTATGAATTAATTAATGATGCATATTGGCAAAGTGTTTAATTTGTGAAATGGTTTTTGGAAGGAAAACCTTGATTATGCCACCCTTAGTGTTTTACGAAATTGATTGTGATTTATTACTATAGGTGGAGAATTACGATATATTATGTGTTGAGTTGTGGAGTATCTGAGTTATGTGAATTCATGTATTATGAATTGATTGTTAAAATGCATATTATGTGAAAAATGTGCATAGCATGATCATTGGCAGGAGTTTGCCTAGGAAGAGGAGTAGATTGGTTGAAATCCACGTGGTATTAGCAGTAACCGTTAGAATCAGGAACTAGCCTTAGCACCAACCGTTGGAATTGGGAGTTAGTCCTTATCCCATGGTTGATTCGGGACTATCCTACTTATTCTATGAGGGACTTGAATCTAACTAGTCTCCATCAATTCATGAAGAGGCTAGATTAGGGATAGGACACCTTATGGTTGTTAGTATTGGGGGAAACTGGATTACATAAGTAAGTGGGTTCACCCTGGCCCGATAGCTCCTCACAAGTGAAAGGCTCGGTTAGTCCATGAAGAACGTAGCCACATGATAGCCACTGGCTCTGTATCGGAGGTAATAGAAGGATATAAGGTTGGTATACGATCATGTATATAAGTCCAGCTACATGGTTGTTAGTTTTGTGGTTCAATATGTGTTAAGGGTGCATGTTTGTTATTTTCGTGACCCTATGTTATGTTTTGTAAAATGACACGATAATGTTTTTTATGGCAAGCCCGATCACATGGTTATTAGGTTTGTGAACCGTGGCTGAGTGTTAAGTATTATCTGTGTTTATTTGCTAAATTGCATCTACTTACAACTAATATGCAACTGTATGGGTTAAGTGAAATTTGGTTACTAAGTGGTTGTACTCATCCCTCAATTCTTAATATTTTCAAGACCTAGCTTATCGGATTTGAGTTGGGAAAAACATATAGAGGCCTATGATTTGTGGAGTAATCCTCTATTTGCCTCTCTTTTATTACTTTCATGTGTATTTGTTAATGTAATTGCCAACTAAGATTATTTGATATGATTTATGCACTACTTACATGATTTTGTGTACAACTAGTGTATTTTATGCCCTGAGTTAGAGAGCTTTGGTTGTAAAACTCGTGGATAGGGACAAAATACTTGTGCAAATAGAAACATATGTATTTTGAGAAATTTGGAATAAAATTGTTGATTTTGTGCAGCATTTCCTCTCCCCTTATGTTTTGTGAAAATCAAGGTTGAATGATTGTTTTATGATATAAGTGTTTTTAATTGTGTGTGGTGCGTTGCACGAGTCTACAAGAGTCCATTAAGTATAGTTAGATAGTCGATGTAAGCTATTGGCATGTATGGTTAAATTGGGACATCCTATTTGTAAAATTTTGTGAAAAGTGGTCAAATTAGTTTTTGGTGTCCAACTTTTTGTAGAAAATGATTTTAAGTATGAAACTAGTGCCATTAGCTAGAGTTAGGAGAAAGCTCCGTGTAGACACCAAAACCACCTCAATCGGACGTCAGATAGAGATTTAGAACATGTCAGAAGTTCGCTCCCCGTGCTCTCAAATGACAGCACTAATGCTGTCAAATTCTGTACAATGTGCCATAACGCACGGTGCCTCACATCGGGTACATGGCATAGAGAAGATGAGCTGCAGCGCACATGCCGTAAGCTGTGGCGCGCGTGTTATTTTCTGTACAAAATCTACTTTTGAGTTTTAAAACTATTTTGGGTCCCAATTGATTTTCTAGCTTCTGCTTTACTTTCAAAACTCTGATGTGGACTTGTTAAATAATGTTTGAGGTTTGAATTGTTGAAATTGAGATTCCTTTAAAAGAATTTTGAGAAATTCCTTTTATAAAACTTTACAATTTGATAATTCTTGAGAGTTAAACCTTAGGTTGCCATGATTTAGAGTCAAATGTAGTTTGGTAAGGGAGACTTTTCAGTTTAGTCTCTTGAATCTTATGGTCTATTATAGCCCTAATAGCTTTGGCCCCTCTGGCACCGGCCCCAGTGGCGCTAGCCCTTATGGCTCCAGCCCATTTACACTAATACATAAAAGTGTATAATTGACGCCCTATAATTGATGTTTATTTGAAAAAAATAACAAATAAAAAAGTCAAAGAATACTTGACGATTTTTACGAAACAAGCGTTAAATATTTAGGCAGATACTTGATGGTTATTTAAAGATAACCGTCAAGTATATATATTTGACATTTTTTATAAATAATCGTAATATAAAGCTAAAATTTACATGTCGGTCTTCATTAAACAAACGTCAAATTAATAGTAGAAAAAAATTAAATTTTTTCACATACTTGACGCTTGTTTTGAAATAACTGTCAAGTTTGTCTGCCATATACTTGACGGTTCTTTTAAAAGAAGCGTCAAATATGTAATACTTGACAGTTATTTCATAATAACCGTCAAGTATTGTCATTTAAATTCCCTCCAGATTTCTTTTTTGCTTTTCATTTCTACAGATCCTTCATCTTTAAAAATAAACCCAGAGCCACTGAAACCCATATTTCATCACTCTAACTGCCAAAAAACACATTTTCGGTCTCGATTCTTGAGGGGTTTTTGATTCTCGGCCTCCATAAGTCTTGTGGGCACTCGTTTGTTTGGATTCTCAGTCTCTACCACTCTGGAACACACTCTCGTCTCTATTTTTCTGCACAGTCGACGTTCCCTGTTCTTGTTGAGGTAGGTTCTTGCTTTCCCAATCATTAAGCTTCATTTTGAATGTATGGGTTGTTGATTTTGATTTTCATATGCAATAAATAGTTTCTGTGTTACTTATTTTGATTCGCATTGTTGTTCTTCTTAGTGAGTGTTTGAAATTTTGAGTTTTTGGGTGCTTAATTATTGAATTAATAGATCATCCAATTATTTTGCTGATATGAGAAGATTTATTAAGGATATGAAAATAGTATACCACCTAATTACCTTGTTTTTAAGTTCTGAGTGTTTGTTCTAGAATTGAATGATTAATTTAGATTTATATTCCTTGAGTTGTCAATTTTCACATTATTAGTTTTTCAATTGATTGAGAATTGGCTTATGAAAAAATATTTTTGAGATTTTAAATTGATATTTATATAATGTTTAATGTGGTTTAATATGATTTTAATTAAAATTGGGTTTCTTATTAATGTTGTTATTATTGTTATTGGATCATATATAGTCTCATTATGGATAACTTGATTTTTCTAAAGGCATAAAGACCTGGTAATACTCATTTTAAGCCGTTATATATACTATCAATTTTTTTAAATTATTCTTGAATATAACTTTATGTGATTGTTGTTGTGGATGCTATTGTTGTTGTCATTTAGATTAATAGAGAGAGGGGATAAAGCCTGGGAAACTCTCTTTTTCAAGTCATTATGCTGCCGAAATTATTTCAATGGCTAGCATTAAAATATAATTATTAGTTTTAAACAAGATTAAAGAGGGAATGTGCAACCATGTGGTTAATGACTTATTGACTGATTGATCTTTGTATCTAATTCTCCCACTATCTAGGAGTAGTCAAAGTCACTAATCATATTTCCCTCTTAATCTTTCTGAAAATTATGGATAAGGAATGGATGTCTGCCAATCGTCTATCTAAGGAATATTGGGATGGGGTGGCAAATTTTGTTAAGCTTGCAGTTAAGCATGCGGAGGATCCTACTAGGATTGTTTGCCCATGTTTAAAGTGCGGTCTTGTGAAGCAGGTTAGTCCATATAATTGTGAAGAACACTTAGTGATTAATGGGATGGATCAAAGTTTCAAGTATTGGACAATGCATAGAGAGACAAGAGATGATATTGGTTGCAGCTAGAAGCATAGTGAAAGCTGTGCATCATCTCCTGATGATTTTGACACATGCATACTTGAGGAAGATTGTCTGGAACAGATGGCCAAAGCAGTTGAAGAGGACCTTGAGATTGTTCGAAAATGTTTGAAAAGTTGAAAAGTGATGCGGAGACACCGTTGTATGCTGATTGTAGTGCATCAAAGTTGTCAGCAGTATTAAAATTGTACAACATGAAGGCAAAACATGGATGGAGTGATGCGAGCTTTACTGAGTTGTTTAGGTATTTGAAAGTAGAATTACTTTCTAAGGAAAATGAGCTTCCTTGTCGAACATATGATGTAAAACAAGAATTACGATCAATTGGCATGAGTTATGAAAAGATCCACTCGTGCCCTAATGATTGCCTTTTATTTTGGAATGAATATGCATAATTAACCAAGTGTCCGAAGTGTAATGTCTCACGCTACAAGCAGAACGGATCAAGTCCTGCGAAGGCACTATGGTATTTTCCAATCGTGCCTAGATTTAGACGCATGTATAGTAGTGCAGAAATTGTGAAAAGCTTAACATGGCATGTGGATGAAAGGATAAAAGACATCATGCTTTGTCATCCTATTGATTCTCCACAATAGAGAAAGATTGATTATGAGTACCCTGAATTTGGGGAAATGAGTAGGAATCTACGCCTTGCATTGTCTACCGATGGGATGAATCCTCATGGGATTCAAAGTAGTAGCCACAGCACTTGGCCAGTCATTTTGGTGATTTATAACCTTCCTCCATGGCTTTACATGAAGCGCAAGTATATGATGTTGTCCATGCTAATTGCGGGACCCAAGCAACCTGGGAATGACATAGATATATATTTGGCTCCTCTAATTGATGACTTGAAGATCATATGGGAGTCATGTATAGAGGTATATGATGGGTATAGAGAAGAAAGATTTAATTTAAGAGCTATGCTCTTTGGTATAATCAATGACTTTCTTGCTTATGGTAATCTGTTAAGGTATAGCATTAAAGGGCAACTTGGATGCCCTATTTGCGAAGAAAGAACACATTCTATGAGGCTTTAATATGGGATGAAGAATGTTTACCGCGGGCATCGTAGGTTTTTACACCAAGAACATCATTATCGGCGGTTAAGAAAAGCGTTCAATAGAAATCCAGAAGAAGGTAAGACACCTTTGCTGTTAACTAGTGATGAGTTGTTTGAGAAGATTAAGGATTTAGATATTGAATTTGGCAAACCATTTACAAGGCACCTTGGGACAACCAGATGGAAGAAGAGATCTATTTTCTTTGAACTCCCTTATTGGACTACCTTGGATGTTCGGCATTTTCCTGATGTCATGCATATTGAGAAAAATGTCTATGAAAGTCTTATTGGGACTTTACTCTAAGTGTCAGGAAAAATAAAAGATGGTATAAAAGCAACGTTGGACATGGTTTCTTTAGGAATAAGAGAAGAATTAGCACCCTAAGATAAGGGGAACCATACCTTTCTCCCTTCGGCAGCTTATACGCTATCTAAGAAAGATAAAATTGCATTTTGTGAGTTCCTTAATGCAGTTAAAGTTCCTAAGGGTTACTCTTCAAACATAAAAAAATATTATATCAATGAAAGATTTGAAGTTGAAGGGCATAAAGTCTCACGATTGCCATGTTTTAATAGAGGATTTCATTCCAGTTGCTATACGTGCAATTTTACCCCCTAAAGTGTGAGGGACGATCACTAAGTTATGTTTGTTTTTCAAGTCCATTTGCAGTAAAGTGATTAACCCACATAAGTTGCCAAGGTTGCAAGCTCATGTATTAATACTATGTGAGCTTGAGATGTATTTTCCATCGGGATTCTTTGATATTATGATCCACCTAACTGTTCACTTGATTAGGAAGGTTCAAATGTGTGGGCTTGCTTATTTAAGATGGATGTATCCTATTGAGTGCTATATGAAGATTTTGAAAGGCTATGTGAAAAATCGAAGTCGACCGGAGGGTTGTATTGTTGAACGGTATATTTGTGAAGAGGCTATTGACTTTTGTACTGAGTACCTAAGTCATATTAGTTATATTGGGCTTCCAAAGTCTCAACATATGGGTAGAATAAGTGGAGAGGGGATCATGGGAAATAAAGTCATTACTATGTCAAGTGCACAGTTGGAGGAAGCCCACCTATATGTGTTACACAACACAGAAGAGGTTGAAGAGTATGTAGACAAGCATATAGCTGAACTTAGGAGGGACAATCTCAATAAATCAAAAATTTGGTATGCTAGGGAACACAATAAAATTTTTACAAGATGGTTTAAGGAGCACATTCTTCAAATGTTAAATGTTGATTCTAATTCAGTTTCTAAAAAATTGAGATGGTTAGCTAACAGTCCAAGCAGACAGGCCATTTCTTACAAGCAATAGCTAGAAGCCCAGGCGAAGTTAATTGACATGCTATTAAAGGGGTAGATCCCTGGGAGGCTTTTGGTTGACATTAGCCCCAACGGGAAAGATAGATGCACAGTCCCTTTAGACAAAATACCTAAGGTAATGCATTTTCTCTTATAAATTTGCTTAACTAATTTTTTATCTAAACAACTGACATTCTTCATTTATTTAGGGCGAGAATGACTGCAACTGTTTAGCAGACAATCTGTCACGCAAAGTAGTTGCAACGGGACGCATGTATAACATTGCCAGGGACACAATCTATAACCTTCCCCTCTCGCCCAATTGCATTAAGGTTTCCTTGCTTGTTGTAATCGACCCCAAGTATCTATTACCTTATCCTACTGATGAGATGCAGATGGTAGGAGATGCGTTGGGGAGCTTGTTGTATGGCCCAGCCACCTTGTTATAGTTGGTACACCAATGCCGACAAAGGACCCAAAGCTGCCAAAGGACCCCTTGCCAATAAAGAAAAAGGTATATATGATTTATATAATTATTTAGAATCTTTAATATATATATATATATATATGTCTAACTTTTTCATTGTATAGCCAAGGGGGAAAAGCAAACTGAAGGGCAAGGTGTCGGGCTATACTAAAGAGTCAGCCACAGTTTCGCAACACGCAGTGCCTATGCCTGTTGTAGAAAACAAATTTTGTGACTCTTTTGAGACCCATGCTTCGGCTACGAGGATGATTCATCAAGTGCCGAATGGGGATATCATTAATTTTGATGATGGGCTATTTAGTAGAGCATCATTTGAAGTCGTTTGGGATGAAATTTTGAATAAAATCCTCAAGTATAATATGGCGAGCACTAGTTTGATGACTTTCTACATGAGGTAATTCTTCAAGATTCATTAGTTAATTTCTTGAATTATTTATATGTGTGATTATGCAAGCATATTAACTTATATATTTTTTCACCCAAGTCACCTTTATACCTTATTCGTGGTTCCTGGTAGCCTCGAGTTGAAGATCAAGATGGTTAATCTTCATGATGTCTCTCCCCACAATAATATTACAAAGGAAGCCCTTGAAAATCAAGCAAGAATGCTTTCGGATCAATTTTGAGAAAGGGGAGCAGCAAGGATACTTTATTTCTCGCTCCTTATGGTCATGGGTGAGTTGTTAATATTTGTTACGAGTAAATTTTTTTTATATTTATTTGTTTGGTAACATGTGTTATTTTTTGTTAGAGGACATTGGATGCTTATTGTGGTTAATCCCGTTGCTCCAAAAATATGGTATCTCGATCCCTTTAATGGAAAGCCAAACAACAGGGAAGATATGGTGGTACTTTTTAATGAGTAAGTTTGATTTTTTTACTTGTTATTTCTTTTTATTTTTAGTTTTCATTCATATATATTTTTCACATTCATTCCATAATTCCTTCTTAGAGCTGTGGTGTTGTATCACACTGCGACCGACATGACTGTGTCCCCGAAGATGAGGGCATTCGAATCTTCAGAGAAATGGGTCACTGTTAAGGTATTCATTCAATTGGTCAAGTTTTTAATCAAAAAACTGTCTCATTATAATTTACAATTTCATTGATATGTGTTTTTTTACAGTGTCCATTCCAGCCAGATTAGAGTAATGACTGTGGTTATTGCTTGATGAAGTTCATGAAGGACATTATCACTCATGCCCCTACCACATTATTTGACAAGGTATATAAAATTTAATTACACTTCAATTATAAATTTTAAACAATTTTAATTAGCTACCTATTAACTTGAAATTGTTGTGACTATTTGCTTACAGTACTTCAAGGATGTCTATTGCGTTCGTTATATGGCTGCACATGTAGAAGAGGTCCTTGAAGAGGTAGTCCAATGTGTTTTCAATATGTGGGTAGCAATAGTAGTTAGGCCGGTACAATAGTTAGTTACATTTATATACACATTTTTTGGGTCAATTTTTATGAGATAGGTCACTTAGTTTTGGAACATTAGTTTGCAAATAAGTTGAATTTTTAGATTTTAAGGTTAAATGTATAGGAATTTTTATGTTAATTAGATAGGAGATACTGTTACAAACATTCATTATATTGCATTATTTTCGTTGCTAGTTGGCTGGTTTTTATCTTTATCTATATCTTTATGCAGGGGGCTACTTTAAAAGCAGCCACCATATTTAAAAAAAATTATGCCATAAATACTTGACAGTTATTTCAAAATAACTGTCAAGTATCAATATATCAAGTATTTGTAAATACTTGATGGTTATAAGGAAACAAGCGTTAAGTATTTATGGCCAAACGAACTGGTGGGTTTTGGCCATCAATACTTGATGTTTGTTTCCTTATAACCATCAAGTATTTACAAATACTTGACGCTTGTTTTGAAACAAGCATCAAGTATTTATTCTGAAAAGTGCATATTTAGTTCATATACTTGACGGTTTTTTTCAAATAACCGTCAAGTATAAGATTAATACTTGACAGTTTTCAAGTATAAGATTAATACTTGACGGTTAAAAACCGTCAAGTATTATTTCTTTAATATATGTCACACCCTTACTTGACAGTTAAAAACTGTCAAGTATTGTAAAAAATAAGTGTCAAATATGGGTATTTTCTGTGGTAGTGTTAGTGCTTCGGCCCTTGTTGTTCCAACACTTATGGTGTTGGCCCTTATAGTTATGGCCCCTATGACTTCAATCTCTATGGTCCTAGCGCTTGTGGCTTTGGTCCCTTTGGTGCTGGCCCCTATGGCTCTGGCCCCTTTGGTGCTTCGACACCTATAGTTCCAGCCCCTATGGTGGTGGCCCTTATGGTTATGGCCCCTGTGACTTCAGCCCTTATGGCTGCAGCCCTTGTGGCACTAGCCCCTATGACTTAGCCCCTCTGGTATTGGCCCTAGTGACTTTAGCCCTTATGGCCAAATGGGCTTGCTATTGAATTAGTCTCATCATTTATCCTTTGAGAGATGTTATAGTGGTCCTCGTTGTTAATCTTCAGGTCGAAGGGCACATTGGGAGACTGCCCCCATATCCATTTATTCTTTGAAGGTGTGAGCTAATTAGAGCTTGCTCTTGTGATGGTTTAGACAACATAGCAAAGATACTCCTTAGCCCATCTTTTAGAGTTTGCAACAAAGCTCTTTGCATCTCATTAGCTCGTACTTCACATTTTATATGTGTAACTGCGTTTTCTAAGTTGTAAGATTTATGTCTATTTTTTCCAATAATATATTGATCCTTCAGTGTCCTAGGCATTTCGTTCACACGTGTCCTATCAAGCATGCCAAAAATTATTCATCGTGAACAACAAGTTACTAAGCGTGCCAAAAACGCTGAGTCTTAATTGATAATAAAAGTTCCTTGGGCTCCCTTACCACAATTTACCAAAATGTAAAAGATATGCAAGACTTAGCAAAATAAGTATTTGATTATCATTGAAACATTACCAAATGTAAACGATTACAAGTCTAAATTGAGGATAAAACTAATTGATAAACCTAAGAACTATGGGTGCAAAATGTGATTCTTTCGGGTGCTATCCATGTGTTCTTTTGTGATTTGATGCTCTATTTATAGTGATAGAGTGATGGTAGCCTCTTTCTTAGTATATGAAGTGTTCTTACGAATAATTAGGGATCCTGTGAAACTCATGACATGGTCTTTAATCATTGTCTTCTATTTTAAATAACCAGCCCATCTCATCAAGATACTTAAGCACAATGATGTTGTTCTTGCAAGATCCTGGATTGTTTAAGATCGTGTCTTTATGTACTAATGGTCCACAAGGTGGGTTTGCAACTTATAGGATTTTGACATGTTTATCTGACCGTGACTCTCTACTGAACTCAGGATTGGCTCCTTTGTTTAAATTGTTGATTAGGCTTGACTCTTCAGTAACTTGGCCCATGTGGCTTCATGGCCGATTTAAACGCTTTGGGAAGCAATGTTTCATATTTAGCCCAAATATAGAGACATTCATGAAATTTACTATTTAAGCATATAAATCACATCCATATAATAATTAATCAAATCCCATAGTCTCTCTCTAGATATCAAAGAAAATATAGGCTCTTTTTTGTAATAGTGAGAGAGTGTACATGCACATGAATCTCCTCCATACATATACTCTAACATTAAAGAGATATAATTAATGTACATGCAGATATGAATCTCCTATGTATATATTCTCTAATACTAATGGAAAGATGTTCATGAAATAAATTTACTATATTTAAGAAGAAACACATCCATATATATAATAATTAATCAAATCCCTAGGTCTGTGCGATATTATTAAAGTAGAATAATTAAGAAAATTCAAATTTGTTTTGACAATGGAGGTGTCATTTGAGGTAGCTCTTTGTGTAAGTGTTGTGGGGATGTTGAGTTGGATTGCTTTTAAGTACAGTGTTGTGTGGTGGAAGTGGGAGAGAGTGAGAAGGAAGTTGAGAGTGCAAGGAATAAGAGGGCCTCCTCCTTCTATTGTGTATGGCAATAATGTGTCTGAAATGCGAAAATTACAATCTCAGCCTAAATCTGCTCCTCTACTCTCCTCTATCCACTCTCATCTTTTAATGGCTCATGACTACAATTCCAACCTCTTCCCTTACTTTGAACATTGGCGAAAACAATACGGTAATAACAACTCACTTTTCTCTTCAATTCAATTTCACTTTAATTGCTCCTTGGTTTCTATATATTATGGAATGTTTTTTAGAAGAATTTTGTGTTTCTTAATATAAGATAATTAATGTGATATTAATTATATTTTTTAATATTACTTCTATTTAAATTCATTAATTATAAAAGAGAATATAATATAAATTTGAAAAAAATTATTTCATCAATAGAAGTAAAATTGAAAGTTTATTTTATTGTCAGATAAAATAATTTAACCACATTTTATTGATTGTACTTCATGAATAGGTGTTGCTCTTATTCCTAATTTATCAGGAGCAGAATGCCATACCCTCTAATATCCTTTGTATACTATCTCGTTCTTGCACTATTTATTTTTCCCCCTTTTCGATGAACTTTTCCCATTTCTTTTCATCATAAGCTTTTACAAACATTTTAATAACATTGTAATTATGAAATGTAGTAAGGTCAATGAGTAAATTGACTTCAAAACTATAGGTCTAAAAGTATTTGGAGCCTTAAACTCATATTTTGTGCAGTGTTTCACTTCAATTTATTAAAAACGATGCAATCTAACTTCTACTATTGATAAAAGTTAACTATGACCATTAGTTGATCAAAAAAGAAAGAAAATAAATTTAAAAATTACAAAAAAGAACTCAAAATTACAGTGGAGGACCTAAAAGTTACAGACAAAGACCCAAAAAATTACTAAAAAGGACCAAAAAAATTATTTTATTCTTTTTCTGTAATTTTTGAGGTCTTTTTTGTTCATTTTATGATTAACTAACAGTTAAAGTTAATTTTTCAAATTGCACCTTTTTTAAAAGTTAAAAAAAAAATATGGCACAAAAGATAAGTGTGGGGCCCCAAATGCTTCTGGATATATAGTTTAAGAACTAGTTTGTTTATTTACACAATATAGTATAGCTTTGTATTTTTTAATAATTTTTTAAGAAAAATACTCCCTCTATATGTGTAGCCAAGATCAAAGGTTACTAAATTTTTAATAGATAAAGGTGCATTTTTGCTCTTAAAGTATTCTTCAAGTAGCACCTAATATCCTAAGCTATTTGTTAGAGCAATTATGCCCTAAAAGTAATTAAAATAGAGCATTTTTATCATTTTTGTTAAATTCTTTAACGGTCAATGTTGGAGTCTTTGTCAATATTTCTAACAATTGATGTTGGGAATTTGATGGTAAGGGCAAAATGCTCCATTTTAATTACTTTAGGGGCAAAATTACTTGAATAGATAGTTTAGAGTGTTGGGGGATTCTCGAAGAATATTTTAAGGGTAAAAATACACCTTTATTCATTTGTATTTATGGGAACTATTAAATAAATAATTTAATAATGTCTTGCTGAGTACATACGTCCAGGCTCGTTGGAAACATTTATCGTGCTTAGCCAAGAACAAAGAACAAGCATTTATTATGCATTCATGCATTTAAACTTTAAGGATTTGTATAAAAATATGATATTCATGAATGAGATATTACTATATTATAAATTCAATCTCGTGTTGACATTTTTGAAAAATAATAACAGATTGGTAACGCTTGCCCTAATTGAAGAAAATTTTGAGTTAAGGGGTATCATTAGAATAAATATAAATAATTTAATAAATTTTTCTTTTTTTTGGCCAAAAATAAATTTTAAATCATTCTTAATTTAAACTCATTAATTGTAAAAGAGAAAGTAATGAAAATTAAATTTAATTTTTTACTTAAATAGAGATAAAATTCAAAGTTTATTTTATTTTTATGCAAAATTAATAACTTAAGTACATGTCTTTGACTGATACCTAGAATATGTAACATGCATGAATTGCAGGTCGACAATACACGTGCTCTACAGGGGAGAAGCAGTGCCTATTTGTGAACGAACCAGAGATGCTGAGAGAGATGAACCAATGTTTTACTTTGAACTTTGGAAAGCCCTCTGATACAACCAACATTCTCGCTCCCTTACTTGGAAATGGCATTTTAAGAGCAAATGGGCTTAGTTGGGTGCACCAGAAGAAGCTTCTGGCAGATGAGTTTTTCATGGACAAAGTTAAGGTGCATAATTATTCCGAAAATATTGTAATTTTTCATAGTCCACCTTTACTCGCCTTCATTTTTGTTCATGTTCATTCATTAGATAGTATGTATTTTGACAAAACATAAATTGGCTAGAAATTATTCATTCATTAATTAACAATATTTCCTCAGGACATGGGTTTTCTTTCTTTATAACGTTATAGTTTCTAATCTCTCTCTCTATATATATATAGCTATAGATATGTGTCTAAGATATCTGTCATTAAAAAAAATTCTGACATAATACATTCTTTTTTCCAGTTATAAATACAAGTATGTGTAAAGTGTTACCACTTATTATTTTATCTAAAGAATTGTTAGTAATTAAAAAAAAACCGACTTGGCTACTGTTGGTATTATTCAACTGATAATATTTTTGAAAAATCATAAAAAATATAAAATTTCACCATTTTGAAAATTCAAGATATTAAAACGTTTTTTATTTTATATAAAAGCCAATAATACTAAAAAAAAGAATGAAATTGGGGAAGTTATGGTATTACAAAAGATATTAAAGAAAGATATATTAAAGGCCTCTAGCCTAGAGTAGTTACCAATGCAAATTAAATTTGACAAAAAGAAATACTCACTCCATTGAGTCCATCATAAACTATAAGATGCCTTTAGACAATACCTCACATACCAATAAATTTTATTAAATAGACTTAATAATTTTATTTTTTTCAAAATATAAAAATATAAACTTTAAAAAATACTCTTAATTTAATAACCTTAAATCTACACTTAATTAGTATTAAATTGAGAGGGGGGTAATATTGGAAAAAGATATTTTTGAAAGAGATTCAGCATCCTAAAATTTAAGCATGCGCTATACTTTTAGTGTTAAATTATCACACCAATAACATATTTCTGATGGATTGAAAAAGGATCACGGGACCGATCTAGTATGGGACTTGTCTCAAATTTTGAATCTTATTCTAGTTTGGATGGCCAGATTTTATACCCGTTCCCCGTGCTTTAAAGCATAAAGCAGTGAACCCAGAAATTAAAGGCACTGATTAGCTAATTTTATATCTTATTCTCATCTATCTATAATTAAAATTTTATCATGGGTAAGAGATGAGCACGGTTTAATTTGTTGGCAGGATATGGTGGGGCTCATGGTAGAATCGGCACGGCCTTTGCTATCAAAATGGGACCAATCAATTAATAGTGAGAACGGATTTGGAGAAGTCGAAGTTGAAGCAGATTTGAGGAGCTTCTCAGCTGACGTCATTTCTAGGTTTTGTTTTGGTCATTCTTATTCTAAAGGAGAAGAGATTATCTCAAAACTTAGAAGTATAATGAAGCTTATGTTCAACAAAGGTGGCTTCATTTTCGGACTCTCCAGTTTTCGGTGAGCAGTCTCCTCCATTAATTTGTTAATTTTGCGTATGCAAATTAATAAATTAATTAATTAATCACCACAATGATCAACTTATAGTCCAAAAAACTATATGCAATAAGAATAAAACACTATTTCGTGCATGCTTTTTGTGTAGAAATGTTAGTTTGTTATTACTAGGTAAAAGAACAAATTGGCCTTTAAATAGGTTTAAAAACATTTGAGAATCTAAACTCATTTTTTGTAAACTTTTTTTTTTAACTTTTAAAATTGTATCAAAATTGTATCACACTCCTATGAAGCTTAACTTGAGAAGCTGATTAGAAAACTTTGTATAAAGAAATATACACCAATGACGCAAGATAAGCCGATGAGGTATATTCTTGTACAGAATTTTAAATTATACTCCATCCATTCAAAAATATAAGAAATTTTTGAGAAGTTAGATGTTAAAAAATGTAAGGTATTTTTAGTCTTTCAATGTGTAATCATTGCTTTTTTGTAAAAAATGCTCCTATTAATGAATGACTATATTTTTTATAGGATATTTAATAGAGGTAAATATGAAAAGATAGGATTAGTTTGAAAATAAGTAACTATTTTTTTGGGTGAGATTCAGTTAAATTGCCTTACATTTTTGAATGAAGGGAGTATTTATTTGTTTCATTTTTTTCTTTTGTCTTTATAAGTGGCTTGAAGAAGAATGTGCATGTAGTATATATGTAGATCGGGCTTGAATTTCTTAATGGTGTATTTGGATTGATAGGGACTTGGATTTTTGAAAAATAGAGCCAAACTCAGTATTTCTAACTTTTCATTTTTGTTTCGAATCTCTCAATTCACTTCTCTTTGTGAAATTTTTTAAACTCCCTAAAAAAGGATTTTACATGAATTGTAAATATGAGATTTGGAATATAAGATTTTAATTCTAAAATTTAAATCCAAATCCACCAATTGGAATGCTACTTAAATAAATTTCCTGAGGCTAATTAAGCATGCTGATTGGTTGATGGCAGGGGCATGTTTGATTTATTGACAAGGAAGGAAAACGAGGTGAGTAAATTGGAAAGAGAGATAGAGTCACTGATATGGGAGTTAGTGGACAAACGTAAGCAAGAACAACACTCTTCAGAGACAAGGTCATCTAAGAAGGATCTGATGCACTTACTTTTGGAAGCATCCAAAAGTGATGAAAATGTAGGTCAAGAGTTCTCCAAGAAATTCATAGTGGATAATTGCAAGAATATATACTTTGCTGGGCACGAGACCACTGCTCCTGCTGCCACTTGGTGTTTAATGCTTCTTGCTTTACACCCTGAATGGCAAACTTCAATCAGGGAGGAGATTGCTCAAGTTTGTCCTAATGGAATCCCAGATGCAGATTCTCTCCCCAACCTTAAAAAGGTACTCACAATTAAACTTGGACTTAGCTTTCTTTTTCCTCTTGAGAAAAAAAATCTTTCTCATGTTAATCTTCTAAGTGATTCAACACAAAATAACGAGAGTAGTAGTTTTGAGAGAATAATGGTGAGATTCACATGTCAAAAGTTTGACCTATTAATTAAGGATCTGGTTTTGGTGCAAATCACATAAGTTCTTATCGATATCTGATCTAGACTATACTTTTATTTGGATAATAATCCAAATTTTAAAATTTCAAATTATAATTTTTATTTAATAAATTCTTTTTTGAGTAAAGTGATGATTAAGCAATTATCTTTATTTTTAATTTTACATGTATTAAAATAAAAAATGTCTTAAAGATATAATAAATCAAATTCTCAACCATCCATTCAATTTCTGATAATGAATTTGAAGTTTATATACGCAGATGACAATGGTAATTCATGAATCTTTGCGCTTGTTTCCACCGGGACCTTTCTTGTCAAGGGAAGCATATGAAGATATCCAAATAGGAAACTTACTTGTTCCGAAAGGAGTTTGTTTATGGGTTCTAATTCCAATGTTGCATAGAGACCCTGTTATCTGGGGACCAGATGCTAATGAGTTCCAACCAGAGAGGTTTAATGATGGTGTCTCTAAAGCTTGCAAATTCCCAAATGCATATGTGCCTTTTGGAGTGGGTAATCGCTTGTGCTTGGGGAAGTACTTTGCAATGGTGGAATTGAAGGTTGTGCCAGCACTTATTATCTCTCGCTTTAGCTTCTCTCTTTCACCAAATTATAAGCACTCTATAGTGTATAGAATCTCTTTGCAACCAGAATATGGAGTACCTCTCATCGTTCAAAGGATTTAACATAGATCGGTGATTTAGTCATCAAATGGAAAAGCCTTATGCTACTCCATGTTTGTGTCGGTCATTGGTTATAAAGTTGTAAGTCCTAGCGTATTGTTCTGGCATTTAGGTTTTCTTCTCTAAATTTTATGTTTATTACTCAAAAATTGAAACAATAAATTATACAAAAATGTCTTCACTATTGTGATGACGTCTGTGTTTTCTTCTCTAAATTTTCTGTTTACTACTCAAACATTGGAACAATAAATTATACAAAAAAATGTGCCGAAAATGTATTAAATATATCATTAATTTTAGGGAAAATTGTTAAAAGAACCTGTACATAAAATTAAATTAATTATGCAAAGGTCCTACTTTTACCATTTATTTTAAATTTGTAAAAATGTATCGAATATATTTTCTAACATTTTGCTTCATCTTTATATCCCCTTCACTTTCTTCTTCTTTCAAGTACTCCACATGCACCGGAATAAGTTGCACAACATCAAAGAAGATCAACGAGGATACTACATGGCAGACCTAGGAGTGGCCTCACCTTATGAAAGGGGCTATCTATGTGTGCAACCACTCCTCCGTCATGCATTCTATCTATTATTAGTCACTCTCTAGTTTCGTTCAATGCACTTTTACTATTGTGGAACCTCTCACAATCCTTGGCAATATCCCATCCTTTTACTCAACATATCGCCTTCACTGCATGTGGTGGTGACGAAGTTCGACTTCTTAATTACGATCATCCACTACCTCTTAACTTATTGTCTTTATATCTTGAAAAAAAAAATTGACATCCTGAAAAATGTCATGCAATTATACTGTTAAGAAATATAGAATTTTTCTGATATCAAAATTTTTTTCCCTAAAAACTCCTGTGATGAAAGAAACATGTATTCAAAGGAAGAATACTTGCATACATGGAAGGGAACGTGCATGTATTATTTCTTCAGTGTATGAAGAATATGGATACAGTGAAAGAAACTTGCATATATGCAAAAATAATTGTACAATTATTTATTTGGTGTCCATGGAATAAACATGCATAAGCTTCTTCAATTTATCTTTCTTCCACCACATATAGCCTTCTTCGGTGTATTTAAAATTCCTTCTATTGTATACAACCTTCATCAACCATGCATATGCATGTTTCTTTTGTTGAAACTAAAGAAATATATGTTCACGTTGCTTTCCATATATATGGGGAAGCTTTCTTCAATCGTATGCATTTTCTTCCATGGACACTAAAGAAATATATGTACAAGTTGTCTTCCGACAAAAATAAATTTCCTGCATATATATATATATATATATATGGATAAGCAAGATACAACATGCCAACTCTCTTCAACCTCTTCAACAAATCAACCAATAGCAAAGGAAACATACGTACACTTCCTTCTACAAAATTCTGTCCAATTCCTCCATATCAGCCCTCATGCATCCATCAAAAAGCATCAAGTTTCTAGCAACCAGTAGAGGAACAACACTCAATAGAATTACAGTCTTGTTGCTCCAATATTTTTCTTTTTATCTTTTCATCTTAAATTGTTTGTAATTTATTTTAGAATAATAATAGTACTATTTTTACTCCACTTTGCAGTTCTTACATTTTGATAAATATCTTTCTTTATTTTCTTAATTTCTAATTGTTTGCATTCTGGAAAATTGTCAAAAAGGGTCTTAAGAACTCACAATTTAATTTAAAAGTCAAATTCATTGCACCATTTAAGGAAAAACTCCTCTGGCATGCTTGAACACACAACCAAATGAAAATAATGCCAACAAAAAAGGCATACCTCGTGGGACATGTGCATATGTAGCAATGGTACTCTCACAAATTGGATGTAATGAAGATGAAGATTTTATCAAGTTTCATGACTCACAGAATGTTCTTGTGAACTAGGTTCTATTAGCATTAGAGATTCCCCCATGAATCAACATACTTGCAAAGCTGACGTGAATTTACCCACATGTAGAGCTAGAGATCCATGCATCAATAGAGTCATGTGGATTCACACACCCATGGAGTTAGTGATCAACTAGTTTCCCCAAGAGCTAGTGTTTTAGGAACCAATAGACTCAGGGATCAGAGCATATGTAAAGCAAATGAGATGTCACATGCTTAAGAGCCTGTGATCTGGACTTCCCAAAATCTAGTGATCTAGGAGCTAGAAGAATCAAGGACTTAGGCAACCTATAATCACACCCTTATGGAGCCAACATGGAACTACACCCTTGTGAAGCTAGAGGAAGACTACATACCTACAGAGATAGTATAGAGTTGCATCCTTGTGCAGCCAATGGAGTTTCAAGATTGTATAGGAATAGTCATCATAAATTTGAATGAGTCCTTTAGGTGCCTTGAACAATAGATAAAGTATAGTGTCGAGCTTGATAGATTAGATATATGTCTCCACTATGAGCTCTATGAGATTTGGATGAGGAACCTCATTAAGGAAGAGATGTATGTGGAAAGATGTTGAGCCCAATAAGAAGAAGGATTTCACATGAATCACTATGAGTTCTTAAAGAAACATATCTAAAGAGTTTGGAAGAAACTTTTGTAATAGCTCCTAAGATTAGTATCACAAGGGTAAAGAAGCAGAGGCTTACTTTAAGTCTTTCGAACAAGTTGAAAGCAAGGAGTTGAAGACAAACTCTAGGCCTTTAGAGTGAGTTATAAGCAAAGCACCCGAGGAGCATCACTCTAGTGACCCTTAACAACAATACTTTAAGATTGATCTAAAGTTAAACTTTAATTTGTCCCCTTAGAGTTAGATGAAGAGCAAGGGCAAATTTCTAGGTCATTGGAGTTGACCTTAGTTGAAGGCTCTAAGGAAAACATCCTAGGGTTTTCAATAAGAAAAGAATCAAATTCACTTGTGAGCCCTTTAATGAGGAAGAATAAGGTCCCATAGAAGGGGAAAATAGATGTAAAAGAAGAGACTAAGGGAAAGTTGAGTGAAATGCTAAGGACTAATCACATTTTTAACCGACCTAGACATTGAAAACAGAAAAAGATCTCTTAATCTTAGAGTTATCAACCTCTTCTCCATCTTTATGTTTATGACTCTTGTGTCACTACTCCTACTCTTTAGCCATGCTTTTGCATTTCTCTGTAGTTGACGTTGACAATAAAGGGATTTTGAAATTTGAAGAAATAAGGAGTTCATGAAAAAGGCAAAGAAAATAAAAGATAAGGAGTTCATAAAAAAGGCAAAGAAAATAAAAGATGAGTGAGAAACCTAGAGAGAGAGCATATGAGTTTTCGAGTGCTAATTGTTGGATAAGCTACACCCGAGAGGGGGCTGAGTTGGATGACACTAAAATTTTTGAAAAACTTGAAACCTAAGGAAGATAGGAGCAAGGAAAGAAGAGATAAGACACACAAAATTTATATTGATTTAGTCCAAAACTTGACCTACATCCAGTCCTTAAGATCACACTTGAGATTTTTAACTAAACTCACAAGTTTCAATGGGTGTTTGCTACTATAATACAGTTCTCAAAGCTTAACTTGTCTTGATTCAACAACAAACCTTGTTATAACTAGCAAGTTGTTATAAATTACTTAAAAAACACCTTTTCAAGATTTCAGTTGAAGAATAAAACTTTTACAAAAAAACTCTTTTGAAAAGTAGATAGATTATAAATGAAAAATTAGAAACTTGTTAAAGCTTTTTCACAAATTTTATCAAGAATAATAAATAAATGCTAAACTCTAATGCACAATTGAAAACTTTTTAGAATACTTTAAAGATGAATAGTTCATTCTAAGATCAGAATTGGTTATTCTAAACTTAAATTATATCACATATATAGTTTTGGTAATTGACAGACTATTACTATTGTAGAAATAGCCTTTGGTGGCATTTAAAATTTTAGTTTCATAATGTTTATAAAATGCTATAAGATCCAATGTTATAATAGGTATCCAGTGGCGCTTCATTAATTATTAAAATGCCATAAGACTTATGATAGAGCGAGGACGTTTACTTTTGCAAACGCCACCTCTCTCAGCTTAATTTTTGAAATACCTCAAGAGAGGTGGCATTTATTACATATTGTTATTCACAAAGGTGGCATTTTCAATAAGAATAAATGCTACCTTTGTGAAACAATTTTTAAAAATAAAAAATCATACAGAGGTAGCATTTCTTTATTTTGTAAATGTCACCTCTATCATTTCATAATTTTTTTTTAAATTTAAATAACGTAGGTGACATTTCTAGAACATAGAAACGCCACATATGTTATTTCAGAGAGGTGGTATTTCTTCCATCTATGGATTTGAGATAGGAAATGTGTTTTTTTTAAATAAATTTTCTTAAATATTATACACCAAAATTTTTCATCAAAACAACAGATCCAACAATATACAACCAGTTTAGTAATTTGCAAATAATTCAGTTATACAATAAAAAAAATTACAAAACATATATTTATAGTACAACAAAGTAGTTTACAACTATATTAATAAAGCTCCCTAACTAGCTAGCTAGGCCAAGACATATTCTAAAAGCCTCAAACCTTAAAAGCATTCAACAAATATCAAAGCTCTAGTGTCCTAAATTCAAAACAAATGATAACCACTCCTAAATTAGATCATAAATTTGCTCATCACTATATTCCAAGCACTTTGTGTCCTCAAAGTACTACAAAATATATTAAAACAAGAAGTCATATATATATATAATTAAAAATTGTTATAACCTAAATAAAATTAAATAAAACTAGATAACTTTTCATACCTCAAATGGGATAAAAGTTTGATCATGGATGATCACATCCTTCATATATTTCATAATGTAGTACCCACAATCATTATTCTTTGGTTGGAAAGGGCACTAAAAAATTACCAAAAAGTAATATAAATTTATGAAGCAAATAAATTTATTTTTCATAATTCACTACAATCTTTCATGTATAAATTAAATATACCATAATCTTTGACCATTGATAACTCTTTGAGAAATCTTTTTTTTTTTCTAGAAAAGGGAAGCTCTTTGTGACCTCGAAAGTTGTTTAATGTCCTGCCAAAATAAAAAAAAAATTAATCAATGATAATTGATGCAAATACACATATAAATATGTAAAATGATTCTTATAAATATAAATACTTACTTATTGAATAACTTCAACATATTAGGACAATCTATCAGTGCACCTCTAAATAGAGGATCGAGATAATAAATTAAAGACAAAGGAACAGCCACAGGATTGAGGACAATCAAAATCCAATGTCTTCTAAAAAAATTTAAACTTTGATTATAATTAATAAAATTGAGGTGTCTAACACAACAATTAATTAAAAAAGTAGTTAATAAAATACTTACCCCGTATTAAGAATAACATATTTTTCCAACTTCAGTTTTTTTGTGAATATTTCTTTTAGATGATCTACTTATTCAGATGCACTCAATGTCGACCTGTGACTAATATCAAGAGGATTAATAAATGAAAATATATTCTCTTTCTCCATGTCTTTTGAAAAAGAAATGTATAAATACCTTGATAAATAACAAAAAAAATGTATTAAAAGCAATTACAATAAGAAATAAAATACTCAATATGAAAAGATGTTATGAAAATGGTACCTTATCCAAGTGTTGATAGCAAAAGCACTTGCCCATTCTCGATCAAGTATTTCCACAATAGTATTTCTATCAAGATATTTCCAACTATCTTCACAATAGATTTCTCTTTCAAATTTTATTTCAAGAGTTTGGCCATTAGCAATAACCTTTGGCAAAAGATACCGAGGAGCATCACGATAATTATTAGCTCTTTGCATTTTTGAAGCTCTATGATTTTTTTGGTTTTTGATTTTGACTAAGTCTGTAAAAATTTAAAAAATTAAGTTATAATTACTATTGCATATAGAATGTTTTAAGGAAGTATGAAATATAATTATGTGATCAAATGACTCAATGTGATATAAAGGCCATGCAACAAAAGTTCCGTCAACATTTTTGACTAATACAATATCCTCATTAAGAGGTATTAGTAACTTGACATCATCATTAATACATATGTCCGTAGAAACTCGCAAAGTATCATGTTGTAACGAAATAGTATCTAAAGTATTATCAATGAAATTGTAAACAGTACCCACAACAACTATATTTTTAAATGAAATTGCTGTGTACAATTTGCATTTTGATTCTCCTTAGAAACTAATAAAATATTTAGCAATTTATATAATAAAAATGATAGTAACTTTAAAAGTTATCTAGAAAAAGTATTATTAGAGGGAGAGTGGGATGGTTTGGCATAGAAGTGTAGCTATCTCTCAAACTAAGGCTTTCAACTGTTGGAACTCTCACAAAACCTTGCTGAACCATAGCATTCATTTAGTCAAATAATTTTTTATTTTGTTCTTGTAACTGATGATATTGTTCTTCATAATGTTGCTCGTGCATATTCTGTTCTAACAATTATTGCCAAAATACATTCATTTCCTCTTACAACTTAGTAATGACACTCTTGTTTGAGCATCTTCGATCACCAAAATAAGTGGTTTGGGTAACACTAAAACTGACCCCTCTGACATGACTAGGGACTTCTGAAACATTTAAAGCTTTGCTGAGGATGTTCTCACAACCAAATTGTTGTACTACTTTTGGCATTTCTTGTGACAAAGTTTGCTGTTATATAAGGATCATAACATATTATATATAAAATGAAATCATGTAAATAAAAATTTAAACATGAACTAAATACTAATACATATATAAATCTGTCAAATTTGCCTTATACCTTCATCTTCAATTTCACCTTTTGAGTTTAATCGTCCTTCCACCCATACTTCATGCCGTGTAAGTTGTTCACAATTTAAATTATCTTTTTTTAATCTACAATTTAATTGAATTTATAAATCACTCACACATATGTAATAATTATTGAATATAAGACATACTTTATCTTATTCAATGAATGCATATCCTTTTCTTCCCCTTCTAAAGCTATATTTTTGGCTTTCAGCTAGTTGATGATATCGCTAGCTTTTCACTTATTCAAATGCAAATTGAATTTATATTAATTTTATATGAGTAAAACTATATATAATTGGAAAAATATTTCCTTGTTTACCTTAAATTCTTCGTTGTGTGGTCTAGAACAAATTGATGCCATTCTTCTTGAGATATGATCCCATCATAAAGCTCTAGTAGGTGTTCAATGATATTATGATTGTTATCTATTAAATACCACTTGCAAATATCTGCATGAAATTTTCTAAAAAGAACTCTGGCTTTTTTGAGGACATATGCTCTATGAGACTCATTGAGATCAAAACAAGACTATAAGAAAGAAAATAATCTGGATCAATATAAGCACAGGAAAAATAGTTCAACAGATAAGATATTAATGCCTTTGTTTACCTCAACTTGTTCCCATATGAATCGCTTGTATTTCTTGGCTACTTTTCTCTAATCAATAAATATAATAGACACATGGTCTCGAGCCACGTCCCCAATATAATTGATTAATTTATCTCCATTTGGCTTTATTGGCTGACCCTTGATATTCCAACATTGCAGCTTTATTCACATGCTTTTATTTCTAATCAACTTAGCCGTCACAGTTTTACCACGATAAATATCGCGAAACATGTTCTCCTTTACTACTTGAGGATAATCATCATTTGAACTAATGTGAGGCTCATCGTTACTATAGGAACTCATTTTCTTGCAAGTTGAGATCAACACATTAACACTTGCATAATATAAAATATGAAAAAATTAAATCAAGTAACATGAGAAATTAAATTACTTTTTTTTTCTTTGTTTGATTTAAACTTGATAGGTCAACCCATATCCCATCTTTATGATCATCTCCCATGTACAAGTGCTCCTCTTCAGTGAAATCATCATCAAAAGATTGTATTGTTTTGTGAAAAGGATCATCTTCAATATTCATATCCTCATTACCTTGAGCTTGATCATCATCTTCATGTTTTTTATTTAATAAAACTATAATAGACTAATTTTTCTTTTTGCAAGATTAGGAACAAAAAACACTTGTTTAGCTTGTTCAGCTAAAATAAAAGGGTTATCTCTATATCTAACTTTAGATAGATCCACTTGAATAAATCCAAAATCATCAATCTAGAATCCACTATAATTGTTAACCCACCTATATCTAAAGACAAACATCCTGAACATAGAGTAATCTAACTCCCATATACGTTTAATGATACCAAAGTATGACATTTTTGTATAGACAAAGTTAGTATCATTTGAACCGGATACATGTAAACTGCCAACAATAAGTGTTACTCTATTATTTTACATTGTGCTTTGATCATCTTGTTCTTTGGTAAAGAAGGCATAACCATTGATTACATAATTATTGTAAGATAAAACTTGTAAACTCAGTCCTTTGGCTAGCCATCTTAGTTTTTCAGAAACATTGCATGGATTCTTCCCCAATTCCTTAAGGATGTGACTTTTAAACAACTTTACAAAGTGTCGATTGTGTTCTTTTGTTACAAAATTCTCATTTCTAACACCAAACATATCTCTAAGAATATCTTTGTGTTCTTCTATAAATGGCTTAGCCTCTTCAGTGTTGTGCAGGACATATAGGTGTGCCTGTTCACATTCAGCTACTGAAATGCTAATAACTTTATTTTCAATTATTCCTTTCCCTGATCTTCATCCATTATGGCAAGACTTTGGAATCCTTATAACGTCAATGTTGGATAAATAATCTATACACAATTCATCTACTTCTTCAAATGTACCATTCGACAATACAGCCCTCAGGTTGATATCTATTTTTCACATAGCCTTTGAAAATTTTCATGTAACACTCAATCGGGTACATCTATTGTAAATAAGTTGGGCGACATATTTGAACTTCTTTCACCAAGTCGACAATCAAATAAACCATGATGTTAAAGAATGAAGGTGGAAAATAAATTTTAAGTTTATAAAGGGTCAAAACAACTTTCCTTTGTAAGGCTGGCAAATTTGCAAGGTCAACTACTTTATTACAAATCATCTTGAAAAACAAGCATAGATTTGTGATGGTGCGTCGTACTTTCTTAGGCAAAATTGATCAAATACTAATAGGTAAGAAATTTTGTATGCGCACATGACAATCATGGGACTTAAGACCTTGTAACTTTAAATCTTTCATTGATACAAGGTTCTTTACATTTGATGAGTACCCCTCTAGCACTTTGACACAATGAAGAAACTCAAGAAAAGATTATTTCTCATGCCTAAATAGAGTATAAGCTGCTGATGGTAGATAAGTATGATTTCCTTTCTCTAATGGAGCCAACTCTTCTCTTATTCCCATGGAGACCAAATCCAACTTTAACTTCACATTGTCCTTACTTTTTCCTGAAAAATGGAGCAATGTCCCAACCACACTGTCAGAAAAAAAAATTTCAATATACATCACATCTAGAAATTGTCTTACATGTAAGGACTTTTAATGTGGTAGATCAAAAAAAATTAATTTATTTTCCAACCACTTATTGCAACATTTTTTGCAAAAGGATTGCTAAAATGATTATCAAGGTCCTTCACCTTTTAAAAAACATTCATGCCTGTCAATGACCTAAACGGTTTCCCTTCTTTAAAGTCACCATTGAAAGCTTTTCTCCATTTCCTTAGTGATGCGTCGAATGTAAGAATCTATGGTGTCCTATATAAACATTTTTTTATAATAATCTAACCATATTGAATGAGTGTCCTCTTTACATATAGGACATGCACCATGTCTTTTGATGCTATATCTTGAGAGATTACTATAAGCAGGAAAATCATTGATTGTGCTAAATAACATAGCTTTCAAATTGAACATTTCTTCTCTATACCCATCATAAACCTCCATACCAGTGTCCCACATTAGCTTTAAATCCTCTATTAAAGAAGCAAAATATACATCTATGTCATTTTCTGGTTGTTTAGGCTTAGAAATTAACACAGACAACATCATAAACTTGCGTTTCATGCAAAACCATAGAGGTAAGTTGTAAATTATTAATATTACTAGTCATGTGCTGTGGGTATTGCTTTGAACACTATATGAATTGATTCCATCGGTAGATAATGCAAGATAGAGATTCCTTTCTTTATCTCTAAAAATAGGGTACTCAAAGTCAGTTTTTTTTCACTGAGAAGAATCTATAGGGTGCCTAAGCTTTCCATCTTTAATCCTTTCATTCTCATGTCATGTCAACAAGTTGGCAATTTTTGCATTTCCATACATACACCTAAATCTCGGTATAATGGGAAAATACCATAGTGCCTTCACAGGACTTGATTTCTTTTCATATTATGATGCTTCATATTTAGGGCACTTCTCTAATGAAGCATAATCATTATGAAAAAAAATGTAATCATTAGGATATGCATGTATTTTCTGATAGCCCAAACCAATTAAGCAGAGCATTTGCTTGGCCTCATATGTCTTGGTGGGAAGTTTATTACCAACAGGAAACATATCTTTCAGAGCATTAATAGAACACATTTGCTACCCACTTTTATTTGTCAATTAAGACCATTTTATTAATGATTTATCACCTTCAAGTGTACACATTGCATTAGATTTGAAATTTTGCCTAAGCTTCTAGGTTTAGTGCACTAAGGGCATTTTGGTCCAAAAAATAAACTTTTGAGAAAATGTACAATTAAAAAAGTCCATTTTATGTTCAATTAATGAGTGGTGAAATTATATTTTTAAAATTCATTTTAGTTTGGGAGTAACTAAATAAAAAGTCAACACTTTCTTAAGTGTCTTAATTTGACCTAGTTTTCAGTTCGCCTTTGTGTGAAATTTTTATATAATTTTGTATAGCTTGAAACTTAGTTATTTTAATCAATTCTCCCTTATAATTATGAATTTAATTCTGGATATTAATTAGATTTTATTATATCACATGCTATTTAATTGAATTATGTGATTTATGTAACATGGGTGGTACGTGACTTGTGCATCAATTGGGCAATTGAGATCAACACTCCATGAGGTCAATTAGGCTTTATTTGGGGATTAAATCAGCTTAAAAATGTGGATGACATATGAAAAATTATACACACATTGGAATCATCTACCAACTAATAGGAGGTTGCCACCTTGCAAGTGTGACAAAGCTCTCATTTTCATTTTAATTTCTTCTCCTTTTTTTAATTAAGCTTCAGCTGATGGGAAACAGAATAATCACACCATTCAGCTCCCCAATTTAGATCTAACACTCATCTCATTTAGCTTTCGTATTTTCTCTCTCTTGTTTATAGTGTTCATTTTCTCTCTTTTGTTCTTCATTTTTCAGCACCCTAACCTCAATTTTCAGCCACTAAACCTCCACAAAACTCAAACTATTCTTATCTCTTCATTTTCATTCCATCCCTTCCTATTTCACAAGGTTCTAAGCTCATTTTCTTCATCCCAAGTTTCATGAATTTCGTTCAGCAAGCTTCCAACTTAGGGTTCTTAAAGATGATGAAGATTGGCTAACTTTTTTTTGTGGAATCCTTGAGAGTTGAAGATGGAGAATGAGTCTTGAGCTTTAAATTAGCTAAGTTCTTTTATTTCTTATCCTTTTCTCTTTTTATTAGATGGTTAGATTCCTTAATCTAGGGTTTAATTATCTTAGGTTGTAAATTCTAATTTGAATTTGATATTGATGTAAATAGAGAGGATTGTTTCATTTAATTTCTTCCTTGGACAGCAATGAATGAATTTTACCACTCTTTGTTTGGCACATAATCTTATGTTTTTCAATTAGTGAATTACTTATGTTAATAATGCATAATCTTGTGGTGTTATTGCTTGTGTTGTTGAGTAGTTTGACATAATCTTGTGGTTACTCACATTATCATTTTGACTGTGGCTGTTGAGAGGAGATTTTGAGTGAATCACTTGGCTAATTTTTATACCAATTGGTTAATTGAAATAGGGACTTTAATATATGACCTAGGAAAGTTAGCTAATTAGGTTAATTAGCTTAAGATAATTTTCTTAAGTCATGACAGCTTTAGTCAAAAGGAAAGGAAAGCTTAACTTAGCCTAATCATGAGAAGATAATGAGTCCAAAATTAACTAATCTCTAGTGCATTTTACTCACTTTATTTAGCATTTTAATAATTAAGTAATTAGTTTAGATAATTAAGTAACTAAATTCCTAGAACTTTGGGTGATTTATTCCACTAGATAACTTTTAATTAGACTAAGACCATTCCTTGGGAGATGACCTAAGGCTAACCTATATTGCATTAGGGTTAGCTTTAGTTTAATTTTGAGGATAAGTGACTAATTCCTTATCAAAATTTTGGCGCTATTGCCGGGAGTGGTTTAGGTTTAATTCTAAGGTTGTTTAGTGTTGAATTTATATTTTTAGTGTTCCTAGAAAATTTTGTGAAAAATTATAAATATTTGTATTTTTTTTATATTTTTGTGTGTTTTGAGTTTTTTATTCTGTTTTGGAAAAAAAATAGTGCAATTTTTGTTAGTTTGGTGTAGAGCTGAAAATACTCTATTTTTAGTATCTCTATATAAAATTGAAAAATTAATTGGGAATGAGTCTGAGGAAATTTGAACTTGAAATTTATTTCATTGAAAAATATATATCTTAGCTTCCTTTTAAAATTGGTTTGGTCAATTTTGAATGTGGGAAGTGTCCTGTGAAAATTTTACAAGCTAACAAGGTCCAAGGAGCCTTTACAAAGGACTCCCAAAATCCTGTTTCAATTTTGAATTAGTATATCTCCCTCTCTATGCGTCCAAATTGATTGATTCTAGTCTCATTTTTCTTATCACTGTCTTATATTTGTTTCTTTTGTTTATAATTTTGTTCAAGTTTTTTATTTTTCTATTTGAAAGTTTGTTAGAAGCTCTAAAGGTCTTATGGACAAAATCCTGTTTCTCCAGACCTATGGACCAACTTGTGAAAAATTATGAGAATGATTGGGAAGGATTTGTGGCCTGAAATGTTTATATAATTTTCCTGTATATCTCTTATGTTTCTCATAAAATTTTAGGGGAATTTCTCATGTGGATTGGCTGCTAGAAAATTCACAAGTTCACTGTCTCTAGAGAGCCTACTATGCAAATTCCAGAATTGCAAAGCTTCTTGATTGAGCATTTCTAACTCTCCTTCTACTTGTTTGGTGTTTTTTTTATTTTTTTCTCATTTAGTTGCTATTGAGTTTATTAGAAAAAAAAAGAAAAAAAATCATTTCTCTTGCTTTAGTGTATTTTGAATTGTTTCTTCTTAATTTGCATTTTAGTTTAGCTTGTTCTTTGTTCTTAATTTTCTTGAATTTGATTAGTGCATGACCTGAAGAAAACATACCTCTTTTGTTGAATTAGATCCAGAAATTGAAAGGACTATTTCTAGATTGAGAAGATCACAACCTATTCTTGATTCTCATTCGGTTTATAATTCAACAATGGAAGGTATCTTAGGATATGAGCATGTGCATAATGAGGGCCATATGAATGGGAATGAGAATTTGTATCATGATGGCCATGTTAATAATGAATTTGAAGGCTTGCTTAATCCTAGAGAGGAGAGGAGCGTTAGGCAATCAACTCAAACTAATTGGCATGATAATCCTTATGGCTTGTATGTTCCTCCTACTAATGTTCAATTTAAAATTAAACGCTCCTTGATTAATGCAATGCCTAAATTTCATAGGTTACCGGGAGAGAATTGCCATAAGTTTTTACATACTCTCCTATGAAGCTTATGCATGTAAATGTTGATGATGTTCAAGCTAAGGCTTTTGTATTTTCTCTTGAAGATTTAGCAAAGGAGTAGTATTTCAACTAACTTTCTTATGTGAAAGTGAGCACATGGGCTGAGCTAAGAAGACTCTTCTTGGATAAATTCTTTCCAAATTCCAAGGTCACCAATTTGAGGAAGCAAATCTATGGGGTCCAACAAGGAGAGGATGAGAGTCTCTATGAGTATTGAACTAGATTCTAAGGTCTTTTGGCTAAATGCCCACATCATCAAATTTCTAGTGAGAATGTAGTTCAATATTTCTATGAGGGCTTAATTCTAAAAGATAAAGTTAACATTGATGCCACTATTGGTGGATGCTTGATTGACTTCACTTCCTTAAAGGCTTAGGAACTAATTGACAAGATGGCCTCAAGTGGTACTCAATACTTTACAAGGGAGAAGAGAAATGTGAATATGGTGGGTTCCTCAATTCTTAATGATTCACATGTGGACTTGCTAGGTTCCAAGATTGGGAGAATATTGGCTCCACAAATATCTCAAGTGAGCAATGTAAGTACTTCTCAAGCACTTATCCCTTATTCTTGTATTTTTTGTGACTCACCCATGCATATAGAAAGCAATTGTCCTATTAAGTTTGAGCAAGTGAATGCTATCTACAATAGGAAACAATCTTATGACAGGAGGCAAGGACAGCGAGCTTATTTTAATACTTACAGCCCTTCATGGAGAGACCATCATAATTTTTCTTATTCAAATCCAAATGTGGCTTTGCAAGACAATCAACAAAGAGGATCCTATCAAAACACCTTTGGCCGTGACCCTCCACCTTATTTGTCTCAAGGTAGCTCTTCTCAAAACTATAATCCAAGTGGTAATTCTCTTGCACCTTCTTCTAATTCTTATAGTGATAGAAGGCTTTGTTTCAATTAAGAGTTCTTCTAACTCTAACTCTTTTAATGGTGTGAATGTGTTACGCATGCAATTGATTGAAATGAATTCCTTATATAAAAACATGTATAATGGCTTAGGGAATAAGGTAGAGAGTATGGGTAACAAGTATGAGAACATAAACTCTAAAATTAATGCCCTTACTTCTCAAATGAATATGCTTGCTAACCAATTAAGTGCAATCAATGATCAAGCTCCTACATTACCATCCAACACTATTGCTAATCTTAAAGTTAATCTTAATGCTATCAAATTAAGAAGTGGCAAGGAGTTGGGAGAAAGAATGCAAGAACCCCAAATAGAAGGGAAGGCCGAGACTTCCTCTTGAAATTCTTCTCTTGATGTTAATGTTTCTAATTCTTCTTTTGCTCCTAATGGTGCATCTTTTTGTAGGGATGATGATGATGAGAACATTGAGAAGATCATATGTTAGCAACTGCCATCTAAGGTGGAAAAGAGGATTATGGCCGAATTGCTTAGCAAGGAAAAAGAGGAAGAGACTGAGCAAAGTGAAACAAGAAAGGAAAGTTCAAAGAAGGAAGAAGCAAAACAAAATCAAGAGCTCATGAAGAGACTTCCTTTCCCACAAACACAAATTGTTCCTAAGAAAATTAAAGGGGAAATTGTCAAGATGTATATGATTTCTTCCGTAAAATTCATGTGAATGTACCCTTGATGGATGTTGTGAAAAACTTTCCTAAATATGTCAAATTTTTAAAGGATTGTTGAACAAACAAGAGGAAGTTTAGGCCTAATGCTAGGGTTTAATCACCCTCTTCTGTGAGTGCTATAATAAAGCCTCTACTCCCTATTAAGTGTGAGGACCCTAGTTCTTTTACAATTCTATGCGAAATTGGCAATACAAATTTTTTAAATACATTGATTGATTTAGGAGCTGTTATAAATGTGATGCCATTGTCTATTTACTATACCCTTGATTTGAATTGCATGCATAAAACATCAATTGTTGGGGTAGGGGCAGAGCTGAGAGGGAGAGCTGGGAAGCTGAGAGGCGACAGTGTGGCCTGAGGAGCTGAGAGGCAACTAAGAGCTATTAGAGGTAGGGGCGGGACCATGAGGTAAAGGAAAAGGATTGAGAGGGAGCTGTTTTGGGGGGGACCACGACTGAAAAGCTATTAGAGGAGGGGAAAGAGCCACGTGAATGTCAAATTTTGTGAGGAAAAAAGACATAATGAGAGGTGGTGATTCCCAATGGGCAATCGCCACCTCTCTCACTGATTTTTTTTTAAAATTTAATACATTATATGTATTTAATATATAAATATATGTAATAAACATGTATAATATATATTTAGTATTTAAAAATTATTAAATATATATAAATCCCAAACCTTTATTAAAATATACAAATTAATTACATTATTATAAATTATTTATGTAATAAAAATAAAAAACATTGTCAAATAAAATAAATAATAATTTTCTAAGAGAGGTGGCATTTCCAATATATAGAAACGCCACCTCTCTGAAGGTTTTAAAAAATTTATTAAAAATATATAATAAATAACATAAATATATATTTATATTATATAAATTATATATGTTATATAAGTAAATAATTTATAAAATAAATAAATAATAAAAAATAGAGGTGACATTTTTAACTCTTGGAAATGCCACCTCTTTCCACTATTTAATAAAAAATATCTCTAAATAAATTCATCAAGTAAAATATATAACTGATTATTTTATTATATTAAAAATATAAATAAAAATAATAAAAATACAAGAGAGGTAGCATTTCTAACAACTAAAAAGACCACCTCTTTTCTATTATTTAATAAAAAATATATCTCTAACTAGTTTTATCAAATAAAATATATAAAAAATTATTTTATTATATTAAAAAATTATTTATAATAAAAATAATAAAAACTTGAGAGAGATGGTGTTTCTAACTCCTGGAAATGCCATCTCTCTTTCATTATTTGATAAAAAATATCTATAACTAATTTCATCAAATAAAATATGTAAATAATTATTTTATTATATTAAAAATATATTTATAATAAAATAATAAAAACATGAGAGAGGTGGCATTTTTAATTCTTGAAAAAGCCACCTCTCTTCCATTATTTAATGAAAAGATATCCCTAAATAATTTTATCAAATAAAATATCTAAATAATTATTTTATTATATTAAAAATATATTTATAATAAAAATAATAAAAATATGAGAGAGGTGGCATTTCTAATACCTAGAAATGCCACCTCTCTCCCAGTACTTATGAAAAAAGTACATACTAAATAATTTCATCAAATAAACTATATAAATTTTTTTTATTGTTTTAAAAAATTTATGTAATAAAAATAATAAAAATATGATAGAGGTGGTGTTTCTAAGAATTAGAAATGCCACCTCTATTCCGGTATTTATGAAAAGATATATTATTAAATAATTTCATCAAATTAAATATATAAATAAATATTTTAGTACATTAAAAATTATATATAACAAAAATAATAAAAGTATGAGAGAGGTGACATTTCTAACCCCTAAAATTGCCACCTTTCTCCAAGTATTTATGAAAAAATACATGAATAAATAATTTCATCAAATAAAATAAATAAATAAATATTTATTATATTAAACTTTTTATGTAATAAAAATAATAAAATATATGAGAGAGGTGGCGTTTCTAACACCTAAAAACGCCACCTCTATTTCAGTATTTATGAAAAAATACATCACTAAGAAATTTCATCAAATTAAATATATAAATAAATATTTATTATATTAAAATATTTAAATAATACAAATAATTAAAATATGAAAGAGGTGATGTTTCTTACACCTAGAAATGCCACCTCTCTTCCATTATTTAATTAATAAAAAATATGTCTCTAAATAATTTTATCAAATAAATATATAAGTAGTTATTTTATTATATTAAAAATATATCTTTTCTTTTGTAAAATATAATCTTTTGTTACTGTTCGTTCTGTAGTGAAAACAAAAGTAACATTTTTTTTAAAAAAATCAATAAGGTTGTATTGTTCCTGTACATTGTACAAGCCTAGAGGGGCATACTCTAGTTTATAATAAAAATAATAAAAGTATAAAAGGGGTGGCATTTCTTTTTGTCGGAAATGCCACATCTCTTCTAAAATTTACGAAAAAATATATCACTAAATAATTTTATATTATCTATTAAATTCTTTTAATATGATTAAAAAATTATTTATAAATATAAAATTTTTAACAATTAGAAGAGAGGTGGCATTTCTGGTGACAAGAAACGTCACCTGTCTTTGTTTATTATATGTATATATTAAAAATAAGAAAGGTGGTGTTTTCATGTTCTCAAAATGCCACCTCTTTGATCTTAATTAATTAATTATGAATATATATTTTTTTAGTGAATTAAATAATCATGTTTAAATTATTATACGATTTAATAAAACAATACTGGTAAGTTAAAACGAAATAGATAGGTGGCATTTTATTATTGAATTAACAATAATATTATTGATCTCAAAGTTGAGGCATTTCATTTAATAAATGCTATCTAATATTATTTATTTAAATTGAAAATAAAGAAAGTAATTTAAAGCAGTGGCATTTGACAAAAACGCTACCAAAATTCTTTAGAATTAATATTAGTGGCATTTCATTTTTTTTATTACTATGAAATGCATACTACTAACTCTTATTTCTGTAATAGTGCATTGGAATAATGTTTCTAGCAATTGGTGACATTTCTTGCATGCAACCAGACGTTTCACCCATGAAATGGAGTTAGCCAAGTTCTAGTCAAGCATATATGACAATTTAAGCATCAATATCAAGGTGTCACATGTGTGTTTTAAAGGATAAGAACACGCAAACTATTTTATGTAACAAAACAAGCATGTGAACCTCAGGTTCTCCCATATGAATTGGCTAGCCAAATGCCAAGCTCAATTTTGTGAGATGAATCATGCGTGGAACCAACTCTATATCATGTGTGGAATGGTTAATTCTAAAACCCAGATCATTCAGGAAGACAAATCATGTGTGGAGCATTCTAAGACTCACGTGTGAAATGCTAGTTACAAAACTAAGCCATTTTAGAACGCAAATCACATGTGGAACTAATGTGCATTCAAGCAAGAATTGATTAACTGAAAGCATATAGAATAATGGATGACAAATCACACAAGTGTACAAGTTGAAATAGGCTTGAAATGGCTTAAGATTCAATTAGACAAAATGTGTTTAATAGACTTAATGACAAATCATGCATGGATACTTTCTCATTCAAGCATGAAATGGAACTTCACAAAATACAATGGAACATAAGATGACAATTCAAGTGTGTGTACCTAAGGGTAGCTTGCATAAAATGGAGCACAGAAGCTTTGTGAAGGCATTACATATAATGCAAGTGATAAATCATGCGTGAAACATCAGTTGGTGTGCCTAACTTGACAAATCATGTATGTGATATAATGCACTCACTAATATTACCATATGATCCTTCACTTAATCTAATAATCAATTCAAAGTATTTTATTTTAAAAACTTTGGGATCCTAAATAAAAATTTTTTAAATTTAATAATAATAAAACCAATTTGTAAAATAATACACAATAGAAGCACTATGCAATAGCACCTAAAAGTCAGCCTAAAAACATTTGCAATTCTGACAAACTAAATCAAAATAAGGATCATGCGCTGCAGCTCATACCATATGCGCCGAGCATGTGGCACAGAGATCATACTTGCATGTCTATGCCATGTGCTATGGCATATGGATACATGTCCATGGCACACACACCTGATTTTGTTATCACACAATAGTTTTTTATGCAAACTTTGAATGTGTGTCGTTTTCGCTTCTGATATCTAATTGGAGTAGTTCAAGCACCACATGAAGCTTATTTTATAATCTAACTAATTACACTAGTTTTGTTTTAATTTGATATCTCATTTATAAATTGGAAATCCAAGTGCATTTTGATTGTTTTATGTCAAAATTTTCCATTTGAGTATCACCAATTGAAACCATATGTCATTAGCTGCTTTTAGGGCCTTAACCACGTCCAAAAGGACAATATACAACTAATTGACCAATCACATAGATAAAATAACACACATATACACAATTAGCCCATGAACCACCCATATCACACATGTAGGTAAAATTTCATTTCTCCTTCTCAGTCTCATACAAGGCCATATTTATAATATATAACATCCTAGTTTTTAATCCCTTAACTTACTAAGCCTAATTAGGATAATTAAGTAAATTATAGTGGTGTATGGTTAGAGAGGCCTAATAATCATATTCAATTATGTTTCAGCCCTAATTATGGGTTTGATATCAAGTCAGGCTACCCAAGCATCAAAAGAAGAAAAAATAAAGAGTTAGTGTTGCTATGCCACATGCCGTAGCATGGAGTACATCCGTCACAGCACACAAACACTTTAGATGCAAGAATGGGAAGCTATATGTGCCATACGCCGTGGCACATTATGCGTCCACCGCAACAAATGGTCATTTTTTATAGTTAACAGTCGTAATTTGAGACAAAAATAGAAATGAGAAGAAGGAGGAAATGAAAGAGGCATGCCAAGCTTGCTAAGGCTTATTCTTGGATGAAATTGAGAATGTTTTGAAAGCTACAAACACCCAATGTAAGTATCATGTCTCTTAATCTCCCATTTTCTTCCACATCATGAAGTTTATGGTTAGGGTTTGATAGTGAAAGATAATTTTTGATCTATATAGGTCTAAATTTATTGATTCAAATAAAGTTAATAAGAGTAGATTAAAGTATCTAAATCTAGGTAAAATGAATTTTAGTGTCTTGAGTTATTGAGCTTCATAAATATGCAAAAATTTGCATTAATGTAGGTTGTTGGAAGAGTGTGATGCTATGAATAGGAGTTTAATGATCATTAATGTTAATGGGGGCTAAAGATAATTAATAAACCTAATGGATAGGCTCAAACTCATATAAAATGGACATTAGGCAATTTAGAAGTAGAGAAATGAGAGTTGAATGCTTGAGTTTGGCATTATTAATGGAGATTAGCTTAGTAAATTATAATTGAGCTCTTAGACACCCATTTGGCTTGGTAATTCAAGCTTAGAAGCTATTATATTGAGGGATAAACCTTTGAATTTTTAAATATTTGAGGTAACTGGGGGAACCCTGCTTTGGGTAGTTATGTGTTAATTATAATGTAATGTTAATTATGTGTTTAATATGAAAACTTTGACTTGTGAATGAGTGCATCATGCAATGAAACCTTATGTTTATCTAATCACTTGATATGCATTAAACATGCTAAAGAGATTGGAAAATGAGTTTTAAGTTGCACAAGTAGTATTCAAGATGAATTGCATGTTTATAATGCATTTTGAATGAGTAGTTGATAATAGACTTGATAAAGGTGAGTAATTGAAATGAAAAAGGATGTATTTATGTGATATAAGTGAAAATAAGAATTGATACTCACTTAGGTAGCGCTTGATCATGAGCCTAATGTGTTGACTTTGAGATTGAGTAAATGAAAATGTGAAAATGAGTGAGCATCATTTATGGCATGATTAGTGGGTGAGAGTTTGCCTAGGGATTAGGAGGAGAGAAAAATCCATATGGTATTTAGTCTACCATTTGATGCACGAGAGCATAGCTTTATCCCACAGTTTAACGAGGGACTGTCCCATAGTTTGTTGAAGGACTAGAACCTAGCTTCTCTATTAGTTCAATGAGGAGAATAGCTTATGGTATGAGACACCCTAGAGATTTGAGAGTGGGGGAAACTATAGTTTAAGAATGAGTCATGTGATCTTTAGTCGGGTCACCCCTCACAATTGATGAGCTTAGGTAGTCCAGTTATATGAATGGAGCCCTATTTAATGTTATAGCTTATAGTTTGGTCTAAGGAAATAAGGAGGGTATAATGTTGGTTGTTCATTGCCTATGTAAGTGTATGACGTGTCACATGCTTTGAGTTGTGGCAAGTTACATGTTGTGGCAAATCATGATCACATGTCTGAGTGTTTTGTGATTATGTACCAAGCATGTGTGAGATGAAAACGTGTTAACTAGATTAATAAGTTAAGATATGTATTAAAGCATGTTTTAAGTTTTTGGTTTCATATATATGTGTTTGATTTACAATTGATATATAATTATATAGGTAGATTTTACTTTATGTTGCTCATCGTAAGTGTATAGGTCATAGCAAGTAATATAATGAAAGTAAAGTATCATTCCCTCGAGGATTTGTTTAAAAACAATGATCAAACAAAAGACTAAGTGAGTTTAATCAAGTTGAGCCAAACATAATTAGGTGAACATGATTTTGCAAACTAAATTAATACTAGAAAATAAAAAAAAAAGGAATTGATTCACAAACTTCAAACATAAATTGGAATCTAGGATTATTTATCCCCCTTATATCTCATAACACCAAAATCACCTCATCTCCTAAATGCTTTTAATGAAAATAAGTGCTAATCTAGGGTTCTAAAAATACTTGGACAAACTCTCTCAAGTCATGAACAAGTGTTTAGTTAAATTAATTGCCCAATCTCTTGTTACAATTAATAAAACTCAATTTTAAACACTAACCCTAATGTGGCTATGCAAGGCTAGCAAGTATATCTCTATCTTACTAGCAAAACCATTCATTCAACATGCAAATATCAAGTTCTTGTACAATTTTACCCAAGTTCTACACTAAACCTAGCCCTTTCAAGTATCAATTAAGTGAACCCAACATCTAAATGGTGGTCAATCACTTAGAAGCATTAAGGAAAGAGTAAAATAAACACATATATATCATTAATCACAAAAAGAGAGAAGGAACATAGTGTTAATCCATATAAGGGTTCCAAATAACCCTAGAACAAAGTGTTTAGCTACCCATAATTATCCAAAAGATATAAATACACAAAATATCTAGAAACATATCAGAATATAAGGGAGGAAAGGGAAGAGGAATAGAAAAACTGAAGAAAACGAGCTCCAAATGTCTTCAAAACTCCATTCTCTTGGACCCAACTCTTCCAATGCCCAAACCCTAGCACACAAAGCTCCAAATGGTTGTTCAAAGTCTGAAGAATGCATTCTGGGTTGAGCTCTCAGCTATATGTGTCCTAGCCAACTAATTTCTGATAAATGAAACGTAGCATTTTTCTGACAGCGACGAAAGTCACGAACGAAAGTCACGACTTTGAGATGACTTTGGCAGTTTTGCACTGTTTTCTAACGAAAATCATTCATTTTACTCTTGATTTCTTCATCCAAAAGCCTTCTAAAAATATCCACAAAGCTCCAGAAATGCTTCTAATCAAAACTTCAATCAAAATAACATGAAATTAGGTGAAAAATATCAAATTAAAGCCAAGAACACAAGCCCAAAAAAAATGCACATTTTCCTAATTTAGGCAATAAAAACATATACAATTAAACTAGAATGGATTAGAATCTAAGGAAAATGTGATGAAATAACATGAACTTCTAAAGGTTAACACTTTGGTTACTGAATAGCTAGACTTTAGTGTTGAGAGAGACAAAGATATTAAGGCCTAGGAATTTGTGTATTACTTTAGTATGCCTCTTGTATCTATTTATTTTGTATAATAAAATATGATTGCCAATTCCAGGGTGCATATCATTACACATTATTTTGTTGTTGTAAATGTCTAAATTGTATTTTAGCCCCTGAGTATTTGTGTATAGAGAGATATATATGTTGATAGGGCCAAAATACTAATGCAAGTGTAGAAATGACATTTTAAACACGTTACAATGGTTTTTAATGCAATGTAATGGAAATTGCCTCCCCTTTATGTTTTTGGAGAAAAGGGATTGAGGAGTGATTTTATGCTATAATGGTATTTAAGTGCATGTGACTTGCTATGGTAATAATCCTAGATCCAATGGATATGGTCTGGGTGTTAGGAATAGCTTTTGACACTTATTGTGGGTTTTGGACACCTTTTGTTTGTGAAAAGTTATGAAAAGTAGTCAAAATATTTTTAGGTGTCCAAATTCTTGGTATGACTTATTTTAGAAGTGAAACCCATGCCATTAGTTAGTTTATGAGAAAAGCTTTCCATATACATCTAGATCATATCATTTGGATGTTGGATGGAGAATCAAGACGTATCAAAGTTTCCTAATTCTGCTATCATTTGATAGCAGAATTTGCTGTAATTTATGTACAACACATCACGGCGCATGGTGCTTGAGTCACGGCATGTGGCACAAGAGTAACACACCACAGCGCAGCGTGCACAAGCTATGGCACATTGCCCTGTCTCACAGCAAACTTGTTGTTTTTCAATTGTTTTCATCCGTTTCTACTCCTCTAAGGCATCCCATGCTTCGGTATCTTGTTTTTACTCTGATATATGAGTTTATGATTGTTTTAAACTCATTTTGATTATGAAAACTTACGAACCCTTGAATTTAAACTAAAACTTGGTAAACACCTTTATGTGTCAATCTTTTGATTAATATGATTTTTATTGGTTAATTGTGGTTAGTAGAGTGAGATTTTGCATAATGCACATCACACATTCAACATATTCACACACATTTTCATCCATCCAGTAGCCCATACTCTCTTTTCATCAGATAAACTCATATACATAGGGCTAGAGAAAAAAAAAATCCAAGCACCAAACAACACAATTACTCACAACAAAATACAGATGTTTCCTAACGCAACTTATATACACATTTTCCACTAATTATATATATATATATATATATATTCATTGTATCGATTCTTACGAGGCTTTATCGAGAAATCTCTATTCTCAGTCCAATTCCTTCCCTTTCGCCTTATTACTTTCAGAACCTGAAGAATATAAATAACCATAAGTGAGAAAAAAATCTCAATAACCAACATAGTTCATTTAATGTCTCTTATCACAAATAACCAAGCTAAAGTAGTAAAACTAAAGTAATAGCAATTATATAGGAATATCCTCTTTTCAAAGTGTTTCCACATAAATACACACTAGCATGATCATCTAGCCACCAAACCTCCAACGCTCCTCGACACAAAACCATAAGCTCTACTAGATTAATTACTCATTAACATGAACACACTTTCAGTGGTAGAAACACCTAACTAAAGGTAATCTATCCATCTATAAAATATGGTTTCCTCATTTCACACACTTGTGATAGAGACATTATTAACTCCTAACTACACCATAACGGGTACTAGAGAGTTGCCAAACTACCTAGATATCCCATGTTAATAGTCTAATAATATGCTGTACTGGAATACCCATAGTACTGGCCTATAATATGCTGTACTGGATATCCTATGGTGTTAGCCTAACCATATGAATTTTTCACTCCCATCTCCATGCACACACAACTCCACATATCTTGGGTGAACTCCGACCCTTTATAATCATGGTTTTTTCACATTAGTTTCACTACTCATTCACATTTCCATATCATACTCTTTTATACATAACATATATATATCAATCAAAACTAATAACCTTTCAAATGTCATTTCACAAATTGATTTTCATGCTAAAATCATTTACAATGTTAAATCATGCATAAAACTCATAAAACAACAAATTAACCATTTCATATTTACATCTACACAATTATAATAGTTAATAAACATAATAAATTATATAGTTACCTCAACACTTTTGTTCAATAAAAAGGGTTATCCATGTTCCACAATCCTATTTGAGCTTATTTTTGCTATTTACGCATCACACGCTGGAATCTACATAAATTTAAACACCCAAAGTCAACTACTTTATCGACCAAAAGTGCAAATCTCAATAGTTAAAACCTTTACACAATCATTTCCATAACTATAAGTCCATCTCCACCTATTGCACCCAATCACCACTCATCTCAACCGTTATCATGCTTACTTATAGATTTCTCTCATTACTCTCACTCTAAACTAGGACAAATTGTGCCTACAGCTTTAAAGCTTTATTATTTCTAGTCAAACTATTCACAAAGTACTAGTTTAGTTTTGGAGAACCTTTCTATTACTATAGGGTAAGAAATCAACTCCTTAAAACTTCTGAATTCAATTTCTCACTAGTTAAAACTAAGAGAAAACAGGGTAGAATCGAAGGTTAAGGTAATATGAGACTTACTAATAAGTAACAGGTCGGAAACGTCATCCTTTTTCCTAAAATTGCTTGCCTAAGTAGAGCTTGGCTTTTCTCTCCATGCCTGACCTTTCTTCACTTGATCTCCCTTCTATTTTCACACTCAAGACATATCCCTCTTAAGTAAGTTTCTATGTCATATGCTGTGGTGTATCCATCCTTTGCGGTAACGTGTGGCACATTGAGGAAATTCCTTATTATACTCATGCTCTGTATCGAGATCTCATTATTCTACTCATATCTGTTCATATAACATTTCAAGGAGTCAATACAACATTCCACTACCCAGAAATTTCACGTTATATTATCAATTCATTCTATAGTCAATCATTAATGTAGGATTAGAAATTCAAGATGTTACAGTTCTCCCCTTCTTTTAATAATTTTGTCCCCAAAATTGAAAAAACTATAACATACACATACTTAAGGGAACAACTGAGGGTATTACTACCTCTTTTTGGCTTCTGTCTCCCAGGTCGTGTCACCAGGAGTCACACCTTTCTAGAATACTTTTGCCAATCAAATAGTCTTGTTTTTTAATTGCTTATTCTTCGCATCCAATATTCATTTTTGTTCTGCTCAGTAGGTCATATTCTCTCGCAGCTCCACCTCTTCAGGTTCAATCACATTAAAAGAACTCGATTGGTACTTTTTAAATTGAGACACCTAAAATACATTATGAATCCTAGATAACTATGGAGGTAAAGGCAATTCGATAGGTAACTGACCTGATTCTCTCTAAGACTTTGAACGAACCCATGAATCTAGGAGTCTTAATCAATCTCTCGATTCCTGTTACTGGTGTAACTTTAAAAATACATGATCTCCTACCAGAAACTCTAACAGTCTCCTTTGTTGATTGGCATAACTCTTTTGCCTGCTTTGAGCTATCAATAGCTTCTACTATATTAACTCAATCTTTTGTGTAGTTTGATCCATAATATCAGGACTCATAATACTTCTTTCACTTAACTCTATCCAACACAATGGCGAGAGCTTCTTACGGTGCCATTTGAATGCTAGAATGGTAATTGTTGTTGTATGCAAATTCTACTAATGACAAGTAATTATCCCAGCTACTATATAGCTACAAAACACAAGATCATAGTATATCTTCTAAAGTCTAAATAGTTTGTTCAGTCTGCCCATCGATCTAAGGATGATAAGCGATACTAAACTTCAAATTAATACCCATAGCCTTCTATAATACTCCCTAAAATTTGGACATAAACCTTGAATCACGGTCTAAAACTATATCCTTAGGTACTTCATGCAACCGTACAACCTCTCTAATATATGTTTTTGCCAACTTCTCTAGAGAATCATTAATCCTGATGGCTAGAAAATGAGCTGACTTCATTAACCAATCAACAACTACCTAGATAGCATCATGTCTCGATTGAGTTCTTGGTAATTTAGAGATGAAATCCATAAAAATACTATCCCATTTTCACTTAGGTATCTCTAGTAGCTGTAAGGCTCTAGCCAGCCTTTGATACTCGATCTTAGCTTTTTGGCAAGTTAGACACCTTACTTTAAATTCTGTCATATCTCTTTTCATTCTTGGCCACCACTAATAATGCTTCATGTCTTAATACATCTTCGTAGCTCATGGGTGAATAGTGTGCTTGCTGCAGTGTGGTTCATTCAGAATTACCTTTGTCAAGTTTGCATCATTAAGCATACAGATTCTATCTCGATATACAATGAAACTATCATCATTAAAACTAAAGTATGTAGACAAATTTGATTTAACTTCCTCTTGAATCCCAAAGAGATATTCATCCTCCAATTGTGCCATTCTCAACTCCTTCAAAAATTACTATTGATCACCATAGTATAGGCACCAATTAAGGCTTTTAATGGTGTATCGTGTTGAGAATCAATGAAAGACTCTATTAAACTTTATTCTCGAACCATCAAACTAGCTATTTATAGCATCTTCCTGCTCAATGTATCAGCTACCACATTAGCTTTCCCCGAATAGTATTTCAACTCAAAGTTATAATCCTTGAGCAATTCCATCTACCTTTTTTGCCTTATGTTCAACTCTTTTTGATCTATTAGATACTTCAAGATCTTGTGGTCACTAAACATGCTAAATACTTAACTATATAAGTAATGACACTAAATCTTCAGTGCAAAGATTACTACTACAAGTTTCAGATCATGAGTTGGATGATTCTCTTCATACGGTCTCAATTGCCTTGATGTATAAGCCACTGCTCGTCCATCTTGCATTAGTATGCAACCCAAACCTCTTATACCTCATAAAGTAGTCTTGATTTAGGATTATTAACATAGGTACATTAGTCAACTTTTCTTTCAATTTCTAAAAGGCATTCTCACACTTGTCATCCTGGACAAAAGGTTGATCTTCACGAGTCAACTTCGTTATTGGAGAAGTAATCTGAGAGAAATCTTGGATAAACCTCGGTAATATCTAGCTAAACCTAGAAAAATTTAAATCTCTATAACTAAGCTAGGTCACTCTCATTTCGACACAGTATCTACTTTATGAGGATCAATAAAAATCCCATCTGCTGACATTATATAACCTAAAAATTTGACTTCCCTTAGCTAAAACTCACACCTACTGAGCTTGGCATATAGCTTGTTCTCTTTCAGAATCTAAAGACAATCTTGAGATGCTTGGCATGTTATTCCTTATCTCTTGAATAAACTAGAATGTCATTAATGAAAACTACAACAAACTGATCTAAATATGGTTTGATGATATGGTTCATGTAATCCATGAATACCATAGGCACATTAGTCAGAACAACTAGCATGACAAGGAACTCATAATGCCCATAACGCATCCTAAAGGCTATCTTTGGCACATATTTCTTAGAGACCCTTGATTAATGATACCCTAACCTCAAGTCAATCTTAGAAAAGACTGAGTTTTCAACCAACTAATCCAACAGATCATCGATACTGGGTCAAGGATACTTATTCTTCACTATCACCTTGTTTAATTGTTGGTAGTCGATGTACAGTCGTAAACTACCATCTTTCTTTCTCACAAATAACACCAAAAAACCCCAAGGTAATTTGCTCAGTCTAATAAACCCCTTATCAAGAAAATCTTCAATTCATTTAACTTTGAGGGTGACATTCGATATGGGGCTTTAGAAATTAATTCAGTACCAAGAACCACATCTATTGAAAATTAAAATTCCCTTTCTAGAGGTAATCCAAATATCTCTTCTAAGAATACCTCAAGAAATTCACTAACCACCCTAATCTTTTCAATACCCCTGTCATACACACTGCTTTCTACATAAATCACCATATAAGCACAACACCCTTATCTGATCAATTTCATAGCTTGCACAACTTACAAAAATTTAGTCCACTCAATAGAATTGATCCTTGTCATCAACACTAGCAAAGATACTAGCTTTTTCACATAGTCTAGCGTAGCATTATTAGCTACTAGCCAATCCATGCTAACTATTACTTCAATCCCTTTTATGGGAATGCAAATTAGATTAATCACAAATACTTGATCCTCAAACATAATTTCTACTTTTTGACTTGTTCTACTAGCAATAATTAAGGATCCTAAGGGTCTAGTCACTTTAATTAACACAAGTAACTCTCTCAGCTCTAGTTTTAACTTATCTACACATTCTTCTGAGATGAAAGAATGTACAGCTCCATAGTCAAATAGTGCTTCTATTATATTACCACAAACATAAATGATACCTTTGATTAGGTTTGAAGATGCTCTAGCTTTTTTCTTGTTTCACTACAAATACTCATCCTGAAACTATCGATCGCTACTATGTTACCTCAATTCCTCCCTCTGAACAATACCTAGCGATATGGCCTAGCTTCCCATACCTAAAACAAGACCAACACTTGCTCGCATGAAATCTACCATAGATACATGCTCTACACCAAGACCTCATTATACTACTCATATATGTTCATATAACATTTCAAGGAGTTAATATAACATTCCATTACCTAGAACCCTATTAAATTACCAATTCATTCCATAATCAATCAGTAACATAGGATTAAAACTTTAGGATGTTACATGTGACCATATTGAGTCACGCTAGAATCATCAGACAATAAAAAGCTCAACTTCTATGATCTAATATAAGCTAAAATGACATAACTCACAAGCTTGAATATACTAAGATAAGTAATAAGATGCATAAATGAGACTTATGAGCTAAGAATTATGCATTCATTTCAAGGAATAACGTGTGATTAAGCTCTTAAAGTTTTCATGTTGAATCTAAGAAAATTAAATATCTTATCTTATAAATCTTCATCTTCTCTTGATTCTTCATACTCTTGACATTTTTCTTTCATCCATGATTCTCTATATATCTACACACATAACAAACACCTATTCTCTTAGTTTTGTAATAATCAAAATACATTATCTAACATTCTCTCCCTTTTTGATGATGACAAAATCTTAAGATTAAGGTTCTTAGTTTTATTTAATACAGTACTCCCCTTTAAACAGACATGGGAGTTTAAAGATTATAAGTGCATAATAATAAACTCAAAGTTTAAAGATTGAAGAGACATGAATCAAATAAAATATTTCACTGATAAATGAAAAAAATATGAGAAGTGTCAAAACAATTTATCAATGAATATTCAAAACTTTTTACACATTCTTTCTAAGTCTATGTCCTAGTACAATATCTCTTTAAGTCTGGCCTATCTCTAGTATCTTCTCCCCCTTTGGCATCATAAAAAAAGAGGTAAGCCTCTTATGAGAGAATGAATTCTGTAATGTCCACCTTGACATTACCAAAATGCACCACAAAATCACAATAATCGATCATAATTAGGAGCAGAGATTGCTCCTAAGCTCAAATATCTATATAAGGGTTAAAACTAATAATCTTTTAAAAATAATTGTGAAATAGTTGGGATCCCATAAAAACCCTTCAAATTTGTAGTTTGAGCTCACATTTAATGATTTATATAGGTATTGGAAGCATGGAAAAGTTGTGGGAAGCAAAACATTTCAACACAGGGCCAAAAATATCATTTTTAAGTGTCTTAGTCCATATGCTGCGGCTCGTGGTCCATGTGCCGTAGCATGTGTAGCATGTGGCATAGAAAGGCAAGTTTTCTCACTGTAGCATGCATTGTAGCTTGCGTAAAATGCACCACGACACACGTATCCATAACAGCAATGTTGTCATGATAGCTTTTTTAGACGAACTTCAAACGCGTGCCATTTTCACATCCGATGTCCGATTGGAGTGATTCAAACTACTCTGCGAAGCTTATTCGATAAGCTAACTAATGGTATATTTCGTTATGATCTGATACCATATGAGAATTTTAGACACTCGGATGCAAAAGTCAGTTTTTAAAGCGATTTTCAACCATCCAAGTATCCAAAACTCATAACTCATACCATTAACCCATTGCGAGGCTTGAACCAAGTCCAGTGGACTAAAATATACTTGAGTGAACATTCAAACATATAAAAATATACCAAACATAAAATTTGGCCACTCAATGGCCATTTCACCCAATCTGGCCAAAATACCAAAACAACACCATATACACTATTTGGCCTTTATTGCTACATAATACATTACATATACATTATTACCACATAGATAAAACATTCCTTATACTTGTATTAGTATTTTAGCCCATCACCACAAAAATTGCCACATATTCACATTATATACAATATTGGGCTAAAATACAAAATAACATAGTGTGAAACAAGTACAACCAATCAAAATAAAATGCATTCCTAGTTGGCAACATATAATATCATATAACAAGTTTATGTACACCACTTAAACCAAAATCGGGCATTACTATTTGTGATGTAGCAAATCTACTACTCCTTGCTCGATTTCTTTACCTGCTTAGTCTCAAAGGTAGAACCTATAAAATGATAACCATAGGGTGAAATAAAAATTTCAGTAACTAAAATAATTTATATTATTGATTAACATGCTAAGTTATAAACAAGCCTTAAATCAAGTAAAATAAACACACCACATAAAATCACTACAAGTTACATGCATGATCCCTAACCATCCGGTCCTCCAATACTCCCGACCGAACTGGTAGGCTATTTTACAAAACCAAACCATGTGTATGGTCCCTAAGCTCACTATCTATGGTAGGACTACCCGGCTAAGGTGTCCTAAACTACTTCTGGACTACTGGTTCCCCCTATTACAAGTAATTGGGGTGTCGTTACTCTACACCACATCCTACGGATGCTAAGGAGCATAGTCTCCAACTCTACACCCTTTTGAGTACTAAGGAGAATAAGTCTCCAACACCAACCCACTCTTGGGCACTAAGACGAGTAAGTGCTACACTTGGCATCTTGAGGTCCCAGTAATGCCATATTGACTTAATTTTCATTAACTCCACTAGGGTGACCTCCCACCCTCTAATATGTCACATTTTCACTACATATCTCTACTTGACCATGCATAAATAACTTTCCAAATAAATATAACAAATCTTACCATTTACTTTAAAAATATAGAATTTCACAAACCAATACTCCACTCATTTTTTTTAAAATAGTTAACATTTACAAAATTTATATATATATACATAACTAATCATAGAAAAACAACTTAAGAATAACTTATTCAAGGTGATAAATAATGTAAATTATCTAGTTACCTCAACCCTTTTGTTACTAAAAGGGTTACCTGTGGTGCTAAATCTCTTCTTGTGTCAAGGTAAGTCTTCCCACACCACAATCTACAATAACAAGTACTATATGTTAATTTTCAATTAACACAAGCACTATTGGCTAACAATAACCTCCCAATTCTCCCACTTCTCATTCATATTCTCAATAAATAGGCTTGTCAAGATTATAATTTGTTCACACAATCCCTTCGAGCCTCCCTCTAACTCTATCACATCATAATACTTAAGATCTCAACTTATCACACTTTAAAACCTCATGATCAAGTTAAGGCTTGATCCAACTTTCACTAAACAACAAAATAGCTTCATATTACTATATATCTAAGATTAATAAACCTAAATCAAACCTTTAGAGTCAATAGAAACTTTCAAAACATAGACTTATGGCTTAATCCATTTAGACTAAATTCTTCCTCTTCCAAATCCCATGGAAAATGAGATGAACAAGTAAGGGGAAAGGTAGGAAACTTACTCAAGAGTTTGAAGGCTCAAATTATCTTCAAAATCCTCTTAAATTAATGCCCTAGCAGTGCCCAAAACTTGTCCCTTCATGCTCTAGGTTTCCACCATAAAAACTATTATTTTTTAATCATTTTCAAAATTTTAAGTTGACTGCTATGCCGTGCACCATAGCGCACGCCACATAAGCCGCAGCTCACAACGCAGCAAGTAAGAAGTCAATTTTTCTCCCCTTGATGCCTCCCAACTTGATTCGACTTTCATCCTAACTCAATTTAAAGCCAAATATGACCCAAAAATTTAATTAGCAACCTAAAAATATAATTAAATAAATTAATCATATTTTTAACTAATTTATCCCTTAATTAATTAATTTTTTCATATTTAAAGTTTTTAGATGTTACAAATTTTATATCTGAGATGGGCTTCCAAGACTTTTCTATCAGACAAAGAATCTAAGTTGAAGGGCTATGTAGAGAGAACCATAGCCCAACTAGAACAATCATTAGGATCTAAAGGAGGAATGTGATCCAATGCATCTTTTGAGCTATCAATAGCTCAAATATCATCAGATGGAAGCTCTAAACCTTGTTCTTTAATCCTTTAGTAATTAGATATTCTTAGATCTGTTGAGTTTAACCTTTATTCTGTTATTCCTCAGGTTCTTCAAGTATTGTTTCCTCAACAATCAAGTGTTTTGGGCAAAGTGTAGGCTTGCTATGTTTTTGTTTAGGGATGGATTTCTTTCTCTAGAAGGTTTTAGTCACATATTAAGTAAAGGAAATAATAGGTAAGGTTATAGCCATAGGGATGGAAGAGGGAGTGGTAGGCTCTCCAGCATTCTCAGTGAGTTTACTAATAAGTTTGGTAACACTTATATTAGCTTTATCTACATATAGCTCTTCAAATGTTGGAGTTTCAATGGATTTTAATATGTCTATGAATTTTAGAGTGTCTGCGGATTTTAGTGGAGATGGAAGAGGAGGAATAGGCATGCTCTCAAAAGGATAAACTTGCTTAGATATGTCTTGATGGCTTTAAGATTCAGTTTGAGATTCAATGTGATAAGTTGAATCTTGAGGTTGGTTTTCTAGTTGATTGTGGATGAAAGACTTTTGGTCATGCTGGAAGAGGATATTTTCTTACTCTTAGGAGAAAGGGTCATGGGGTGAATGTATATGGAAAGGTAAAGGTGGTGTAATAGACTTGGTTCTGGATATTGAGGAAGAGTTGATGGTGTGCACACAATCCTCTCTAAATTTAGAAGGACCAGCTTCATCTTCTTGCCTCCTTATATCTTCTTTAAGTCTTTGATATGTCAAGGTGATCCATGATTCTATCTAATTTGCTATTTAGATATAGAATCATGTCACCGAGACCTTTGATGTCATTCTTCAAATGCACCATAGCTTGATCTAACTTGCCTTTAATTCTATTGAGAATTTTGTATAGGATGCTAGTGGAGATATCACTTAGAAGGGCGAGCATCTGTGGCAAGGCTTGTGATGAAGAAGCTCTAGCAACTTTAGCATTCTTTTTAATTTTCTTTCTCTTCCTTGCTATAGCCATATCAACAAGCTCATCTTTTCTTCTTAGGATAAACTTACTCCCAACAAGTTTGAACTTCATTTTGAAGAGCGTAATGTCTTTAAATTCTTCTGGCTCCATAGCTACTCTTTAATATAATTGACATGAAATCTCCTTAGGATTATTGAGATGATGTTAGGGAAGTAGCTTCTTTGAATCCATCATGAACACAGAGCATCTTGGTCAATATGTAATGACAAATATTGATCTCCTACTTCTTTATCAGCCTTACTAACATTTCTGATTTAAACTCACTACATGTGTTAAATGTTGTTCTTTTATTAATAAAGAATCTCCCCATAACATATGCTAACATTTGATGCTTGAAGAGGAAATTAGTTAGTCTGAAGGAGAATCCAGGCTTGAATACTTCTTCAGGAACATCTTTAGTCATCATTATTTCCTTATACTTCTCTTCCACAGAATAGAGCCTTAGAGTATTTTTCTGATTTGCTCTATTGAATTCTTACAACTCCAAGCCTCTTGCTTCTATTCCTAATATGTGTGCCAAGCTCTTTACAATGAAATACATAGGACATCCTCATAATTGAGCTTTATATGTCTTCTTGCTTTTGTCTCATCTAAAGCTTACATAGAAAGATTTAATCACTTTATATGAATAACTGATGTTGATCTCTAGTAGACCTTTATAACCACTCCATTATTCATCTATATCAAAGTTAAGAGCTTTGATAAAAAAATCACGCTTGGTAAAGTGACTAATCACCACCACACCAGATGAGAAAAAATGGTATATTGTATCGATGTTTAGCACTAAGTAGCTTCCCTTCTCTAAAACTTGCTTTAGAAATATTACAAGGAGGCACATGACTACCATCCTTAAATAATTCTCTTCCCAACTTTGTCAGCACATCTTCTTGCTGGCTAGATGATGTTAGTTTTGATGGTGTTTCAAGCTCTCTTGTGATTCTCAGAGTTATGCTCCTATTAGATGATTGGCCTAATAATTTACTACTTTCTTGAATTAAAGCTTTGGTAATTTTTTACTTCTTGGTCACTTCAGAGGTTGCCTTCTTTCCAATATCTTTGGTACGGGCCATCTCAGAATGATAGGAAAGAAAGAATAAGTTAAGGATCAAGAAGAGTTTGGATGAATCTAAGGTGAAAAATAGTTTTTAAAAAGGATGGGTAATTGAATGCAAATACTATAACAACTAAAGAAAGATCAGGGAGCTAGTTGAGAGTGTAACAATCAGATTTCAAAATGTTAGAACACGTGTGAAGGGGGAGATATCATACGAGAGGTATATATAGCCACAAGCTAATCATGTGTGGTGAAGGGGGACTTCACACGTGATTTGTCAATTCATCAATTTATGTGGATGTTTAATGCTTGTGACATAGCATGTTTCACACATGATACATCTATATAGTGAAAGCTAAGAACTTGACATTTTGGCTCTAGTTGGTTCATGCTTGGTCACTAATAAGTCTCATGCTTGATGTGTCCAAGACAAAAGATAAAGGCTCTTAAAAGTGCAATACACACAAGGAAAGCTTTAACCCTTCATGCTTAATTTGTCATGTCTTAAAAAGATACCTCTCTGTAAGACAATTCACGCTTGATGTGTAGGTGCACAAACGTGTGGTTTGTCATAACTTTAACAAGGTAGCTTTTTGTGTGACAATTTATACAAGAGACCAGTTAGGTCTCATGCATGATTTGTCATGTCTCATAAAAGTCATAACACTATAATGCATTTCACATGTGATTTAGCATGTGATCATACTTGAAATGTCCTAGAACAAAAAAAGACTCTCTTGATAAGATAATACTTGATCTTCTGACTTTCTCCTTTAAATTTATAGCCTATAGAGTGAAATAAGTGTTAGAGACATCAAATAATCATTTAGCGATATTACATAGTGAATATAGCCATTGGTGCAATTTCTTGTGAGTGACTAGTACTATTTTACCTAAGAAAATGTATGTTGTAGTGCCCAAAAGACAAATCACGTAAGGAAGCAAGGTGTCTTCATGCATGATTTAGACCATAGAGGCAATAGAATGAGAAACACGGCTTTGGAGGTCATTTATCATATGAGTACAAGTTGTTTCATGTGTGATTGAGCATACAGAGGCTATTCAGTGTGAAAATAGGCTTCTAGGTGCATTTTCACATGTGCATGCAAGGTGGTTTCACTCGTGATTTGGATACTAGTGCTAAATCATACGTGTGTGACTACTGCTCTGACATGTGATTTTGCAGCTTCATTGCACATAATTTCATAATGTCCTAACTCACTTAATAAAACTCTAAATTTGACAAATTATATATTATTGAAAATCTCTTGAAGTCCAATGAAATAAGTTTTACACACAAAGTCAATATATATTTTGAGATTTGATAAAAAGAGTGGATAAAGGTTAAGACTAAATGCTGTGCAAAATTAATATCTCAACACCTAATTTCTAAAGTTCATATCTTTCTCAATAAAACTCTATTTTGAATAAGTAAACTATTGTTTTGAATACCATAATATGGAATCATAGAGGCACAACCTCTAAATTGTTTCTCATTAGAGTTGAAGACCTAATTTGTGATAAAGAGGTGAAAACTCTAATTCTTGCTGAAATGGGAGTTAGTGGCAAAAAAAAGGAATGTATTTATAGGAAGATTGGTTTCTCTAATTGGATTAAAGTAGAAGCCACGGGATTCTTAAGGGGCATTTGGTTATTTTGGAATAGGCATGAATTATCAGTCGAGTATTCTTTCCTACTACCCAATTACTTCATGTGCTAGTCCAAAAGCTTGATAGGTTTGGTAAATTCCTTCTCTCAGCTACGTATGTGGAACCCAATTATGTCTTTAAACAAACCCTTTGGGCAGATCTCTATGAGCTTAGCAAAAGTAGTAACTTACTATGGATAATTATGGGTGACTTTAATGCTTACCTATTAGCTAATGGCAAAAAGGGTGGTTCCCAACCCAATAACACCATTATATGTCAATTTTGGGATTGCATCTGATGAGCACAACTCATAAAAGTGGAATGTTTGGGGGACTATTTTACTTGGGAAAAAATTATGTCAAAGAGAGATTGGATTAGGCTTTTACTAATAATTATTGGTTTGGCACTTTTTTAGATTTCAAAATCTTTCACCTTCAAAAGCATGGCTCGAACCATAGACCTTTGTTGCTAAAAGCTTTTTGTGTAGCCAATAAGGTTAGGAGAAAAACCATTCAGGTGTTATGTTGCCTGGGCATTAGAAGGAGATTTCACTGATGTTATCCATGAGGCTTGGAACTCAACCAATTAGGATGAAAATATTCAAAATTTTGAGAAATAGGTGAATATGTGGAATAAGAAGAAAGTGGGCTATATCCCTTGCAAAAAGAAGAAATTCTTGAGGAGACTTGAAGGCATTGGCAAAGCTAGGAATCAAAGGGATAGTAACTACTTAAAGCAAGTGGAAATTGAACTTTGACAAGATAGCTCAAGAGGAGCTTATTTGGTTCAAAAAATCTCAATGCAGCTAGTTAAAAAGTGGAGACAAAAACACAAATTTTTTTCATGTTGCTACCTTAGTTAGAAAATAAAGAAATAAGGTGGATGCTTTAAAGTATGATATGAGAATATGGATAGAAAACCAGCAGGTTATGAAAGAGATGACTGTTAATTACTTTGAAGAACTTTTTAAGTTTCACACAGGGCTAAATAATCACATTATGACCACAATCACCTAACACAAACTCTCAAATAATGACAAAATGCTTTTAGCCAAGGAGATTTTAGATGCAAAAATAAAGGAAGCAACTTATGAGATTGGAGCCGTCAAGACTCTAGGGCCAGATGGGATTCAAGCTTCTTCTATCATGATTTTTGGAAAATCTTGGGGCTAAAAATTACTAAGATGATCAAGGGTGTCTTCAATAAGCATTATGTATTTAGTACACTTAATGAAACTTTACTAACTCTTATCCCAAAGATTGACAGGCCAGAAATTCTAAAGGAATTTCAGACCTATTTCCTTGTGCAATGTTAGCTATAAGATCATCTTTAAAGTCATCACCACTAGGCTAAAAAGAATTATGAGTAAGGTAGTGGGGCTTCATCATAGTAGTTTTATTACAAGTAGGCAGAGTAGTGATAATATTACTATAGCACAGGAGGTCATCAACACTATGAAACACAAGTTAAGAACAAATGGGTATATTGCATGAAAAGTTGACCTTGAAAAGGCTTATGACAAACTTAAACGGGACTTTATAAATATTTTCCTCTGTGAAATTAGTCTAGACAATAATTTGGTTGACATTATCATGACATGCATTGAGAGCTCCATAATGTGGGTAATTTGGAATGGGGAACCGAGAGAAAAATTCAAACCTTCAAGAGGTATACAATAGGGTGACCTTATTTCTCCATACATCTTCACCTTATGCATGGAGAAACTAAGCCATATGATCGAAGATGAGATTGGAGGGGTAGATGGAAATCAATCAAGCTTGATAAGAATAGGCCTCCTATATCTCATCTTTTTTTTACAGATGATTTGATGTTGTTTGGGGAGGTATCTAAAGAACAAGTTGAAGTTATTAACCAATGCCTTGAGAAGTTTTGCAATGCTTCTGGCCAGAAGGTGAATAAAAGTAAAACAAGAATGTGTGTCTCTAAGCATGTCCACTTTTCCAAAGCTATGGAATTGAACAGTCAATTGGGTGTGGATCTCGCAGCTAATCTAGGTAAATACTTGGGAGTCCCTCTGCTTCACCGATGGCTCACAAAGCACCATTGTAGTACAATCTTTGACAAGATCAGAAAAAGACTTTCAGGTTAGCAAGGAAAATTCCATAACCTTGTTGGGCGTTCAATATTGGTCAATTCAGTTGTTAATGCTCTACCACCCTACAATATGCAGACGGTACTTCTTCCAAAAGGGGTGTTACGCGATAGAAATTTCCTTTGGGGAAGTAGTGAGGAGGAACGAAAAGTGCATTTGGTTTCGTGGAAGGAAGTTCAAAAAGGATGGGATAAAGGAGGTCTAGGAGTAAAAGATCCACGTAACTTTGTTGGAATTTAATCTCCAAAAAAGATGCCTTTTGGGTTTGGGTGCTCAGATCCAAACACAAGTGTGGTGAGATAGCTATTCGTGAAGTAAGCAAGAAACAAAAAGCCTCGAAAACTTGGAAGAGTATTTCAAAGGTCTAGAACAAATTTATTACTGGGGTTGATTGTAGAATTATTTCTGGCAACAAGTAAATTTTTGGAAAGATTGATGGTCTAGTATACACACACCAGTTATTAAACTGATTCATAGTTGTCAGCAACCCATCAATATGTCAGATAGGGTGGCGGATTTCATTACTAACTGTGCTGAATGGAATAGAGCGAAGTTGGAGATTTGGCTCCCACATAATATTGTTAACAAGATCACTAGCATTTAGATCCTGAGAGGAAGGAGGGGTGAGGATAAATTTATTTGGAAGCCATCCAATGATGGCTCCTTCACTATAAAATCTGCCTACTCTTTCATTGTTGCAGGTATAGGAGATTAGTAAGACCCACTTTGGAGAATAACATAGAGAACTCAATGCCTGTAGAAAATAAAGAGCTTTCTATAGCTGTTAGCAAAGAACAGGCTTCATACAGGAGAACTAAGAGCTCGACAAGGAATGGAATAGTTTGAAGACTGCCCGTTCAGATGTGGTGAACCGGAAACTTCTTTACATGTGGTTAGGGATTGTCAAATAGCATGCTCAATCTGGAATGAATTAGTCAAAACTAGTCATTGGCAACTCTTCATGACTATTAATAATACAGATTGGATCAAATGGAATGCCAAACAGAATATAGGAAAGGATTCTACAAAAAAGGTACCTTGGTTCTTTCTTTTTATTTATATCTGTTGGGAATTATGGAAACTCAGATGTAAAGGGCTATTTTAAATAAAAGAGGATATTCGTGCCCTTGGATGCCACAAACTGTATATCGAAAGCCCTTACAGATAGGCAGCTACTTGGTAAAGTTAATAGTGAAAGAGCTTTATTGCATCATCAACAAAGTTGACACCCGTCTAGACCTAGTTTTGTTACAATAGATACAGATGGCTCGGTGATTGCTAATGGAGATGCTACTTGTGCTGATATAATCAAAGGCACACTAGGTAATTGGGTCTCGGCCTTTTGTTACAAACTGGGAGACATGCTACCGATGATCGCTGCGCTAATTGGGATCAAGATGGGACTTGAGTTTTGCTGGTTTCATGGTTTGTATAATGTGGAGCTCTTCTCAGATTGCGCTATAGCTATAAATCTAGTTACTAGAGATCAGACTTCCACCCATCCTTATTAAGAAGTCATTGATGATACAAAGAACTTACTCAACAGGAATTGGTCTATCTCGATTAATTTCATGTATAGAGAAGCTGATTGCTTAGCTATGAATTGTCATACTTTTCTCAATGACTTGTACATCTTTGATCAAAAGCCTCCTTTCTTAGTAGGGTGATATTTGATCAAAGATTTGGTATTTTTGCTGTTTCGGCTTTCTACTGCTACTGTTGTTGGTGGATTTCCGTTTCATCCAAAAAAAAAAAAAAAATTTGGGCAAAGAAGAAGGAAGCCGTATGAGAGGGAGAAGGATGATATTTTGAATTTTGAAGAAAGGCCTTTTTCAATCAATGCTTGATTCCGGCTATTTTCGCCTCTCGCTTGTTATGCTCACTATCTTCTTTTATCGATTGATTGAGAATTGTCATGAAAAGAAAAAATGGGAAAGTGGCCAATGTTTTGGATCATGTGTTGTATTGAGGTGCGTTTGATTTTTGTTATCCTTTAAAATTTTTTAATAATAGAATTAAATGTTAAAAAAATTGTTGAAAATAATTATCTATTTAGTAGAGCAAAAGATTTTAGGAAATAATATTTTCCCAATCTTAAAGATTTTATAATATTATATTTTTAAAATAAAATATTAAGAATAATGATTAACTTCAAAAATGATAACCATTACCTATATAATAATTATCTTTCTATTTTATAATTTATTTAAGAAAGTTCTATATTTTTCCTATTTTTCTCTGTGATTTTTATTTTTTATTTTATTTCATTTTAGTTTTTTTAATATAAAACCAGATAAAATAAGGCGCGACCTGAAAAGAGTAGAAAGAAGACATTTTATGATTACTAATTAATTAGTGCTCAAGAGGGGGAAGAAAAGGTTAGCGCAAATAAAAGTAAAGCCAAGTATAACGTGAAGTCATATAAAAGTAAAGCCAAGTATAACGTGAAGTCATAATTGCACATAGCCCTGTTACTATAGATAAGGGATTTTGGGGACAGATTTCTATTAGCATATAATAATATATATAGATACCTACTATATATACTACACACAGACACACACACACACACACCCCTCATCGGGCTCAACGAGTAGTCTAATTTTTTCACCCTTGATTATAACATATATTCTGGCCAATAAAGAATTATAACATATAATAATACAAACTTACACAACATCTTACTGGCATTAAACATTTTATAAGCCCATAATATTTCGTATAAGCTCATACAATGTGATTCAGTTTTATTTAATTTAACCTAGACGTTTAAAATATTCATTTAAACAGCATGCTGTTAATATATATATATATATATATATTTTGTAACTATCTCTGCCATCCAAGTGAACCATATGTATGTAGTCAATTTGTAACAATCATGTTTGTTTCAGTCAATTGATGTGAATGAAAAAAGGTATATATAAGAGGACTTTTGGAAATATCAATTACAAGGATCCATCTTTAGTGCTTATTACGTTGATGGATTTAAGCGAGACCTGATTGTTTTCCTCAAGGATTACAAGTTTCTATGAGCAGGGTTTTTTAGCTTCTTATTATTTTGAGAAACAAATCGTGTTTATTTTATTTCTAAATAGTTATTATTAGATAGGGTTAATTGGATTAGGTGCATTCTTTATAAGAATTACAGGAAACGTTGAATTAAATAATAGGTGCATCTCTAAATGGGTATGGATATCAATTTTAATTACAAGACTCTTAATTTTATGCACACATGTGCTGAATTACTCACAAGAACGATATGAAACATTGAATTAAATATTTTGTATTATTGAATCTGAAGAAAAATATTAACTATCGGGAAATGATAACAGATTGTTATGAAAAGTGATAAAATAGATAAGATGGGAGACTCCTGGGATCCAGAAATCAAAAGTTATGCAAGAAATTTTGCGTACTTCAAAACAAAAAGCATTACAAAAAATGACCACAACAAAAAATTTTTTTGCCACAAGACCACAACAAAAATTTGTATAAAAAAAGGGACCCTAGGAACCCATTTGAAGAAGGCATGTCAACACAGAAAGGACCAAAACTTGCCTGGTATGATACAATAATAAGAAATATAGTTCACAAAATTTCTTTAGAAGAAATTTAGATTCCGAGGCCATCCAATGCTGCTTGGCCTTCAAATAATAACTTCAACTTCTGCAGAATTTCACCAACCAATACATGGAAAACAATAAACAAGAATTTACAAGTATCAGAAGGGGAAAGTAATTTTCTGCAATTTCCAGAAAATTCTACAAAGTAAAATACAGGATGAGACAGCAATTAGTTGGTGTCTTCTATTCAGTTTTTTCATAGGATTTTTTAAATCAAACTGACATATTCAATGTAACAAAGAATGAAAGAAAGAAGGAAAACAGTAAAGAAAAGAAAAAATGTCGAGAATCTAAAAGCACGAGAAACATTTGAAAGAAGAATCAATAAAATAATTGCTAATATATTTCTTATCAGGATTCAATACGTCTCTGCTAATTTTCTGCCCCAAAAAAAATGTCTCTGCTAATTATTATGATTTCCATTATCTTTTTAAGTGGGGAAGAAAAACTGTTGAAACTGTAAACCACAGATTTTTTTTTTTTAAATACGTTATTTAAGGTATTAACTCAAACATGTTTTGGAAGCAATATAAGCAACTCACCATGATATTTAGCTATATAACCATGCTTCTTGCTGTTATGTTTGATTTTAATGTGTGGTTTTCATGCCTATAAAAATCTTTTTAATTTATATTACTCTTTCGGTATGTTGCTCTTCATGTTGTGAACAATCAAATTGGCTCCTTCGCCTATTTGACGTGGTAACTAAATTTTTGTAGACAAGCATGAGCACAAGCAAAAAGCAAGAGATGGTTTCCCATCAGGAAGCCATGAATAGACAATTGAAAATGTGATACACTGAATTTATGACTTCATAGCAGTTAAGAACGAGCGAGTTCCATTAGTACTCCTACTAATAAGCACATTCATTTGGGAAAATAAATTGCACTTCACTAATTGAAGAAAAGAGAAGCTGTAAAACAATTTGACTAATGAATTACAACGGTAATCAGAACACTACATATAATACTGCAATTGTAAAATCATATAGCTCCTTTAGTTACTATCCTATTAAAGCACTATTATAACAAAGGGAAGTATTACCGTGATATATTCGGGAGGATCAATAATGGAAGAAGAACCCAGAATGACCTCCCTCCTTAGTTTTGATGTCATTTTATGGCAAACTCGGAGCTAAAAGTCACATTTGATATTTTAGTATATGTTCCAATTGCAACATATCAAGTAGTATCTTGATGAAAAAGTTTACCTCTGATCGAGTAGCCCCACCAATGATAAACACAAATATGCGCTTCCCCATCTTCTTGAAATCATTATCGAGATTCTTCAGCGTAGAGTCACTATGCAAGGAAGGAAAAAGAAATATGTTTAAGATGGGAAAGAAACAATCAGCAAGTGCAATTTAGTTTTCTCTGAAGGTATGAGGATATTGAATCCTTCCTACAACTAGCAGCAAAATCTTGAATATACTAGATCAATGCTAGGGAGTCTCATGGATCCAGCTTGGTTGCTAGAAATGAGCCCTATGGAAAGGAAATGATATTTTTATTCCACCTAAAACAAAGTAGATTCCATCAAGAGCTGGGTGGAAAAGTAAGTTTGATGAAGAAAAGGTGTCACCATTTAACAAACATATTTTACAAATTAAAATTATACTTCTAACACTTTTAAGAGATACTTTTGTCTTTCTTACAACTCATTTCCACGGTTATCTTTCTTTCTCCATACAGCCAAATATACAAAACCAAAAACTTTTTTTTGTTGTTTCTTTATCATGCTAAATGGGTCATCATAAGATTTTTTTTTTTTTTCTATTCCTTTCTGTCAACTGCCTTCTGAAAAATGACTTTGGACTATTTTATGAAAAAGTAAAAACATTTCTTACATATTAATATCCCATTTGGTTCACTTTTGAAGGCTATTTGTGTTTTCAGCAACTCATTCTACTTCTACCTTTTTTTTTTTTCCAGTCATATAACCAAATATATAAAATTAAAAACATTTTATACTTCTTTATCTTAGTAAACAAAATTATTGGTTGCATGATTCTTTTCCATTCCTTCATATCCCACCACCGACTCAATAACCAAATAGGACCAAAAGATCTCCATGGAAGGGTATTCAGTTTGGGCAATAGCTTGAAATATCACAGGCAAAAAGGTAAAATAAATAAATAAATAAAGATATTAAGTTTTAGCCAAGCAACAAAGAATCACCTTGAATATCCATCATCTGAATGACGAGATCGTCCCCAGTTGGCAGTCCGTCTTGATCTTATTGAATGTGGATTATTAGTAGCAGTTGTCTGTGGGCGTTGCCCACCTCTAGTGCTTACTTGGGTGGGGGGACTTGGTTGATTTTTACATGAATAGTCACTTTTTGGTAACTCGCCCTTGTTGAGATTTTCAATAAGTTCCTAACAAAGGGTAATAAGGGGTTTCCATTTTTATAATATAATACTACATCAGAAAAGAAGCATTCGATTACACAATGTTTCCATGTGTTAGAAAACTAAAAGATCACTTATATCAATTAATTTCACCAGCAAAAGGTTTGAAGAGGCTTGTTCCCACACAATTACATAAAAGGAAGTCTCAAGTAAGAGTTTGAGCAATAATTAGTCCTCGTCTATGGATATGCTTAAATTTTATCCAGACATATTAACTTGGAGATAGAGGATAAATTAAGCCATAGAGAAGCTATATGACTACTTATAGAGACCAAACAACTATAGTTTAATATTGAAAAAAGTTTGTGCTATATGTTATTTTATAGATTTATACTTTATGAGTATTTATTTTTAATATAAATGTGTCCATATTCGTCTCAAGATAAGGTGATAGGCTGAGCCTTCAATGGTCTATATTCTTTCATCAATCAGAAGCTGTGTTTGAAAAAAATAAGAAATTTTAAAGTTTTATCTTGTGAAATTCTAAACCTTCAGGAGAAAAGTTACTAAGAAAAAAAACGCCCGCGGGGGGGGGGGGAGTTACTGACAATATGCATACAACTTAATTTGTCAGCATGTATGGTGTCCAACTTTCCAATTCCCATAACATTGTTAAAGAGAAATCAAGCTCAGTATCAATTTATAAAGAAAAGCAAATAAAGACAAGCGGGGAGTTATATAACTTGCCATCATGTATTGCTTATTTTCTAACTTCCATAAGAATGCTAAGAAGCATGCGAAGCTCAAGTGCCACATTTCATAAATCACATGCCACAATGCCTTAATTGACGTGCACCATATATCAAAGAATAACAAAGTACAGTATGCAAGGAAGCAAATTATGTCGATACATCAGTTTTGATGCTCTAATGCAATTAGCATAAATTCCAAACAAGTAACATCAATGTCATGAAATATGCAGAAAATATTTGTTACTTTATTTAAATCTTTGGTAAAGGAAAGGATTTGGTCCAGCCATGGCTCACTAATTAAGACTGAAGGGGTTTTGTTAACTGTTTTTTTCTTTTTTTTTCTTTTGGAAAGAATTGCTGCATATGACAAATGGAGAATGACTATATTAATTTGTTACTTGCAGACTCCAGAAGATAAACAAGAAAATAAAAGATGGTTTGGTGAATGTAACAAACAATGGAATTGATGAGCCATTGTCATACCTCTATCATGGGGTAAAATCGAAATAGTTGCCATGCTTCCTCCTCATCAGTACGATCTTTCCGTGCTGCATTCTTTTTCTGATGTAAAAAGAAAACACACACAAACACCCAGAGTTGATAACTTAATGAGAAAGAACAGCTAACAAACAGCACATGCAAGAGAGCATCTTTTAGTAAAAGACAAATACTTGCTACATAATTGAAAAGCATTTAATTAAGAAAAGGAATTAGCAATTCTTCTACTTTATGTGAACTTGAGTTTTGTTGAAATTCTAAATTAACTTAGTCTGTATTTGACTTCCATAAGTATGGAATGCATATATATAGTAGATGGTGGGCCTGAGCATAAACCCCATATTACAAGCCATGTTATTCAAGGTTTGTGGACAGTGTGGTTTGTTGCTGATTTTAATAATATATAAAATTTTCTTTACCTTCTGGTTACTGAACTTGAGTGAAAAATCAATACCACTAGATGACTTCTTGTCTGATGATCCAGTCAACATTTGCATGTTACTAATGGCCTTCATGTCAATAGGTGATAGTTTTGCCAACTGCTTGGATAAAAGTAGCCATCAACATAAGCACTTCCCTTTTTCCACAGCTCCAGCATAATTATAGGCTTCTTAAAAAGGCAAACTTATAATACTTGCTTACTACGATTTTTCTTTTAATATTACTAATGCTAATGTTGCAATGGAAAAATAAAAAAAATGCAGGACTCCAGGGAAATCATATGGTTTAAAACAGTTGAACATATTTTGTAACATGAAAGACAACCTTTTTGTTCTTGCCACTGAACCAAAATATTTGTGCGCACATATGAATATAAACCAAACCACATTACATTACGGGAGCAAGAAAATTTTAGATCAATCACTTCTAAAGGAGACATGAAAATATAGAGAGCCAAATTAAGACAGTAGTAATTTGTTTTCAGTGAATTTTTCAAAAGAATGACAATTTGATCATCAATTTAGGACAAAAGATAAGCATCGATCTTGCTATAGGCAATAGAATGTTGAAAAAGTAAATATTATTTAATACAGATATTTAAAAATTGCATATGTATTTAGAAGCATAGGTGCCTCCTGTGCATTGCATATAGTTTGAAAATGATAGTGTTTATATTTTTTGTTTTGATATTTAAGTTGAGAAATGAAACAAAATTGAAAAAAATAGTGGTCAAGTAAATCACATAGAGGTCAATAATCACCTGCATCAACTTTGTAGCTTTATCTCCCTCAAACTTTTCAGGATAGACGATTGCATAAATCATTAGTAAACGCAATTTATTTTCGATTGGTGTTTCCTGCTTTTGGCACATATTTTAGTAAGAAATTTTAAATTTGGGTATTAATTAAGCAATTGATATTGACTACGCAGACACATGCCCTCAATATGAAACCTGCTTTGTTCTTAGATAGTTAATAACTTCCTTCGCTCCTGCATCTCCAAAAACAAGATCCTGTTCCAATTGTCCAAGATCTCGGAGCCCTGTATCTCTAATAATTTTGTTCATCTTTCCAGCTATCTATAACAAAGTTATCAAAGCAGCGTGATCATAATTGATATATTATTCCTTTTGTTGTTAATTAATTTTGAGTTAACATGGCTGTAAACATAAAAGAAAGTCACCTCTACATGGAGAGAAATCTTTTCCATTGTCTCAGTGTATTCAGGCAAGGCTTGAACCATTTTCTGCAAATCTCGTGTGGACAATTCACTACCATCTCTGAAAAGTACAAATTTCTAGATTAGGGTCATGTCCAAGGAATATAGTCAAATCATGTGGAAAGATTAGGAGATCACAGTCTAACAATGTCTTCATTGATCTAAGGGTCCTTGATCGATCCGCTATCTATTTTGAATGTAATTAAAACCTACTATGTTAACATATTTGAGAAAAAGGAAGAAAGGGGCCTTCAGAAACAAAATCAAACTGTTACAATAGAAAATATTTTCATTTATTGCAGACATTATAATCATAATAAACTTGATAGTAGTGAAAGTATAATCACAAGGG